>NW_005354123.1:41343-63561 GCF_000412655.1 Myotis brandtii
GGAGAAGGAGGAGGAGGAGGGACAGAAGAGAGGAGGGGTGGAAAGATGACACGTTTTCACATTGTCTTTTTCTAATTTAAGATGTATACCTCAAAACACGAGCATCTTGTCTCCAAATCCCCCTTTTATTTATTCAGTTCCTTTAAAATGGTAAAATTATTAAATGACTGTATAACGGAACTAGTAAAAAAAGTCTGTTATCAGACTCTTGTTTTGTTTATTTGTTTTTATTCTATGGCTATGTTATTCTGATTAAAATTCATCAATTGTGTGGATGTTTGGGTACTCTCTTTAGTTCAGGGTGCCAGTATATTGGCATTCATATTATTGACAAGAGCATATAAATGTGAAACTATAACAATATGATTGTACCGAACAAGACTTATAGCTTCCCTGGAGGCCTCTGGTTCCCATATAGCCCCAATTTAAGGGTCCTTGCAGCAAGGTTGGTTATGGCTATGAACTCTACCAAGATCTGAAAACACATACTTAATGTTTGGCTTCCTCCTTTCTCATCCCATCTAGAGGATTTTCATGAAACAAATGGTGCAACCTAGATAAAAGCCCCCCAAGCCTGTAGAAATGTACTTATAAACACTTGAAGTAATTAATACCTTGTTTCTTTGTTTCTAATAGCTTGTAAGTCATACTGGGAATTAAAGTTAGTTTGCAGACTCTACAACATATGTATAATGTGTCAAGGACTATTCTCTACCTATCAATTCATAAATGATTAGGCAAATGTACAAAAGGAAAAAATGTGGCCCCTGCCTTAATTAAAGACACAATTTTGAGAGAAATACAATATTTGAAAGACAAACTTAGCTTTACTTAAATAGGCATGAGATCCTGTCATTTTCTCACTAGAAGTCTTTTGACATTGCCATGTTGCTTTGAGGACAAAACAGACATTTTATAGAATGACTGGCAAAGCCCCTGTGATCTAGTCCCTCTCTCCAATTCTACTCAGTCTCAACTTCCTCATGTCTTCCATATCCCTACAGTCCTCCAGCACCTTGCACTTGGCAGCTAGTCCAGTATGCAAAATTCTCTTTTATATTTTCATGTTTTGGCATTTTTTTCCTGGGATGTATCCACCATTGGTGTTTACACAGTGTCTGATACATAGGACCCATGACATACAAAGGACTTTTATAATTACTTAGTAATACTGTCTTAGCAATACTATCTTGGTACTATGTTAATTTAATGTTTGCCCAGGCCAAACTCAAGGTGAATGATAAAAAATTTGTGCCAACCTCACCTTGTATCTCCCCACAAGAGCTCCTGGTTAATTGAACAAAAAAGGAAAATACACATATTTTAAGCAATTTAGATTAAATAAAAATACAGTTTAACAATTCTAAATCATGTGGTCCTAACAACAAAACAAAACAAAACAACCACCCACACAGTGATGAAACTAGCAATCAAGTTTACCCAGTAATGACTTCATGAAGAAGTTTTACCCTGCTTTATTTGGGATTAACATAAGTTAAATTGAACATCTGGAGGCTGGTTCATGCTCTGGTGGCAGTAAGTGCACCATCAACTCAAGTGCTTGCATATCCAACAGCATTATTTGTGAAAGGAAAGCATAGGTGTAGCGATAGGGAACTCCCACTTGCTAACTGCATATGATCAATGTCTCATTAAGAGTTGGAACCACCCTATGAGACATGAGTTTATATTTATTTTAATTAAGGAGAAATTGCAGTCTTCAAGAACTAAATACATTGCACAAATGCAGAGCTAGGATTCAAATCTGGGAGTGTGCCAAAACTCATGGTCTTTTCCACATGAACAAGGTTACCCAAAGTTACTAAAAGAAATGGAACATAGCTTTCCCATGGTAGTGTGTCCCTAGGAAAGAAAGAACAATTTTTGAAACTACTGTTATTTCACTTAAGCTTTTAGTAAAGCTGTTACCATGGTAATGAGCTAGTGAATATTAATAAAGGAAAGAAAGCAAAGGGAAGTCAGACATTGTCAGCATGGTCACCTGGGAAGCTTCACCAGGAAGCTGCACTTCACACAGCATTGTTCCTGCAAGGGGATTAACACCCTGCCACCCCCATCACCAGATCTGTGCCAGGAGAAGGAGAAGGTAGGCACCTGCACAGCAGAAGTCAGTCAGGGTGGTGCAGGGAAGGTGCTTGCCTGTCAGTCTAGCCTGGGGAACAACGGATTGGCTAGCGGGTAGAGCTTAGGGGTTAACTGGTTAGTTTGAAAAAAAAACACAACAACAACAACAAAAACTCTTGGTTAAAATCCCCAAACAAAGAGTTGCCCCTCCCTTGCACTCTCTTGCTCCCTGACCCATACTATACTTGCCCACATGTTTGTGTGTTCACTCTCCTTATGGCTTAGCAGCCTGGTGGTCCATGGCCATGTAGACTCCATATGCAGGATGCTGGACTGGACTTGACTTTAATATGAAGCAGAATCTATGGGCAGTGGACTTTATTCTGACCCTACCAAAGACATGTTTGGACTTTTTAGTTGGTAGGGCAGAGGAAAATGGGACATTGGAAACCCACGGGTTTATTTCCACTCCAATAAATATTACTCGCCCTATCCTAGGAGACTCGGGGAAATTCTCTTCTTTGCAACATTGCAAGAACTTCACTTCCACCGATAGATAACAAAGCTACATCCTGGTAAGGATCAAAATAACACAAAAATATAGCCCCTGTTCTTGTGGACTTTTATGAGAAGTGGGCCCAAGTAAAAATCTACATGAATAAATGCAAAATTGTAACTGTGTTAAAAGTGATTTTTGAAAATGAGCTCTCTAGTACTTCAAATTTCCTATGATGGAAAGAAAAGATTTGGCCATGTCTTTCACTGGATGTGATGAAAGAATGGTGATGCAAAATAACTGCTGGAATCCATGTGTTGGCAGAGAGGAGTATTCAGAAAAAAAAAAAAAAGAAATGTTTCAGGCATCAGAAACAGCACAAGCTAAAGGACGCCTTGTGTTTGAGGAAAGAATATTGTATTCCAGACGTTTTGACCTAAGAGAACAGCATGAAAATGTCTTCTGACATTGAAATCTGGCAACAGAGGAAGGTTTTGTGTCTAGGAAGATCAGCTTTGATTTTAATTAGAGCATCAAGCTGGGCTTTATCAAATTTCTTTCCTTCCTTAACCATCAAGCTTCTCACCCTGTGGTGAAGACTTTAGCCTAAACATTGAAGCCACAGATACTCAAGTTGCAGCATATATGGATTTGCTTCAGGGTAATGAGTGGAAGAGTTGTTATCCATTTCCTAACAAACAAGTAGATATTGTTTAAAATCTGAGACTTATAAAAAGAATAAGCATGATCTTTGAATTGTGCCAGATTTTGGCTCAAACCCAAATCTTTACTAGCTAGGTCAGTTTGATCAGGGAACTTAAGTTTTCTGAGTCTCGGGTTGTTTATCTATAAAATATTGTTTTAAGTAAATAGAAGAAGCAATATAAAGTGCTAAGCACATATTTAATATCTTGCCTTTGTTTTTGCCTTTCCTTTATTCATGTTTTTTTTTTTTTAAATGAATGTATTGCTTTCAGTCTTCTAACAAAATTCCTTCTACTTACCTTCTCTTTTTTATTTGGTTTGGTAAAGTTTATCTTTTATTCCTGGCAATAAATCGAAGAAGCCCTTACTTTTGTTACCTGTGTGCTATATTGAATTCTAAAGAGTGTGACTCTGTTATAAGCTACCAGTAATATCTTCTAAGTTATTTTCCCTTATAGAAATAACACTGTGTGCCATACTGTACAATTGCATTGCTTTCTAGAGCACAAAAAGAGAAGACTATGTTGAATCAGTGATGCTTGCTTGACAAAGCCAAGTTCTTTGTATTGGGGGTGGGGTGAGGAGCCCCAGTCGGGAGCTTCCTTTGCATTTACTAGACATAGTGTTTATGTTTGGGGTAATAGTTCGTAGAGATGAACACTCCCTAACCCCTCAATTTGCAATAATTCCTATTCCTCAAAGCTATCACTTAGATCCATGTCTTCTTTTCCTCATTTATCCATCATTAGCAGCACTACAAAGAAGACACATGTTAGGATTGGAAATGCCAGGGTTATGAGTCAGAGGATGTGTTAAAAGATTAGATATATTTTGCAATTCTCCTTGGTTGAGCCTCTGTATTAGTGATGGAAATGCACCCATGGTCTAGAAGCCAGTCTCAAGCCTACAATCAACTTTTTCTTCATGTGGATCCAGGAGTGGCAGGTGGCAACCTAGCTCTTTGAAAGGTTGTTGTTTTGTTTTGTGTGTTTGTTTTTAAGCCATGAATAAAGAAAACACTGTCCTGTCTCATTCTTCCGATATTTGTAGTTACCATTCCACCCTCTCTCTAACATTGCAATTTTCTTGTCTGTAACTTCCTAAGTGGTAAGTTCCCTGAATCAAGAGACTTTATCTTGTTCCGAATTATATACCTAGCATACAGCAAGTATCCCATAAACAGGAGTTGAATGAAAAAATAAAGATTGCTCCCTACCTCAATGTATCTACCATTTTCTTGCAATGGGTCCTAGAATCTTTCCTATCTTACTGTATGTTCTCATAGCACCCCTCTCTCCTCCCAACCCAGGAAGAAACAGAGAAAAAAAATTGCTAAGTACCTGGTATATGCTAAGAAACATGATCTGTGTTTTTCATACATTATTCTATTTATTTATACCACAGCTATGCTAGTTAAATAGTTCTCCCTTTTTACAGAAAGGAGAGTAAGGCTTAGTTACATTAAACAATTTTCTCGATATCACAAAGCAGGAAAGTGTCAGAACATGGATTTGAAGACATGGCAAAGATGGGAAGAATGGTGTTTTGACTGGGCAGGGTGAGGTTGGAGGGGCTGATATTGGGAGAGAAAAGGAAAATAACAATGATAAATAAGGAAAATTGATCACAAGAATTCTAACAGAAGGTATAAATGAATGGGATTATGTACTTGGTGAATATGACACCTATTTGAAAAAAGTCCCAACAGCAATTAGAATTTGAATTATTAGATCTCTAAATACATATATTTTAGTTAGGAATTGTTTTTCTTTATTGATTAAGGTATTACATATGTGTCCTTATCCCCTCATTGCCCCCTACCCCTCACTCATGCCCTCACCCCTCTGTTGTCTGTGTCCATTGGTTAGGCTTATATGCATGCATACAAGTCCTTTGGTTGATCTTTCCCCCTTACCCCATACTCCCCTACATATCTAGCTTTGAACATAGTGCACAATTATCAATAAGAATAATCTATAGTAAGTTGAATAATAAATTACTTGATTTAAGAAATAAGATATTTATCATTAAATTCTTATATGCTTTGCAAAGCTAGAAGGTGAAAATGTAGCCGAAGATGGCCCTGTGCTACAAATGTTGTCTGTCTGATTTTGTGAGCCAAATGGCTTGGCATAAAGAGCCTGGGTTCCCCCTGGGGGGCGTTTTCAGCAAAGCAATGAGGCAGGGATGCAATTATAGCACCTGCAAATATTACTGTAACTTTTCTACCAGCTCTCTACCACAGGCTGTTTCCTCAGGAAACAAACTCTAAGATGGAATGTAACATGAAGCTACTTATTTACGTGTCCCCTTGGGAATAACACCTGTGGAAGGGACAGGTGGAAGCCAGGATTTGGCACAGGGAGAAGCTGAGCTGTAATTTGGCCAACTGCAGCTTCCGTCTAGTGGCTAGATTCTAGCCCATGGTGGGCTCTGGAGCGAGAATAGCCCCTGTGAATTGTCCCGGGATGGGCTGAGATGACGAGGCCTTTATACTATTAGAATGATTAATCCCTCAATGTCAAGGTTTCCTGGTCATGCCAGAAAAGGGCTTGGCCTTGGATCTGATAGCTCTCTGCAGACAAGGCAGTCCCTGAAGGAGCTGACAGCAGAGGGCTCATACCCCCTCCCCAGATGTTCTTCCAGATGTCCTTACAAAAGGAGGGAAATCCAACCATGGGAAGGCCTTCCATTCCTGCGAATGTGTGCATGGTTATCTGAGTCAGCTTGCATTTATTTATAAGCCTTATAAATAAATTTTTAATTTAGATACAACAAGGAGAGCTCTTTTGTGAGGTGTTTTGGTTATATTATAGCTAAGCTTAAAGACAAAGTGTCCACTCGGGCTGCCATAACAATGTACCACAGACTGGGCTGCTTAAACAACAGAAATTCATTTTCTCATAGTTCTAGAGGCTGGAAGCCCCAGACAGAGACACTGGCCAATCTGGTTTCCAGTGAAGGCTCCCTTCCTGGCTTTCAGATGGCCAGCTTCTCATTGTGTCCTCACATGGCCTTTCCTCTGTGCACACATTGGAGACAGATCCCTGGAGTCTCTTCCTCTTCTTGAAAGGGTACCAGCCCTATCTGCATGGGGACCCACCCTTATAATCCTATTCAAAATTATTTACCCCCTGAATCCAAATATACTCATTGTGGGGGTTAGAGCTTCAACATATGAATTTGGGGAACACAAGTAAAAAGCAAGTCAAGTCATAATTAACTGAAATATAATCCTACATCCTATCCTCATTAGAATCAAATCTGCCCTACATTCTCCCTAGCAAAGTTTAGTCCAGCATATTTTTTTAAAAAAATCCTGGTTGTTTTATTGCCTGGAAACAGAGAGATGCATTTCTAGTCAACTATATAAAGAGGGACATGTACATTTTACTTTAAAGTCCAAAGGAATTGAATTTATCTGTCCTACTTTTTTACTTATACAACATACATTATTGTATTATAAGGTGACTTCTAATAAGCTTTTCTCAAACTACTTTTAATATATGGAATTTAAATGTGTGTGTGTGTGTGTGTGTGTGTGTTTTCCTTTCTCTACAAGTATAAGGACTCAAGTAAAGAAATTCAGTTTATCCCAGCATTTACTGAGTGGCTGCTGTGTTAGAGGAGCCTTCGAGATTCTTAGAAGAGGTGGGAAATATGATTTTGAATTGATACTAACAAAAATGACTATATGTTCAGCACTTTCTTTATAATACGAAGCACAATAATGTGGTAAAGACATGTCAAAGAAGCAGAAAACAAATGCTGACCATTTGTTTTTAACAAGTGACAGTGTCATGGTGAAGCAAAGCAGATAAAATTGGGCTTTGACCTAGTGCATGGTCACGCCTGGTCACATTTTGATCAGTGACACGTGAGATCCGCCACAGCAAAGATCAAGATAGAGGGAGCTGCCTTCCTCACCACCTGATTGGTTATCGGGTCTAAGTCTTGAAGTCAATTCAATACGGAGGTATTTCTTATTCATGAAAATTTATTAACTCTTCTACTCAACTCCTCATTTTTTTTCTTGAGACAAAAAATATTCTTATTATTACTAGAGACCCAGTGTCGAAATTTGTGCATGGGTAGGCTCCCTAGGTGTGGCCAGCGATCAGGGTCGATCTGTGGGGCAACTGGCAGGGCAATCAGGGGGCCCCGGCTGGCACCCACATTGGCCGGCCTGGCACTGCTCGCTTGCCAGCCCCACCCCCTGCCGCCACCGCCACCAGTCACCTCCCTCTTTGGGGCGATTAGGGGGCCCTCACTGGCACCCACCTTGGCTGGCCTGGGGCCTGCAGACTGGGGCAGCTCCTGTGTTGAGTGTCTGCCCTCTGGTGGTCAGTGCGCATCATAGCAACAGGTCGTTCTGCCAGGCATTCTGCTGTTCAGTCAATTTGCATATTAGGCTTTTATTATATAGGATTATTATTGCTGAATTCAAACTTTTATTGAGTGTATTGAATTTTCGGTGGTAATTCAGTTTCTGGGGACACCAAATAATGTGATTTACAGTAAGGTGTTTTCACTGCCATGATAGTCAAATGGAATTCTTTTATTACCTACTTTCTTTTTCTGCAGTCAAGAGTGCAAAAATATGTTCTAATAGTACATTTGGACCTGTGATAAATTGCCTTAGTAATATAATTAATTAATTCAGTTAAGCAAATTGATACAATTCTGAAAACTTAAAGCATATTAATTTAAATATATTTTTCCAAAATTGCACAACTTATTTGATGTCAGAATATTAAGTTTAACTATGTATAGCTTTTCTTTTATAAAAGTCATTTAATAAAATGGCCTTTAATTAGGACTCATTTATTGTAATTTATATATAAAGAATCCTATCTAATAAGCTAAAATTTCATGGTTAATTTCTCTTTCCAAATAAAATTATATTCAAATAATTTAAGCATAATATCAGCCAATGATGAAAATGAGTCACTGGATTTGGACATAAGTGACAAATACTTGAAAGTGGGAAGTTCAGAAATTTTAAGATTCATTACTCAGATCTGTAGAAACTTCTTATCCCTTCAATTTTTACAATTCAGCATTGTGAAGTCTCCCATTCACACTAAATTGTAAAAATATCCCACTTATAATAAATAGTAAGCTATTTTTTGGTAAGAGACAATAATAGCTTTAAAAAAATGAAGGGCATGTTACAATCAAGGAAAACTGGCAGACGTGGTATGAAGCATCTATTTGGGGGATCACAGTCTTTCTATGTATCTTTCCATGAGAAGTAGAAAGCATTCAAAGACTTCAACAAATTTTGCCTCTAAATTTTGCCTCTAAAGAGCTTTTTCAGCATTATCAATGTAATCAACAGTTGATACATAGTTTTGCCAAAAAGTTTAAAAATATTTAATTGCATGGCAACATACAAAGGTACCATATCTTTTAACTTTAGAATTTTTTTTTTTCTCTATGGAAGGAAAGCAAAACATACAAAGGGGAGAAAGAGTTGATCTTAAAAAAAGAGCAAACAAGAATAGTGGGAAAAGTTGTTATATTAATCAAAGCAAACAATGCTGGTAGTCTGCTCTAGGAAGGTGGCAAAAGAAATGGAATGTGCCCTAACCTGTTTGGCTCAGTGGATAGAGCATCGGCCTGTGGACTCAAGGGTCCCAGGTTAGATTCCGGTCAAGGGCATGTACCTTGGTTGCGGGCACATCCCTAGTAGGAGGTATGCAGGAGGCAGCTGATCAATGTTTCTCTTTCATCGATGTTTCTAACTCTCTATCTCTCTCCCTCTCTGTAAAAAAATCAATAAAAATATATTTAAAAAAAAGAAAAGGAATGCAATAGATAAGTTGGGGAGATCTGTATGAGGCAGGAATGTCCAAACTTAATAATGTTTTGATACTGGGGGTGAAGAGAGATCAGTGTCAAAGAGGAAACTCCATTTTTATGTTCATTGCAATGTAGGTTAATATTCCATCTACCATTAAACATTCTTTAATAATATAGAAGTGTGGAAAATAGGAAAAATCCTCAACTATCTTAACAGAAATACTACCAGTAATAGATATAACCCTCAACTACCTTAACAAAAATACTAATATTCTTCCTATATTTTAACAGCATGCTTGTAAATAATTTTGCCATGTGGCAGTCCTAATGAACATGAACATTTTTTTAACTTATTTACATGATCTAATAAACACTTCTATGCTGTTTAATGATACAGACATGCACTGTATAATGGCCTTTTGGTCAACAAAAAAACACATATACAATGGTGGCCCCATAAGATTGCAATTGATCAGGAAAATTCTTATCCCTTACTGATGTCATAGCAATCATAATGTCACCTTCCTTAGCTAGTTATTGAAAGGAAGAAAGCAAAGGGAGATTCTGACATTACTGAGCATATGAGCATATTCAGCTGGCAAGCAGGGGCCTGTTTGCTTCACAGAAAGCTGCATAGTCCCTCCAAGGGGATTGATGCTCCTCCCTCCCCACCTCCTGGACTGGACTGTGTGTGTTGGAGGGGGAGCAGGGGGAAATAAGGACATGTGCAGTGAAGTCAAAATGACACAGCGGGAGGTTATGGAACACAGGGGCCTGTCAGTCTAAACTGGGAAAAGGATTGTTTACTAGGAGTTGGACCCCAATACAAGCCTGAACAATCTTTGGAAGTAAACTAGTTATTTAAAAAAAAAAAAACAACAACTCCTGGTCAAAACCATGGGAGAGCAAAGCTCTCTCTCCCTTGGTGACCCGCATTTACTCCATGTGTTCACGCATTTTCTCTCTCTCTATGGCCATATGGCCTTAGCACCCTGTAGCCAATAGCCCCATGGGTTCCAAACATAGGCTACAGGCAGGGGTCTGGGTACAGCAGCAAAGCAACAGGCTGCAGGGGGAATGCAAACTAAGCTAGCTGGACGCTGAACTGAACTAAGCTTTAATATGGCACAGAAACTCTGGACATTGGCTCTATTTCTGGCCCTGACTTTCCATGGCTAGACAGAGATGGAACACTGGAGACTCGTTTAATTTTGTTTCCCGAATAAATCATCCTCTCTTGTGGGTCCCAGAAAATGCTCTTCCTCACAATACCGCAAGAACCCTACTTCCACCGCCAACAATAATGTCATCACACAATGCATTACTCATGTGTTTGTGGTGATGCTGGTGTAAACCTACTGCACTGCCAGTCTTATCAAATTAGAGCACATGCAATTATGTACAGTGCACAATACATGACATTGACAACAAATGAGTATGCTACTGTTTTCTGTATTAACTATACTGTACTTTTATTATCATTTCAGAGCCCACTCTCTCTATTTATAAAAAGAAGCTTGCTGAAAAATAATTAAGCTACGTTAGTCCAGCAGCAACTTCATACATCACCTGTTCAGCATGTGTCCTGATTGCATATGACAACAAATGAGTACGCTACTGTTTTCTGTATTAACTATATTGTACTTTTATTGTCATTTCAGAGCCCACACTCTCTATTTATAAAAAGAAGCTTGCTGAAAAAATAATTAAGCTACGTTAGTCCAGCAGCAACTTCATACATCACCTGTTCAGCATGTGTCCTGATTGCATGATTTTCTCTTGTGCTCGGTTTAACCTGCTGTTTTGGACAGTAACATGCTGAACAGGCTTGTACCCTGGGAGCAGTAAGCTATACCACATAGCCTAGGTGGGTAGTAGGCTGCACCAACCAGGTTTGTGTAAGTGCATCCATGATGTCCACACAATGATGAACTCGCCTAACAACACATTTCTCAGAACATATTCCCATCCTTAAGTGGTGTGTAACTGTAGCACAATTATCATTTAAATGAAAGCATATTATTTCATAGATTAGAAATCATTTAACTTACTATATTTTAGTTGTTGAATGCTGTGATTACTTGCATTATCTAACCATTGCTAATAGCAGTGCATTATCATAAATATGAATTTTACCTATATTTGGATGATTTGTGCAGGACTTATTTGAAGATGCTGTCAACACACAAATATTACCAATTGTTTTCTAAACGTTTTGCCAAATTCCAATTCTCTCAGAAATATACCGGTGTATCTATTTTTCTTAAAAACATATTTTACCAAGTATGTACAAACTTCAATTTTACTCATATATTAATTAGTATGTTTAATTTCTAGCAAGATTACTTGTTTAGCTAACTAAATGCTCTTCTTAATACTAAACATTTAAATTAGGACTTTTAATTTAAAATTTATTTTTCTTCAGCCAGTTTTATGAGTTTCTTATATAATTATATTACTACTAGAGGCCAGATGCACATATTCAGGGCCCGCGGGGGGGCTGTGGACAGTTGGCTGGCCTGCTGGCTCCACACCCTGGTCGAACTCCCTGTTGAACTCCTGGTCGAGGGGACAATTTGCATATTAGCCTTTTATTATATAGGAGGTATATATAATGAGTTCCTCTGAAAATCTTTCATAAGATTTAAAATAGAAAACACAGACTCTGAAATTAAAATATGAAGCTTTGTATCCTGGTTTCAAATTAGATTAGAGTCCTGGCTCTCTGGTTGATGGAATATGCTTTTGACTTATTAGGTTTCATCCCTTACCTTCCCAATACTGTACAGTATTATGTTTTAGAGTTCATGTAACTTAATATCTGTGTAAATGGATTATTAAATAAGAACTATATACAAATTTTGGTGATATTATTATTAGAGTCTATCAGGTGGCTCTTTGAGGTGAGGAGGCTGTACAATTCTTGACATTATTGAAACTGTTCTGACAGTAGCCATCTTTTCTGCTTACATACAAGGTCAGTCTTGCTCCCAGTGAATAGAACAATCCATGGGATGCCAATGCCATTAAATATATATATAATTTAATTTTAACTGTCAACTTAGCCAATTGAAGAAATATTATAAAAAATAAAATTATGAAGCTTAGAAATTAAATTAGAATTCCCTGATGAGCATGATACACATTTGAGATGTTCATATAGTATAACAAAGAATTGAGAATCAATAAAATGTTTCCAGCACTAAAACGTCCATTACGTAAATGATATTTACTATTTTATGAGATTTACTAATAAAAATTAACTATGCAGTAAATTTTAATGCCAGCCTAATAACTTAATAACGACCAAACTGTACTTTCTTTTGCCTTTAATTATGGTTAAAATTATAATAACCTGGGTGTTTCATCTTGAAAGGCATTTGATGGTTTCTTTCTGAAAAAAATGCATTTAGTACCAGTCTTTGCAGGTGACACTCATTATGATCTCCCCTACTCAAATTGATCATCACTGGGCCTGGTTGTGAATAATAATTCAGAAAGAATATTCAAGTAAAATCTGCAGACATTTTGTGATTATTTCTGATATTATGTTTCTCATCATTCATAACCTGATGGCCACTTATGACATCATATACTGGTCACAAGATGTCGCCACGATCCAACTAGAATTACTGAGGTGTCTCATTAACAAGGATCAAATTGATGCCTCACAAAAGGAGAAACGGAAGGACACCAAGTCAGGATGATCTTAAATTAAATCTAGACGCTTTCGGGCTTTTGGGCCTTTGGGCCTTTTTAAAGTCTCTTGAGCATTTTTAAATAGAAATAAATTTGGGCTTCACAAAAAAAAGACAAAAAATTATAATAACCTGACAGATGGTGAAATTGGTAGTTTCTTAAAGACTTAAGACTCTAGGTAATTTAGTTAGATAAATACTCATTTTAAAAATAAGATGTTTCAAATTAGTTGATGATCATAAAACAAAGATGACAAAATATTATATTTTATAAAAATAAATAATTTCACTAATAGTTATTTACAATGCATGTGCTGATGTTATTTTCAAAATATTTAAAACATTTTAAAATTACAAAAGATAAACTGAAGTTAATTAACAAAGATGCAATTATGATTTTCTCTCATTTTTAGGGTAATGGTTCCAGTCCCTTGTCTGAATTACTTTTTTATTGCTTAATTTCTGCCTTACACAATGAATCATTCTAAACTCTGGTATTGCCAAGAAAATAGTTACACTAACTTTTGTAATCTTAATTTTTTTCCAGTAACTATTATAAATTTGAAAATTGAAAAGCATTTAGGTAAATACACAAATTCCCTGTAATTGATTTTCATTTAATATAGATATTAGGTACACATTGTGAAGTATGGTAGCAATCATCTCAGGTAGAAACTATAGTTTAACTCTAACCCTGCTGTTTGGCTTCTGTACTTATTTGCTTTGTTTAACAATAGAAAAGTTACTTTGATTTTCTGAATTGTATAAATCATCCCATTCGATTGAATACCTTATTGACTATAATGTGAATATCCCATTGATTGTGATCTTACTGGTTATCGAAGCACATTCTTCTGTACCTGGGAAACAGGACAGCACACTTATCCTAAATTGTCTCAGTGGCCACAGATGATGCGTTCTGGTTGACTCAGTGGTCCCAAGACCAGGACAGCGCAATTACTCTGAATTGCCTCGATGGCTCTAGATAATGTCTTTCTGGCAACTCAGTGGTCTCAAGACCCGAGGGCTCTAGATAATGTGTTCCTGTCAACCCAGTGGTCCCAAATAATGCGTTTCTGTCAACTCAGTGATCCAGAGACCCAAAACTATAATTAACATGCTTAATTCTGCTTCTGTAAACTGTACATTACAACAATTGGGCAAATGTTCCCACTGGGGTATTCCTCTAATTCAGGGGTTCCTCAAACTACAGCCCGTGGGCCACATGCAAGTACAAATATTGTATTTGTTCCCGTTTTAGAGCAAAATGCCCCCTCGGAGTCCTGGATTGCAATAAATGCAACTCTTTAATTCGACTTCTTGAGGCGTCCTTCTGTGATTCGCGGGGTACATTACAACAGTTGGGCATATGTTCCCACTGGGGTATTCCTCTAATTTATGTGATGGGAGCTACTCAAGGACCATCTTCTGCTATGATTTTGGAAAACTAACCTGACAAACTTAGACTAAATACCACCTGTACAGCAGTAATTTTAATGGTTTTCATCTGTACTGAGAATGTCATTGTCCTTCTGAACTGCCAAAAGCTTCATCTCCTTATAAAACTTTGCCATCCTCTGAAACTTTTCAAGAGCCCTCATTTCTCTCTCTGAACCAGGAGCTTCTGTCCCATTTGTGAATGTGTCACTCATTTGCATTTCTATAACTTGCACTTGTGTCATTCAAAGTTAAATAGCAAAACCAAAATTACAGGATGTAATAGATGTATTGTTTCTGCTCCTTCTTAATTGTGAGCCCGGAATGGAAATGGTCAAAAGCAAAATGTGACCTCTTCCTGAAGAATCCTGCTGTGAAAATGACCGATTTCAGGTAATATACCACTTTCCACACAGGTATCTGGGTCCAGGTATGGTCCTTTCCTCCTTCCTCTCTGTCATTTTATCTCCAAAGTCCTCCTTGAGTCCCTTCCTCTTTTTGTCTTCTTCCAAAGGAGCCTCAATGATAGCTCATCAGCATTGATGAAATAGATTTCTAACTGGTCACCTGTAATACTCTTGTCCACCTCAAATCCATATTACTGCAAAACCAACTTACATTTTTTGTATTCTTTTAAGATATTAAATACTTCAAGGTTACAGCAAACTAAAGCTATTATTGCAAACACCCATGTACTCATCATTCATTCATTTTTTTTCTTTATGGCTTTAAGCCATTCAAGATCATAGCTATTGCTTATAAAGCATATTTATGCCAATATTAGATGTGCTTTAATATGTTCATGGGCAAGGACTTTTATTATCCCTATATTAGTAAGCTCGGACCACCATGCAAAATACTGTAGACTGGGTGGCTTAAATAATGGGTATTTATTTTCTCACAGACATGGAGGTTGGGAACTGAGACTAGAGTGCGGCATGGTCAGGTTCTGGTGAGAGCCCTCTTCCTGGCCTGCAGATGGCTGCCTCTAGCTGTGCCCTCAGGTGGCAGAGAGCGAGCCAGCAGCCCACTTCCAAATGTTATCATATTGAGAATAAGGACTTATCCTATGAATTTTGAGGAGACACATTTGAGTCCATAGCAATCCCTATTTTACAGAAAAAAATGAAATTGAGGCACAAAATACTTTAGGAAAAAAGAAAATAAGCACAGAGAGATTAAATAATTTGGCTAAGGGTAATGCATGGGAAAACTGGCTTTTGAACGTAGGCAGTCCATCTCCAAAGTTGACATTCTTAGACAATATGCTATCACCTTTTACAGAAAAACAAAGTATTACACATATTACTGAAAGCAAGATTTTTTCCTCCTCCATAAGAAATTACTACAGTATTTTGAAACCTGTGTGTATTTTCATCTCTCTCTCTCTCTCTCTCTCTCTGTGTGTGTGTGTAGTCTCCTCTATTGGCTTTTTAGCTCTTTAGCTTGGCAGTTGGGGGGTGTAGGTGGATATGTTGGTAATTTGCTTGGGTCAGGCTGCTCTCCTTACCAGAATTTATCCAAAGAGTAAGCAAGAAGAACATTGCTTTTTTTTAATTTAAACTTTTATGGTTGACACTATTGCAGATATCCCTCATTTCATCCCCCTTTGCCCACCTTCTGTTGTTAACCACAAATCATGCAGGGTATTTTATGGCCTGGCTTGAAGGTGGAAAACACCTCCTGTAAACCATTGCCAACGCCCAGTCACATATCTCAATGTAACTAACTGAACCAGAGTTAAGAAAGTTTAAGTGTTGATATAGTAGGAAATAAAGGAAGACAATATACCAGGTGGAGCAAAACCAAGAACAATAAGGAGTGGATAACAATGAGGCAGGGGCTAAGCAGATGATTATTTTATCTTTTTAATATATTTTTATTGATTTCAGAGAGGAATGGAGAGGGAGAGAGAAATGGAAACATCAATGATGAGAACCACACTGGGGATTGAGCCCGCAACCCAGGCATGTGCCCTGACCTGGAATCAAACCATGACCTCCTGGTTCATAGGTCAATGCTCAACCACAGAGCAATACAGGCCAGGCACATATGACTATTTTAGACAGAGGTTGTACACACAGTTGAATTGATAGGATACATTCAGATTATAGAGGTTTTGAAATACAGCCAGAGATGCTGGGATTTAGTTGTCTTTGGAAATATGGCAGATTACATAGTTCAAAGCTATCTATTCTGCCAAATGTGACTTGCCATGCCTTCCAGTGGGTGAAACATATTTCCCTTTTCCACACTTGGCAAATCATTTAAACCCTATTCTTATTGCCTCCAACATGGAGGAAAATCAGAGCCATCTCACATAACTATAAGAAGTAAATGTGATCACATATGCAAAGCACCTATTTAATTCAGGCCATGAAATGTAGTAGATACTCCAAAATACACGTGCCCTTATGAAGAAAGTTGCACAGGGTAAACTACAGAAATTGAAACACCTGATGAGAGTCATTTAATCACCTTGGGATGCAGAGATTTCAACTGGAAAATTGGGATGCTACTTCAGAAGCATTTTATGTGTTGACTAATTTATGATCAGGAGGCACTTTAAAACACCAAGCACCCAGCTTCATAATAGCATATTAATAGCGATAAAAACTAGCATGCCATGCAAATTCTAAATCTAAAACACGTTCTGTATAAACTCCCTTGGCAGATTCATTTGGCTCTAATAGGACCATTCATTTTCCATCTTAAGATGCAGTTCAGTGTTACTCTGGGTTATCACATAGCTATTTTATTCTACTCTGGAGAAGAACACTTGAGTCCAATGAAATGATCCCTCTGTGAAGTTACTATATATTCTTTAGTTAAACTGCTTGGCTTGAAGAGGCTTAATTAGCAACTGTAAAGCATTTTGAAGATCTTCAGATAGATTTCTAGGAATATTAAGTAGCATATAATTTTTATACTCCACATATTTATTTATTAAAGCTATACAGACCTTCCTTCTCTTTCCAGTTCTGTTTTTAGCCACCTAAGGATGAAGGTGAATATGGGAATTTAAGAAATAAAAATGTTACTAAGGCCATTATGCTTCGTTTTATCATTTGAATACATGCATGTTGTCTAATAGAAAAGAGACAAACATAAAAAAATAGAAAAAATTATTTGAGCATGAAGAGTGTAAAATAATAATCATCCAATTGTTAACAAGCCTGAAAAAGCTGGGAGTGAGGGCTTTGTAGAAAGAGGGGTTAGGGGCTCAGGGAAGGAGGGAGCAAAAACTAAAACAAAAACTGCACAGAAAAGAGAAAACTCTGTATGTGGGTATGATGGTCTATATATAAAACAAAATATATGTTTATATATCAGTATAAACAAATTAGGAAAAAAGAGGTTCATGTTTATTCAATCATAGAGATGGCATATTGTTTTCAAAGAAATTGGAAACAAATATACTGGGGGTCTCTCCAAAAATATATACACACTTTGAATAATTATTAATTCAAATGAGTTAAATCTGAAAAGAAAGAAACATTGGAATTAATAATTATTCAAACTGTGTATACATTTTTTGGATACTCTATATATGATATAATTCCATTTAGGTAAAAACTAGGTGTAATATCTTTTCTATGTGAATTGGATATAGATGCTTGCAAATGTCTGTTTGAGCTCAAGAAAACATGCATGCCCTACTGTTAAAATTGGTTTGGTTATTTTTGTGGATGAGTGAAGGCTGAGGGCATATAGAAAGAATATAACCAGCTTTATCTCCTTTTATTGTGTTACTTTATTTGTTACCAGTAGGTGCATATTAAGCTTGTAGTTTGAAATTATTTGAGGGGGGGGGCATAAATGGTGATGGACAAAGACTTGACTGGGGTAGTTAACATACAATACAGTGTACAAATGATGTGTTGTGGTATTGTGCACCTGAAACTTGTATACTTTTGTTGACCAGTGTCACCCCAATGAAGTCAATAAAAAAGAAAAATATTTTAAATATTCCAATATTTGATATTTCTTCATCTCAGATCCCTCTTCAACAACTACCCTATTCTTTAATCTCCACAACCGAGATTCTCAAATGAAATTTTTGTATAATCTGCCTCTATCCGGCCCTCTCCTGTTCACTACCTACTCCTTCCCATCTGCTTCTGCTCTCACACTTTTGTGAAATTATTTTTCCTAATGTCACCAATAAGCACCTCATGTTAAATCCAGCAGACTGTTTTTAGAACTCATTTGATATTATTTAACCTAGCTGACCATTCCTATGTTCTTGGAAAATTCTCTTCTCTTGACTTCTGTGGCTCCAGACAATCATTTTCTTTGTCCTTTCAACCTGTTATCTCAGTCTTCTTACAATCTCTGCTTTTTTCCAGTTAACCCCTAATTTTGGTGATGTTCTGGGGTTCAGTCCTGGTTCTACCTATGTCTCATTGTACATTCCCTCCATAGAAAATACCATCTAACTTCTAAATATCAAATTTAAATCTCAAATTTAGATCTACAATGAATCTAAAATTTAGATCTCCAGTCCAAGTCACCTGTCTGAATTGCAAGCATATATATAATGGATGGTCATATAAATAATAATGAATGATTACAGACACACACAAACACTCCACACATGGAGTGGGGGCGGGGATTTGACCCATCCATCTACCTGGGTGATTCTCACACCAGAGTTCTGGGATCAACCTTGCTATTTTATATTTTAGTTTACTCTTATTATCATTCATCATCAAGATTATAGCTCCTAACTAATTATAAAAGAACATATCATTGTCAAATAGCAAAATAATTATAATGATTATATGGTAAATATGATTCTATAAACATTTCCTGTGTCGTTTTATTTACTGCTTTTAATAATGACATGTCAAATATCACCCTAATTTTACAAATGAGGAAATGAAGCCCTATTAGAGTAGTTAAGTTGGCCAAGGTCAGAACCCACGTTCTTTATTACAGTACTTTGTTGACCTATCTTCAGTGATTTCTTGTTACAGGTATGATTAATTCAAACCTCA
This sequence comes from Myotis brandtii, assembly GCF_000412655.1. Classification (NCBI taxonomy): domain Eukaryota; kingdom Metazoa; phylum Chordata; class Mammalia; order Chiroptera; family Vespertilionidae; genus Myotis; species Myotis brandtii. The sequence continues at coordinate 60,570 of NW_005354123.1, forward strand.
TTGACATGGAAATGCCCTGCTAATCTGGTCCCTCTCTATATGCCTTGCCTCTTCCATGATCACTATATTCCAGCCTAGGCAGATCGGTTATGTGAAAACTCTAGGTCCTATTCTTTGAGGGCCTTTGTTTATATGACTTTCTTTGCCTAAAACACTTCTCTGTCACTCTTCATCTAATTAACTTATATATGGTCTTTGTATTCAAACTTTAATGTGGCCTTAAGCCAGACCATCTCTACCTAGTAATGTAAATTAGATATCTCTTACTGTTCTTTTACAGAGTATACACCTGTATCATGTACCTTTTATAGGGCATACTTTACACGTGTTTTAGACTATTTCATTTTTGAATATAATCTTAACAGAGAGAGGAACTGTGTGTTTTCTCATCTTGCATTCCCAAAATAAAACATAGACCCTGGTCAGTCTGCCAGCTCATGGTCTCCTCACAGATAAAACTGTCTGTCTAACAGAATGGCCTAAAGCAGACCTCTCTTGGAGAATTCCTTCCCCATCTGTGAGACTGATTTACACATGTTTGTATGTATGGTTTTACTCGTGGAAAGCAAGTCCTGTAAGCCTCTTTTGATGGTCAGTTCATATACTGTAGGTAGGGTTTGTCATGAATGCTTACTTATAAAACAGGGACCTCATTTTTGGAGGACAATGTGATAATTAAGTTAAATAAGCCTGGCATAGAAAGATAAATACTGCATGCTCTCATTTATATGTAATATATAAAAAAGTCAAAACTCATAAAAACAGAAAATACAATGGTAGTTGCCAGGGTGTAGATAATAGCCAAAGGTTACAAAGTTTACATTGTTCAAGAAGAATAAATTCTGAGATCTAATGTAAAGCTTGGTGACCACAATCAATAATATTGTATTTTATACTTCAAATTTGCTAAGACAGTAGATTTTAAATGTTCTCTCACCCCTCTAAAAAAAAAAGACAACTATGGGAAGTGATGGATATGTTAATTATCTTGATTATGGTAATAATTTCACAATTTATATATCAAAACATCATGTTACAGCATCATGTTATCAATTGTATCTCAATAAAGCTGAAAAAATAAAATGGGTGCATCAGTAATTCTTGAACAGGATATTAAATAGATTGGATAAATTGGCATTTGTAAAGCTCATTGTCCCATCTTTGCAATTTGTGGTATTTAATTATTATTTTCCTGAGGGCTTTAATGTCTTTCTGCATAAAATAGTAGAGAGGGACCCAGAATTTGAAATGGGAACTTCGCTGCACTTGTTACCAGATATGTCATCTTGGCTAAGTCATTCCTTGTTCTGATGTGTGTTTGTTCTCTTCTATACAATGTCTGTAATAATCTACACTAATAAAAGAGAAACATGGTAATTGGCGTACGACCGATACCCTTCCCATTGGCTAATCAGCATATCCTTATGCAAATTAACTGTCAGCCAAGATGGCGGCCGGCAGCCAGGCAGCTGGAAGCGAACATGAGGCTTCCTCATTGACATGGAAATGCCCTGCTAATCTGGTCCCTCTCTATATGCCTTGCCTCTTCCATGATCACTATATTCCAGCCTAGGCAGATCAGTTATGTGAAAACTCTAGGTCCTATTCTTTTAGGGCCTTTGTTTATATGACTTTCTTTGCCTAAAACACTTCTCTGTCACTCTTCATCTAATTAACTTATATATGGTCTTTGTATTCAAACTTTAATGTGGCCTTAAGCCAGACCATCTCTACCTAGTAATGTAAATTAGATATCTCTTACTGTTCTTTTACAGAGTATACACCTGTATCATGTACCTTTTATAGGGCATACTTTACACGTGTTTTAGACTATTTCATTTTTGAATATAATCTTAACAGAGAGAGGAACTGTGTGTTTTCTCATCTTGCATTCCCAAAATAAAACATAGACCCTGGTCAGTCTGCCAGCTCATGGTCTCCTCACAGATAAAACTGTCTGTCTAACAGAATGGCCTAAAGCAGACCTCTCTTGGAGAATTCCTTCCCCATCTGTGAGACTGATTTACACATGTTTGTATGTATGGTTTTACTCATGGATAGCATGTCCTGTAAGCCTCTTTTGATGGTCAGTTCATATACTGTAGGTAGGGTTTGTCATGAATGCTTACTTATAAAACAGGGACCTCATTTCTGGAGGACAATGTGATAATTAAGTTAAATAAGCCCGGCATAGAAAGATAAATCCTGCATGCTCTCATTTATATGTGATATATTAAAAAGTCAAAACTCATAAAAACAGAAAATACAATGGTAGTTGCCAGGGTGTAGATAATAGCCAAAGGTTACAAAGTTTACATTGTTCAAGAAGAATAAATTCTGAGATCTAATGTAAAGCTTGGTGACCGCAATCAATAATATTGTATTTTATACTTCAAATTTGCTAAGACAGTAGATTTTAAATGTTCTCTCACCCCTCTAAAAAAAAAAAAAAAGACAACTATGGGAAGTGATGGATATGTTAATTATCTTGATTATGGTAATCATTTCACAATTTATATATCAAAACATCATGTTGTACAGCATCATGTTGTCAATTGTACCTCAATAAAACTGAAAAAATAAAATGGGTACATCAGTAATTCTTGAACAGGATATTAAATAGGTTGGATAAATTGGTATTTGTAAAGCTCATTGTCCCATCTTTGCAATTTGTGGTATTTATTTACTATTTTCCTGAGGGCTTTAATGTCTTTCTGCATAAAATAGTAGAGAGGGACCCAGAATTTGAAATGGGAACTTCGCTGCACTTGTTACCAGATATGTCATCTTGGCTAAGTCATTCCTTGTTCTGATGTGTGTTTGTTCTCTTCTATACAATGTCTGTAATAATCTATCTATATAAAAGCCTACGTGACCATCACAACTGAATGGACGACCAAGCTGCAGGCTGAGTGGGGCAACCTGGCCAGCAGGGGGTTAGTGAGGAGCGACCAGACAACTGAGCAGCAGGCTGCGTGGGGCGACCAGGCTG
>NW_005354123.1:63672-73016 GCF_000412655.1 Myotis brandtii
GCAGTTAGAGGTGATCAGGCCAGCAGGGGGGTAGTTAGGGGAAATCAGGCTGGCAAGGGGGGCAGTGAGGTGCGATCAGGCCAGCAGGCAGAGGCAGTTAGGGGAGATCAAGCTTGCAGGGGGGGCAGTTAGGGGCAATCAGGTAGGCAGGCAGGCAGGTGAGCTGTTAGGAGCCAGCAGTCCAGGATTGTGAGAGGGATGTCTGACTGCCAGTTTAGGCCTGATATCCAGAATCAGGCCTAAACCGGCAGTCGGACATCCCCCAAGGGGTCCTGGATTGGAGAGGGTGTAGGCTGGGCTGAGGGGACCATACTCCCCCATGCACAAATTTCGTGCACCGGGCCTCTAGTAACATATAACTCTCCAGGCTTAAGGACTACATGGGACACAATGTCATAGTGCAATAGGAAGACAGACAGGCCATAAGATAGTGGATCTCATATTTACCAATATATACCTTTAGAAAAAATGATGAACTCATGTACACAAAATACCAGAAAGCTTTAGGAATTATCTTTCTCATGGGTACTTGCATTCTAGTAGTAATCAAAACCAATTTTTGTTCTATAGAACACAGGATTCAAGGGGTGTTAAGACTCTTAAAGCATATTACTTATCAGCAAAACTCTCAAAGTCAATATATTTTGACAGCAAATTCTAATAAAATACCACATGCCCATAATTGTGCTTATTCTGAAGGTACAAAGATGAACAAATACCTGGGGTTAGTCTTAATGATTTTGCATTCTCATAGGGGAAGAAAGGGATTTAAAAGGCCAGCAAACAAACAAGATAACTATAGCTTGTGATAAAAGGTAATAAATAAAATGCTATGATAGCAAACAACCAGGGACAAGAGGGATGTTTCAGATAAGGTTGTCAGAAAGAGGCCTCTGAGATTATATCTGAGTAGAGACCTAAAGGCTGCAAAGGAAGTCTTCCTATGCAGAACCAGGTGAAGCTAGTCCCAGGAGGAAGGGACAGCAAGCAAAAGCAATCTGAGAGAGAGAGAGAGAAAGAGAGAGAGAGAGAGAGAGAGAGAATGTGGCTGAAGCATGGTGAGCTAATGGAAAGAAGGAAAAAAACTGAGGACTCAGGGTTAGGCAGAGCTAGAGTATATTCTCGACCTACAAAGTCCTAGGAAGGCACTTCAGTTTTATTAAACAATACAAAAGAAACAGCTATGTCGAAGAATCCTAGAAACTTAGTGCTGAGAAAAATAAAAGCTCCTCACACAAAAGAATGCACACTCCTATGAAGTATTAGAGAATTATCTTTCATGGGTACTTGCATTCTAGTAGTAATCAAAACCAATTTTTGTTTTATAGAACACAGAATTCAAGGGGTGTTAAGACTCTTAAAGCATATTATTTATCAGCAAAACCTTCAAAGTCAATATATTTTGACAGCAAATTCTAATAAAATACCACATGTCCATAATTGTGCTTATTCTGAAGATACAAAGATGAACAAATACCTGGGGTTAGTCTTAATGATCTTGCATTCTCATAGGGGAAGAAAGATATTTAAAAGGCCAGCAAACAAACAAGATAACTATAGCTTGTGATAAAAGGTAATAAATAAAATGCTATGATAGCAAACAACCAGGGACAAGAGGGATATTTCAGATAAGGTTGTCAGAAAGAGGCCTCTGAGATTATATCTGAGTAGAGACCTAAAGGCTGCAAAGGAAGTCTTCCTATGCAGAACCAGGTGAAGCTAGTTCCAGGAGGAAGGGACAGCAAGTTCAAGCAAAAGCAATGAGAGAGAGAGAGAGAGAGAGAGAGAGAGAGAGAGAGAGAGAGAGTGTTTTAGGAGCATTAAAAGATAATGTGGCTGAAGCATGGTGAGCTAATGGAAAGATGGAAAAAAACTAAGGACTCAGGGTTAGGCAGAGCTAGAGTATATTCTAGACCTACAAAGTCCTAGGAAGGCACTTCAGTTTTATTAAACAATACAAAAGAAACAGCTATGTCGAAGAATCCTAGGAACTTAGTGCTGAGAAAAATAAAAGCTCCTCACACAAAAGAATGCACACTCCTATGAAGTATTAGAATAGGCAAAACAAATGAGAAAAAAATGAGATTGGTACCTAATTCCTATACTTGTAACTTTAAAACTCTTTGACATGTAATACAAGGTGTAATTTCAGTTGCTCAGATTCTCACTCTGGCTTTTCATCTGGAGGCTGTGGAATAACCTTCACAAGCAGCTCCACCATTAACATTTATGGTAACCTTCATCAGTTCCCCTTTCAAAGACAGATTGCTTTTCATTTCACCTGCATCTGTCTTGATCTACATAACCTTTATTGGTGCTTAGTTTACAACCTTTGGGAATTCATTTCTTGAAGAGATTGGTTTACTGCAACTTTGAAGAAACAAGGAAATATCCCCATTAGGGATGTCTGGGGCATGGGCTTTGGGAGAAAACACCAGCAATTTTCTTTAAAGGATGGTAGCTACTTACATGACCACAGTTGGAACACTATTCCTGTATCAAGGTTTTCCCTGCTATAATATCATTGCAAAATATGTCATGTTGTTCCATAAAATTATCATCCAATATTCCTCCATAACCATGTCCACTTCTCTTATAAGTACTTATTCAATCCCGGAGTGCACAAATTTTTGTGCACTGGGCCTCTAGTCTATTATAATCTTCTTGATAAAAGAGACCATAGTTGTTTTAATCACCACTTCTCAGTGCCCATCAGATACTGCTTCTTAGCAAACACTGAACAAATACCAAGTACCTGGGGGACTGTGTCTCTAGTCTCTGTGGGAGATTTAAAATTCACAACTATAATAATAAAAGTATAATATGTTAGACTGTATATCCTTCTAGACGACTTTTTGGATGAAGCCAGAGCGGCGAGGGAAGCCTGGGTCCCAGGTGCTGGAGGGAAGCCAGTGCCCGCAGCCAGGGGAACGAATGCCTACCCTTGCACAAATTTTGTGCATTGGGACTCTAGTTTATTTATAATGAGCACCGAAAGTCCTTCAGTCTAGAAGTCTTTATCTTCAATGGATTTCCACTGTATTCTGCATGCCTCCTCCTTTCCAATCCTATATAATAAAAAAGTAATATGCAAATTGACCCTAATGGTGGAATGAATGGGAATGACGGGTCTCTATGATGCACACTGACCACCAGGGGGCAGATGTTCAATGCAGGAGCTGTCCCCTGGTGGTCAGTGCACTCCCACAGGGGGAGCTCAGTTCAGGCACAAGCCGGGCTGATGCCTAAGCCATCAGTTGGACATCCCCCCAGGGCTCCCGGTCTGTCAGAGGCATGTCTGACTGCCAGTTTAGGCCTGATCCTCCGGTGATCGGGCCTAACCTGGCAGGAGACATCCCCCAAGGTGTCCAGAACTATGAGAGGGCGCAGGCTGGGCTGAGGCATCTCCCACAGTGCATGAATTTTCATTCACTGGGCCTCTAGTATTTCTAATAAAAGTGTTAAACATACAGAAAAGCTAAATCTTGCAAAGAGCTCCCATATAACCACCATTTAGATTCTAAAATAACATTTTACTTTTCTTGTTTTACTGAATATTCAGCAATCCCTTGATTTACTAATAATTTTATTGCTTTCTGCTTTATTTTATATTTTGAGTAAAAAAGAAAAAAAAAGGATAGAGAATTCATGGACATAGACAACAGTGAGATGATTGGGGGTGGTCGTGGAGGGGGATGGGTAGAGGTGGTAGAGGGCATAAAGAGGATAAAAGGTTATAGAAAAAATACATTAATTTTTTTAAAAAATAAAGTAAATTTAAGACATGTGCCCTTAACTACTTCAGCATGCATATCAATAAGAGTTCAACATTTGTTTGTTTGTTTGTTTTTTCTTTTGAGGTGCATTTTACATTTAAAGAAATGAACAAATCTTTGCAGTGTGCATTCAATGAGTTAGATATGCATATACTATATAAACCAATCCTCTATCAAAAATGAAACATCATTCTAGATGAGTCCCCTTTATACCCCTTCACAAAAGCCCACCTCTATCCAACCACAGGTAACTACCAAGTCCTTGAAACGTATATCTAGAATATACCACCTCATAAATACAGTTTATGAAACATTTTGCATAATATGTCATAGAACTGCTGCTAAAATGGTACTCAGCCAACCCCATTTAATATGAGATGAATACCGTATATATTTTTCATAGAAACGTTTCTCATATGTAGTAAGCTTTGGGATTTGAAATCCTAAACTTTAGTTATCTCATCAGTAAAAGAAGGGCAATACTGTCCTCCCAAGGGTTGGCTTGAGTATCAAATTGATGAACACAAATGAGTAATTTCTAACTGCATTTGAAATACTAGGTATTATTTTACATAAAATGTATTGTATCTATAGAAGCTTGTCGAATTAGTTATGTGAAAACTTTTTTGAATTTCTACCTCGTTGCCAATATTTATAAAGTTTCTACCTGTCCTTTTCACATTTTCTTTAGGGACGTAAAAGGTTACTTTCTTTTCATATTTAATGAGTACTACTCCTATGATCTAATTCAATGTATAGCTAGCTGTGTCATTGTGGGTAAAAGTCACTTTGAATTATGTTTTCATCCCTTGCCAAGAAGTTACTTTAAATGTCTCCCAAGCTCTCTATTGCCTCCCCCAGGTATGTATGAGCACCTAACAGATTGTAGAAAGCACTCAAAGTTCATTTGCAGTTCTGTAAACACAGTACCCTACAGATTCCATGATCCGGCTATGGGAGAGAGAGTGGGGTGTTAAAGATTACTCCAGGGTTGCCCAGTAGTCACTTGAGTCCCTGTTGTCTTTAACAGGAGTCATTCTCCAGGAGCTAGAGAATGGTATTCATTCATTTATTCATTCAGTCACTCATTCTTTCAACAATTTTTAGAAGGTACCTATGAATGCCAGATGCTAGACATAGACCATGGATATAAAAACACATTTGTAGGACTTACTGCAAACACTTTAGAAGTTTGAAAAACATAGCTCAGATTTAAATCTTGCCTTGCAAAACAACAACAACAATCACTGGGAGATGCAAATGAGTGATGAGCAGCAAGATAATATGCTTTTTCTATTAATATAGATAACAGTACACAGTGATGGATTTTTGGCCCTGCCATTTGACCTCGAGGCACACTCAATCCCTAATATGGGTAATGCTCAATAACAAATGCCAAATAAAAATAAGTGAATAAAAAATCCATTAAGCATGCATTTTCTACTGTGCAACACTTACCGTGTCAGATTCTTGGAATACAGAGATAAATAAAACATGGCCCTTACCATCCATAAGACTGTGATTTTGTAGAGGAGGTAGATACACACTAATATTTTTGATACAAGATTAGGTAGATAGTATCCAAAGCCAAGCAGAAGAATAGTATAATGAAGCCTTCATTTAGAGTTTAGGGAGAAAATAAACATACCTACAAGGACCAGGTTGGAAACCTAAATGAGAAAAGTAGAGGAACTGTGACTGGTTAACCAGATAGCACATGCCCAGTCTGAACTGGATAATCTCACATTCTCTGACATTGTCAGGTGGCAATGATGGCCTACTGCTGCCAGAGGTGAGATATGTTTTTTAATGAAAAAGGTACTTTGGGTACCAAAGAAAGTGCCTCTGTCTACAAAAGCAGGCCTATTTGTGATCTCTTAATTTAAAGAATGGGCTGGAGAAAAATTAAGCTCATCTCCAGCTCTGAGAAATAAAGGCCTGAATGTTGGTGGGGTTTATCTCCCAAGCCATAGTCAAAGATATTTGTATTGCCACATATTTTTTTTTTACATAGTGAGCATGTCTTTACTTATTGAATGCTCTCTTCATTCACCATAGAATACATACCCTTTTCCCATCTGTTTCTCATTCTGTAAGTCATTTATTATCTATCTGCTCAAATGGCTCTTATCAATAATTCCTCATATTGTCAATGCTTACATTTTCTTCACTCTAAGACACAGTTTGCCAACCTAAAATTCAAGACAGGATATGTGTTAGAACTAGTATGCTCAGCTAAACTAATTACAGTTCTTGTTTCCCCCCAGTGAAAAGCTGTTATTAAGTGAACTGTCCTTCTCACATGCAATGAGTTCTTAGAATGGAGGAATTACAGTATATTTTTAGATGTATACTAGTAGTTTTTATTCCAGTGTAGATTATGCCTTGTATTTTATTATAGTCCCTGGGCCATTCATATTCAGTATTCACTTACTCTTTTGAATTGTGAATGTGGAAATCAAAATTTCTGTTGGAACTAAAATTATTTTTATTCCTGTTACATCAAATGGGTAAAATATTCCATTTATAGGAAGTGTGAGCTTTACTTTCTACATAAGAATAAGAAATCACAAGTTTTGAATTTATCAACGTCTATTTAATTTTTATTTCGAAATCATCATCCCACTACGATGGAAGCATGTTCAACCGCAGGCCCTACTGGAGTTCCGCCCCATCCCTTCAGAGTTGAATGACCATTCTTAACATCCCATACCTTTCAGACATTACCCATTGCTAACATTTTTTTTCTGTCCAAGTAAAGAAGATAGGAAGGCCAAATAATTCTGAGGTAAGTTTGAGATGGGGTCTTTAACAATGCAAGCCAAGATTTTTCAAATTTATATTTTAAGCATTTAATTGGTTTTATTCTGATATCCTATATGATATATCTATGTTCATATATATATTAGTGCATAAAATATAAAATTATATATGGATATATAAATATAAAATAACCACATATAATTACAAATAGTTCTTGTTTTTAATGTACTTTATCATAGAATCCTAGTTTTGTGTAATAGAAGTAATATCTTCTCTTAGTCCTCTAAGGTTGTTAATGAAATGTTAAAAGTTTTCTTTTAATAGTTTTCATTTATTCACAATTGTTTTATTTTTCTGTTGGTTTGTTATTAATCTCTCATATTAGAGGCATTCTTCTGTTGCCTGTAATTTTTAGTTATCTGCTTATATTTTATGAGTCAAGACCTAAAAATCTATTTGGAAGTTTGAGCCAGTGTGTATGACTTGAAGACTATGGGACTCATTGTAGGGTTATCTGGCTGGTGTGTTTACTTTATGCTTTTCCTCCTGGGTGTCAGTTTCCCGCTGAGAGGAATTTCCCAGTCTTGTCAGAGACTGTCTGGATATTGCAGGAGGGGGGAGTGCTGCAGGTCTCAGCATTCAGTGTCTAAACATACACTCAGCCCCTGTATTTTCAATATAATGCTGCTCCAACAACAATGTCCGGTGCCTTCTTACCAGAAACTCCCTATTTCACCCTTTTTATACTTCTAATAGCTGAAGGACATGGTAGGGGAGATATGTGGAGTAACACTGTTTTTTCATAGACACTCAGCAGTCCTCATTTTTTTCACCTTTATCCCCATTCCCAGAGGTACCTGAAACTCACATCCTGCCCCCCTCTTTTTGAGAAAGTTTAATAAGCATTAAATACCCAATGGCTTTTTAGTTTTTCTGACTACTAGTTTAGGATCAGCTTCCTTGCATGTGCTCAATTACCAGCTGTCTGTCAACTTCACAGGTCCCGATATTGCTTTTATCCCCACTCCTTGCTGTTTTCCTCTGTGGGTTTGTGCAAGTTAAACCCTCCTTTATTCTCATTTAGGGAATAAAGGTGAATATGTTGTCACTCCATTATCTCTATCCAGAGTTCATTATTATGAATTATCATAACAACATCTAAAAGTGGAATACTCCCTATTTTACAGATTTAAAAATTAAACTCACAGAATGTAAGTAGTTGTTCTCTATTATCAAGGTTAATAATTGGTGAAGTTGGGATTTTTATCCATTTCAGGGTGATTCCAAATCTGTGTCTCTTCTTGCTAGATGCTGCAGCTTCAGTTATCACCCTTGTTTACAACAGGCCACATGCAAACACATTGTCCATCTGCCAGGAGTGGTTAGTGGCTTATCACAGCCCTGTTTCCTGCACAGACATCCTATTGACTTTGTCTTCTCACCCCTACAAGCAGACAAGTCTGCAAATCTCCACTTTCCAATTAGTCAAGTTAATGAAGCTCTTTAAGGAAATCCATAAAGCCTGTCTCCATGGTCCTGACATTTAGCAACTTCTGGAGAATGGTCTCTGGGCCCCTCTCTATTAAAATACTGCTCTGCGTGTCCTAAAGTGCTGACTCGGAGACTTCCTTAGAATGAACTGAGGAGGAGTTTCCCTTCGAGCCTTCCTAAAACCCAGGATAAATACAGAAATGGCACTTTTAATAGCCCAGCCCACCGAGAGGCCACACTTAATGTACTGCCTCCTGTCCGGAAAACCTATAGCTTTCTAAGTGAGGTAGAGCCGCTGGAGGCAGGAAGAGAGGAAAGAGAATGAGCCTGGCACCGAGTCTTCTGAGAGCCAACATGGGCCTGTAAATAAAAAGGTGACTCCATAGACTGAAAAGAACATAGGCCATGAACTAGTCTCCTCAAAACCCAGGGCAATGTAACCTTGTGGTGCCTCAGCTTTCTCTTTTGTATAATAGGAATAACAACGACATGTTCTTAATTCAGACTTTTGGTGAAGATCCAAATGAGAGCAAGAGTGGCAATATGTTAACCCATTGGAGGAATTACAGTATATTTTTAGATGTATACTAGTAGGTTTTATTCCAGTGTAGGTTACGCCTTGTATTTTATTATAGCCCCTGGACCACTCATATTTAGTATACACTTACTCTTTTGAATTGTGAATGTGGAAATCAAAATTCTGGTGGAACTAAAATTATTTTTATTCTTATTGCATCAAATGGGTAAAATATTCCATTTATAGGAAGTGTGAGCTTTACTTTCTACATAAGAATAAGAAAGTCACAAGTTTTGAATTTATCAACATCTATTTAAATTTTATTTTGAAGTCATCATCCCACTGGGATGGAAGCATGTTCAACCGCAGGCCCTACTGGAGTTCCGATTATGGGACTCATTGTAGGGTTATCTGGCTGGTTTGTTTACTTGATGTTTTTCCTCCTTGGTCAGTCAGTTTCCCCTGAGAGGAATTTCCCAATCTTGTCGGAGACTGTCTGGATATTGCAGGAGGGGGGAGTGCTGTAGGTCTGGCCTTCAGTGTCTAACCACACACTCAGCCCCTGTATTTTCAATATAATGCTGCTCCGAGTTCCGACCCATCCCTTAAGACTTGAATGACTATTCTTGGCATCCTACACCTTTCAGACATTACCCATTGCTAACATTTTTTTTTCTGTCCAAGTAAATAAGATAGGGAGATCAAATAATTCTGAGAGAAGTTTGATGATGGGGTCTTTAACAATGCAAGTCAAGATTTTTCAACTTTATATTTTAAGCATTTAATTAGTTTTATTC
>NW_005354123.1:74571-76469 GCF_000412655.1 Myotis brandtii
CCCTTCGAGCCTTCCTAAAACCCAGGATAAATACAGAAATGGCACTTTTAATAGCCCAGCCCACCGAGAGGCCACACTTAATGTACTGCCTCCTGTCCGGAAAACCTATAGCTTTCTGAGTGAGGCAGAGCCGCTGGAGGCAGGAAGAAAGGAAAGAGAATGAGCCTGGCACTGAGTCTTCTGAGAGCCAACATGGGCTTGTAAATAAAAAGGTGACTCCATAGACTAAAAAGAAGATAGGCCATGAACTAGTCTCCTCAAAACCCAGGGCAATGTAACCTTGTGGTGCCTCAGCTTTCTCTTTTGTATGTTCTTAATTTAGACTTTTGGTGAAGATCCAAATGAGAGCAAGAGTGGCAATAGGAATAACAACGACATGTTCTTAATTCAGACTTTTGGTGAAGATCCAAATGAGAGCAAGAGTGGCAATATGTTAACCCATATGGAAGAAATTAAAATTTGGGTAGTGGGGATAGGCGAGCTGAATCACATGTTTTTAATATTCTCTCCACAATGTGAAGGCATATTTTTGTCTCCTTAGACAACACCCCTTTCTGTCACCCATCCTACCCAAAATGTACAGCTTGAAACACGCTTTGACATACAGCTGGGAATTTGCTTTGACTTTTCATTTCAATCACTCATTTTGATCACTTACTTGCACTTGTCTGTCTGGTTTGCACTAAATTCATCAAAATCTAATTAAGTTGTGTTTGACACATACACTGTCCTCAGTATTTTTGACTACAGGTGTGCTTTGCTTTCCTCTGCTAGATCAGAAGCTATGGCAGTCAGTGAATAGGTCACCTCTTGTCATATGCCAACGTTATACATTTTATTTTAATGTTCATTGGTATGGTACAATGTGCCAGACTCGGGGATAGGTGCTTGGGGTGGAAAGAAAACATGATTTTAGGTTGACATATTATTGAAGGGGAAGGAGACTCTTAAATTTTCCTGTATTCCACAAATTGTGATCCTAGGTGATATAGTGGGATTAAAAAGAAGAGGTATCCTACCCTCAAGGAACATTCACCCTATTGACCAGAGGCAGAGAAATAATTAATATTTACAACATAATGTGATTTGTTTGATGTTGGAGGTGATCTGTAAAGACTGATAGGCATAGAAGAGTTTCAGTGTGTGTTGGTTTCCAGAAGTAAAGCATCTTGAGCTAAGTGCAAAGCATCAGTATGGAGATATCTAGTCAACGTTCCTGGCTGAATACAGCAGCTATCACCCCTTGTACCTTCACTGACAACCCTTGATCCTTTATCTGTTCAAAACCTGTGCAGCATTTTATAGTTAAGATCCCTCTTAAAACATGAAGTCCTGTAAAAGCACTCGAATCCACAGAGACCACTCTACATTCTAAAGTAAGTAATGATCATCTAGGTAATTGGAAATCATTTAATATCCCTGATGCCTTTCCTATGTTTGCATTTATTTTTACACAAAGTTATTGTTAGTTAACTTCCCATATGCTTATATTATTTATCTCCACTTAAACTCCATGACAATCAAAGGGCACCTATAAATATAGCTTAGCATATTGTTTGAATTTAGTAGCTGCTAGTCTGAGATTATTTCAAGTACCAACTGTCCATTTACAATTGGTCTATGATACATGTTTAGAATCTTGAAAATGCAAGATGGAGTGATATTCAAATTAAGCATACCAGTAAACATTGAAATTAAGGAAGGAGAGCGGGATGAGGCGGAAAGATCCAAAAGCTATTGATATCAAAATTCTATCTTCTTTATCAATAAATCTATTTTTAGAACTATTAAACCTGTATACCAGAGGTTAAGAAGAAAATATTTTTATTGAAGAATTGAAAATGTTGAAGAATTAAGAATAATTCCAGACAAATTAGGTATAACCTACATTTAGACTT
>NW_005354123.1:78835-106138 GCF_000412655.1 Myotis brandtii
TCTTGCTGTTCCAAACAGGGAAGTCACTTCTGAGAAGAGATAGCATATATGTTTGGAACTGAGAAGTGTATGACCTGCCAATTGCCATTTTATTGTTGTTGTTTCTCATTATTTTTTAAACATCATCTGTTTTTTTATTTTTAAAAATATGTTTTTTATTGATTTTAGAGAGAGGAAAGGAAAGGGACAGAGATATAGAAACATCAATGAGAGAAATATCAATTGGCTGCTTCCTGCATGCCCCCTACTGGGGATCAAATCTGCAACCTGGACATGTGCCCTGACCGGGAACTGAACTGTGACCTCTGGGTTCATGGGTCGATGCTCAATCGCTGAGCCACACTGACCATGCAATTTTTAAAAATAAGTTTGCAATATGGGCCAATTTTATATTTTTTTCATTTAAAATGTGAAAACAATTTTGGATTTTAAATAACTTATCCAAGGTACTGCAGCCAGTAATTTTAAAAAATAGGACTAAAATATAAGTTTTACATCTTCTAGGCTAGGCTCTTTTCAAAACTGTAATTTAGCTAGCTGTCTCCTTTTGTTTAAATCATTTGGAATATCTTCAATTTTTCAATATAACAAAAATATTTCCAATGTATAGGTATTTGCCTTATATGAGATCTTACCTGGCAACTGTTATTTACTAACTAACATGCACATGTGTTTCACTGAACAAAATGTGCAACAGCTGAATCACTGCAAGTTATAGCAATTCAGAAAGTACTGTTATGGACTAAACCTTTAGGTACTGGTGCAAAAGAGCCGATAAAAAACAACCAATGTATTAGTCAGAATTGACTGAGTTTTATTGTGATTAACAAAAAATGATCCCAAATGTTTGTGGCTTAAAATGTTATTTCTCTTAAACTACATGACCCATTTTGGGTGAGCAGGAGGGTGTTTTCACAGTAACTTAGAAACCCCACTGATATTTTTACATGTTTTCCCACAGAAGAAGGAAATATGGCACATCACTCTCTGGTTATTGAGGGTTCTGTACAGAAGTGGCTCAGATCACAGGGCTATACCTAATTTGAAAAGAGGCGAGGAAGAGCAATCCTGCCATGTGCTTGGAAAAAAGGGGCCAGAATATTTAGGAACAGTCCTACCGATTCTCAAAACTTCTGGAGTTGTGATATCACACCAATATATTTTATTACAGGCCCAATAACTGCTGAATGTCACTGCTTTCATACTGATACATTTTATATATCATAAGACACACACACACACACACACACACACACACACACACACACACATGCATATATATCTCCAGTGTAATATATTAAAATTTAACCTCAGAGGTCAGAAAAGTCATCCAGTAGTCAAAAAGTGTTCCTTTCTTGAACATGTTTGTGCGGGTAATGATAATGCTTGTTTGAATTTAGTAGCTGCTAGTCTGAGATTATTTCAAGTACCAACTGTCCATTTACAATTGGTCTATGATACATGTTTAGAATCTTGAAAATGCAAGATGGAGTGATATTCAAATTAAGCATACCAGTAAACATTGAAATTAAGGAAGGAGAGTGGGATGAGGTGGAAAGATCCAAAAGCTATTGATATCAAAATTCCATCTTCTTTATCAATAAATCTATTTTTAGAACTATTAAACCTGTATACCAGAGGTTAAGAAGAAAATATTTTTATTGAAGAATTGAAAATGTTGAAGAATTAAGAATAATTCCAGACAAATTAGGTATAACCTACATTTAGACTTTGAGAAATCCCTTCCTTTATCCTATTCTCTTGTATTGGGTACACATATAGTGAGAATTAGAATGCCTCACCATGCTTCTTGTATACAAATTATCAAAATATATCTTGATTTAAAAAGTTTTATTATAAAAGATTAGTGTTTGCTGTAGAAAATTTAAAAACAAAGAGAAGTCATAAGATTCAAATGAAAACTGACCCATAGTCACAACAGCCAGAAGTAATTACTGATGGAATTTGGTCCAGTATGTGTACTAAGCATATGTATATATCTTGTGTTTCTTTTTTTATTTTATTTTATTGTTTAAAGTATTACTAGGAAACATAGGGTAAAGTAAAGTAGGAAACATAGGGTAAACTAAATAATACCTTTCAAAAAATACACTTATTAGGACCTTCAGTTCTTTAAAAGAACTATTCTCTTTTTTTTTCCCCTAAAAAAGTGCAGGCTAAAACCTACTCTCAAAACACCACTATACTTTCCAAGTACCTTCCTTACAGATTTAGGTAGTTTTGTGACATTATATAAGACCTAGCAAATAATAATTTATCATCCAATTGAAATAATTATTAAAATAGCAAACCATTTCTTCTGCTTTCAGCAAAAATAATGATTGGATGAAAATGACTTGCCAGGTAATGAACTGTCTCTTGATTAAATAGAATAATATAGGCTTAAGTTGCCATTCTTTAGTAAATAGACTACGTACTTGCACAGCTCTGTCATAAAATGTGCATTTTAGATTGAAATATAGATAGAACAAATCCCACTGTACATTTTCTCTGCTTCACCCCAGTGGAAACATTTTCAGAAGCAACTTCTAAATGTATAATTTTCAAAGGTGGTTTTTTTTTCAAAACATTTTTTTGTTTAAGATTAATACCATTTATTCACTCTTATCAAGTCCTTAGAGAGTCAAGACTCATACTGTTGATTACAACTAAATCAATTATAAGATAAAATGAGTGGAGACATCATCAGGAAGGCATTACAAATGTGGGTGAAAATGGTATACAACAATATAAGGTCTCATTTTAATTGCCCCTGAGTAATACTAATTACTTCAATCTAGTTTATGATACAAATGCAAGGACTACAGAAATATTTAATTAACCCATCAGAGTATAAACTTGCTTAAATCATTATTCAATTATTGGTTGTAAACGTCTCCTTTTTTTACCTTCCCCCAGCCTTCCCTACCCTCTGGCACATGCCCTCACCCCACCCCACCCAGTGTATCTTGTGTTTCTTTCTTTCTTTTTATTTTTTCAATGGGGTCATAAACTTTATATTATTGGGAAACTAGCATGTTTCACTTAACAATGTACCATGAACATTTTCCCATGTCATTAACTATTCTACAATATTATCTTAATGGCTCCATGAATACCTTTTTATGCATTGTAGGAGTATAATAAATCAATCCTCAATTATTAGGCTTTACCTAATATTTTGTTTTGTTATTACAAACAATGCCTAAACTTTATAACAGGTTTTATGACTAATTTGGACCTCTGGTTTCTCATTTTTTTTAAAAGGGGATAATAATAGTACCTCTTCAGAAGACTGAGTGAGGGAATTAAATGAGCTAACAAATGGCATATCACAATTGGTCAGAAATTAACCATTATTCTTACACTGCAATAAACAACTTGCAGTGATTTTTAATACACTTTGTTATCTCTGGAATTTCTAGGTTAATAGTATATTTCATGCTTTTTAATATGTAATGGAAAACTCACTTTCCCCTAAATGTACCAAGTATACATCCATCAGCCATGTATGAAAGTCTTCATTTATGAATTCTCTGACACTGTCCTTTACTCAGTTTAATAAAGAGCTTTCATCCTTGTTTTTATTGAGTTGCAAAATGTATTTATATGTTAAAAGTAACAACCTGTTTTTATTCATATATATCTTGCCATTTATTTGTTTTTCAAATTTAATTATTTATGGCCTTTCACATCCATGCAGGAGGTATAAACTTTCACGTCACTATATCCATAAATATCTTCCCTCCTTTGAAGTCATATTTACAAAGTCCTTCTCTAGTCTAAGATTATGTAAATAGTCAACTATACGTTTTCTTCTAGAAGTTTTATTGATTCAATTTTCATTTAGAATTTTAATCAAAGTTTATTTTGCAACATAGAGATATGCCCCCCTCTTTCTTTTTGTTTTCCAGAAATGGTAAGCTGATGAGTTTAATAATAGTTAGGGATTTTACACTTATTTGAAATGATGTTTTAAAATCATTTTTTTTGTCTGAACTTTTTTTTTTCAACTAATGTTTGCTCTTTATTGTTTTAAAGCTGGTGACATATTAAAAATGTTTATTGGCATTTTTAATTTTTAAATCTGTATGTTTTACTTTGAAAGCTGAAATGGTATTAGTATTATTAAATATTTAAAAAAATTACCTACTTTTACTCTCTAATAAAATCTAAGACTTGATTTCTATTGTGATCTTCACTATTTCAAAGATATTTACCACATTTAATTCATATACAACTTGAAAAATATATCTGCCTACTAACACCATAATTTCTTTATATAACAGCAAATTGCATCATGACTCTATTGCTGTATTTGTTTACTGCTTATTTGTTTGCCGTTTTGCCATTTGCTTATATCTAGCAATACTTCCATAAAGACAGATGCTTATAATTTAAGAATAATCCCTTTGACACCATTGTGTCAGCTACACTCTTTCATTGATGTATCATCTATGGCGGCTTTCATATTATTAAGGCAGAGTTGAGTAATTATAACAAATACCATATGACCCACAAGCCTAAAATTTTATTATGTACTTTAACAGAAAAAGTTTTCTGACCTCTATTCTATATAATTAAACTAGAGGCCCGGTGCACAAAAATTTGGCCCAGCCTGTGTTGCTAAGTGACTGAGCATTGACCCATGAACCAAGAGATCAGGGCACATGCCTGGGTTGTGGGCTTCATCCCCTGCAGGAGGCAGCCAATCAATGTTTCTATCTCTCTATTCCTCTACCTTCCTCTCTCTCAAATCAATAAAAACATAATTTAAAAAATGTAAATGTGAAGTTTTTCAGTGTTGAGTTTTCTTATTGAAAAAATTTGAAATATATTTTTGCATTAATATCTCAGTATATAACTTAGTATATGACATATCTCATGTATATTATTTATTATATCTAATATATTTATGTTATAGTGCTCTTTATATTAACACTACATATTTCTTAAGCATAGCCATAGATACTTATAAAATTTTATCATGAATAGAATTTTTCTTCTATCGATATAAGCCATAACCAGTTATAACAGAAAAAGAAATATATGGCTCAAGTATAACTTTTCTTTTGCAATTTTTTAAGTTCCTGTTATTTCATTTTTCCCCCAAAATGTTTGAAAAGTTATATTTACAAGTTTGTGTTTACTTTTAACCAAGAGCAAAGAGATTATTTGTTTATTTTATCTTATTTATCTTATTTCATTTTAATTTTATTTCTCTTGCTGTTCCAAACAGGGAAGTCACTTCTGAGAAGAGATAGCATATATGTTTGGAACTGAGAAGTGTATGACCTGCCAATTGCCATTTTATTGTTGTTGTTTCTCATTATTTTTTAAACATCATCTGTTTTTTTATTTTTAAAAATATGTTTTTTATTGATTTTAGAGAGAGGAAAGGAAAGGGACAGAGATATAGAAACATCAATGAGAGAAATATCAATTGGCTGCTTCCTGCATGCCCCCTACTGGGGATCAAATCTGCAACCTGGACATGTGCCCTGACCGGGAACTGAACTGTGACCTCTGGGTTCATGGGTCGATGCTCAATCGCTGAGCCACACTGACCATACAATTTTTAAAAATAAGTTTGCAATATGGGCCAATTTTATATTTTTTTCATTTAAAATGTGAAAACAATTTTGGATTTTAAATAACTTATCCAAGGTACTGCAGCCAGTAATTTTAAAAAATAGGACTAAAATATAAGTTTTACATCTTCTAGGCTAGGCTCTTTTCAAAACTGTAATTTAGCTAGCTGTCTCTTTTTGTTTAAATCATTTGGAATATCTTCAATTTTTCAATATAACAAAAATATTTCCAGTGTATAGGTATTTGCCTTATATGAGATCTTACCTGGCAACTGTTATTTATTAACTAACATGCACTGTGTTTCACTGAACAAAATGTGCAACAGCTGAATCACTGCAAGTTATAGCAATTCAGAAAGTACTGTTATGGACCAAACCTTTAGGTACTGGTGCACAAGAACCGATCAAAAAATAACCAATGTATTAGTCAGAACTGACTGAGTTTTATTGTGATTAACAAAAAATGATCCCAAATGTTTGTGGCTTAAAATGTTATTTCTCTTAAACTACTTGACCCATTTTGGGTGAGCAGGAGGGTATTTTCACAGAAACTTAGAAACCCCACTGACATTTTTACATGTTTTCCCACAGGAGAAGGAAATATGGCAAATCACTCTCTGGTTATTGAGGGTTCTGTACAGAAGTGGCTCAGATCACAAGGCTATACCTAATTTGAAAAAAGGCGAGGAAGAGCAATCCTGCCATGTGCTTGGAAAAAAGGGGCCAGAATATTTAGGAACAGTCCTACCGATTCTCAAAACTTCTGGAGTTGTGATATCACACCAATATATTTTATTACAGGCCCAATAACTGCTGAATGTCACTGCTTTCATACTGATACATTTTATATATCATAAGACACACACACACACACACACACACACACACACACACACACACACATAGATGCATTTATATCTCCAGTGTAATATATTAAAATTTAACTTCAGTGGTCAGAAAAGTCATCCAGTAGTCTAAAAGTGCTCCTTTCTTGAACATGTTTGTGCGGGTAATGATAATGCAGAGGATTAGTTTACCCAGGACCCAGCATCCAGGTTTAACCCAGCATCCATGTTTGTGCAGGTAATGATAATGCAGAGGATTAGTTTACCCAGGACCCAGCATCCAGGTTTAACCCAGCATCCATGTTTGTGCAGGTAATGATAATGCAGAGGATTAGTTTACCCAGGACCCAGCATCCAGGTTTAACCCAGCATCCATGTTTGTGCAGGTAATGATAATGCAGAGGATTAGTTTACCCAGGACCCAGCATCCAGGTTTAACCCAGCATCCATGTTTGTGCAGGTAATGATAATGCAGAGGATTAGTTTACCCAGGACCCAGCATCCAGGTTTAACCCAGCATCCATGTTTGTGCAGGTAATGATAATGCAGAGGATTAGTTTACCCAGGACCCAGCATCCAGGTTTAACCCAGCATCCATGTTTGTGCAGGTAATGATAATGCAGAGGATTAGTTTACCCAGGACCCAGCATCCAGGTTTAACCCAGCATCCATGTTTGTGCAGGTAATGATAATGCAGAGGATTAGTTTACCCAGGACCCAGCATCCAGGTTTAACCCAGCATCCATGTTTGTGCAGGTAATGATAATGCAGAGGATTAGTTTACCCAGGACCCAGCATAATGAAAGTATTTTATGGTTGGGGGTCACCACAACATGAGGAACTGTATTAAAGGGTCGCGGCATTAGGAAGGTTGAGAACCACTGGGTTAGGGCGACAGACTCTTTTTAATCTAGAATTTCCATGATTAACTTCAATTAATACATTTTAATTGAATTAATAGGGCAAAAATAGGTGTATGTGACATTGTGCTTTAGAACTGGAGAGAATTGATATGACTGATATTCTGTAATTTATCATAATATAAGGTTTGATACTACCAAAAGCAAAAATAAAAACAGGAAATGGCACATAATGAAAGGAACGTAATAGTTGAAATGTTTGTGTTTATTTCGAAAGCAGTTTTCTAATAAGTTTCAGTGTCTTAGAGCACAGGTATAAATAAGAAATAAGACTATCATTGGGGCGGGGGGACAGAAAATTCACCATGCAAAATCTTGATGTTTTGAATCTTATGACTTCATGAAGTGCAGAGGGATGGAAAAAAAATGCCTACATTAAATATAGATCAACACTAATCATACTAAGAGAAATAAAAGCCATATGCTCTTCTGGGGAAATGCTCAAAGCAGCAAAAAAGAAAGAAAAAACTGTTATTAGCAAAGGAGACTGAAGGTTTCCTCTCCTGAGAGCCAGATGAGTTCTATTAACATATCAAGGGGACTACTGGTTGCAAAAACAGCAACAACAAAAATCAAGTAGGATATAAATAAAACTGATAAACACTTCTATGTAACAGACATACTTTCTATATTCATCATTTAGTAGAAGACAGCATTGAAGTGCTAACCCTTTTAATTATCGAAGGACCTGTAATTGCTCAAGTAGTCTTTGGAATCAAATGGTAGTTTAAGTTCTGGGCCAAATTAAAAGCATATTGTTATTTTAAGTGCTCTTGAATTTACAAAGATATTTTTAAAATATTTGTTTATCTCTATTTCAACTCATGGGGAACTATATACAACTGTCTACAGGAGCATAGAATCTAAGAAGTAAACTGCCTTCACTGACAAATGTTCCGTAAGCATCCAATAAGAAATGTGCATCATAATTGGTTCATAGTTCCAGGGCTGGGTTGAAGGGAGTCAAGGATTCTATAGGGAGTGATCACTATGTTATAGGAATTGTACTAAGTTCTTGGATTATTTAATTTAATATTCACAAGACATTGACAAGTTACTCTATTTTATACATGAGAAAATTGAGACTCACAGAAAATAAATGATGCATCTGTTCTTTAGTTAGCAAAAATCAGTAAAGCTGACTTAGAAGCAATGTGTCTACCTAAATATAAAGCATACTATTCTCAGGACACAGTTCTGCTTATATTTATGGCAGGATCATCCCAGGACAATCTGAAACTGGTAAAATACACTTGAAAGGTAACAAGCACAGGCTTTGGACTCATTTAGACTGACCTTTAGTGTTCAAACTGGATGATACCAAGTCCTAACAGGAAAATGATTTAACCTTTTGAACTTCAGTTTCCTTATCTGGAAAATGGGTGTAATATCATATACTACATAAAAATGTTGTAAAGGCTAAATAAGCTAATGTAGGCAAGACAATTAGCACAGTGCCTGACACGTGGAAAGTGTCCACTGCATGATAAGTGCTGTCATTACCAATGTCAGCTCTGTCATCATCACTATGGCTTTTGTGCAGCTCCCCATTCTTTCTCCAGGTAGACTGACTCTCTTTTCCTGGCGAATCTTATCATTATCTCAGCTTTTATCACACTGAACTTTAACATCTGTACCCAGTATAACATGCTGGATTACACTAGTTCAGCATTCAAGTTCATCTTAATTCATCATTAAAATGGTAACATACTTCATTTTATAATTACTTTGTTAACTCATTCAATAATAATTGAATAGATTGGGTTATAGCTCTGAAAGTTTTTATACTCCCTCCCTCCTATTTAAGCACACAGAGATTAAATAATTAACAAACAAACAGCAACAAATCACAAAATAATTTCAGGCAACCCTATATAATAAAAGCCTAATATGCTAAGTGTCCAGTCATCCAGTTGGCGGTTCAACCAATCAAAGCGTAATATGCTAATGACATGCAAAGGCCATTCAACCGCTTGCTATGATGTTCACTGACCACCAGGGGGCAGACAGATGACCAGTCAAACAGTTGCTATGACGTGCACTGACCACCAGGGGGAAGATGCTCCAACAGTTAGGTGAACTTGCTGCTGGGGTCCAGCCCATTGGGATTGAGTGAGATGGAGCCCTCCAGCTGTCCCTCCCCAGCTGGGCCATCTTCCATGCCTCCCTGGCCCGATCATGCACCAGTGGGGTCCCTCAGCCTCGTCTGTGATCTCTCGAAATCTGGGACCCCTTGGGGGATGCTGGAGAGCTGGTTTTGGCCCGATTCTGCAGGCCAGGCCGAGGGACCCTGCTGGTGCACAAATTTGTGCACTGGGCCTCTAGTAAGTATTATAAAGAAAAATATTTATATTATTATTCCACATTGATGTCATTAGCAAAATACAATTACATAAAAAAATCAAAAACATAGTATAATATAAGAATAAGATAGGGTAAAGGAATGAATAGATGTTCTAGATAGGTCATTTGAAGATTGCTCTCCTGAGGGGGCCCTAGAGAAAAGATTCATATGGAGGCAAAGAGTGAGCCAAGCCTAAGTTCAGGGAAATGCTACAGCAGTCAGGGAAGAGCAGAAGTAAAAGCCTGAGTGTTCCATGTGTGGGGAGCTAGAGAGAATAGAGCAGGAAATAAAATTCAGAAGACAGTAGGGTTCAAACTTAGTAGTATGGACTACAATATAAATATTATGGGAATCCATTGAATCCATTGGTGAGTTTTGAGTAGTGAGGAACATGATTTAATTTATGCTTTTGAAATATTCCTCTGGTTATTCTTTGGGGAGAGGAGGGAGAAAGGTCAGTATGCAGCTACATTGCTTGCTCTTATGAAAGACAGATGGAATTGTGGCTTTTACTATGAATCAGAGGATGGTGAGACTTGCTCTGATTTGGGGAATATTTTTAGGTGAAGATAATAGAATGTGTTACTGTTTTAGATGTGGAATTTCAAATTTATTCTGTATTTTTTACTAAAAAGTGAAATTAATCTCATTGTGTATACAATAACAAATGAGATATTTATGAAAGCAACTTATAGCTCTGACTGAATAAAAGTCTGCATAAAATAATCAGTTTTTATTGAAGCCAGACTGTATGAAAGATGAAGAACAACACATACTGCTTAAAAATAGCTTAGCCCTAGCTGGTTTGGCTCAGTGGATAGAGTGTCAGCCTGCAGACTGAAGGGCCCCAGGTTCAATTCCGGTCAAGGGTAGGTACCTTGGTTGGGGGCACATCCCCAGTAGGGGGTGTGCAGGAGGCAGCTGATTGATAATAAATAATAAAAATAGCTTAAATGCTATTCAAAGTTAAAATTCTTAAAATTGATAAATTATGTGCAAGAAGGGCATTGGGAAGATGTACAAAAGCTGGTTAGTCATTCTTCTCCTACATTTCCCAACACTAATGCCCCATCTCCTGCTATTTTTTATATGATAAATGAACATTTTCTTCATCTGCTATGAAATGCTACACTAATGTTCTTTCAAGACCCTTTCTGTCTTTCAATCAGATTGCCCTGTAGCCTAAGCACTTCGTAAAATATAAAAGCAAACATCCACCTAACAAGATTGTTTTATTGTGTGTGTGTGTGTGTGTGTGTGTACCACATACTTGCTTGATTATTGGTTAATCACATGAAATCTACATTCAACATTATCTTGCAAGAAATCACTCTTAAAAAACTACTGGTAAATAGAATACATGGAAGATGATCATGTGATGTCAGTCACACCCCTTTCTCTTCCTAGGAGACTGTGTCTGGGTTCCTGGAATGATGGGACCCAGTGTGTTCACACCTGTCGGTCTGGTGAAGTACCCAGGGCCACAACAGATAGTGTGCCTGGACTGATGGGTGTGCCTAAAATAAGAGCTCTAGAACTATCCTTGCTTCCAAGTTGGTTTATACTTTTAATCCATCTCCATAAGTCTGTTCTAATTGGTTCATTGTAGCTGTTGTCCATTCCAAGTGATTTGTTTGATTGCCTCAGGCCATCACTGTATCTGGATTAGTTAGTCTGAGTAGGCAGAGTGTCTTTGAATGTATCATATGCCCAGATCTGGGTAAAGTGGTCCAAAGGTTTCTATGGCAGATTGGAAACAGAAGTTGATGTGTAGGGATTGTTGTCTCCTGGTAGGATTTAGAGTTCCCTGATGCTTGAAGTATATCCCTCTGGATTTATAGATCCTGCCTTGTAAAAGCATGACGTCTAAGACCTGAGGATGGAACAATCAATGCATACCCTTTCACAACACCATCCAGTTGCTTCCTTCAGACATGGATGCCACACAGATAAAATTATGGAGGCATTCTGACCTGATGAGCAAGGACTGTCCATCTGCCCAGATCACAGCTTGGCTAATAGGATTCTCACCTTTCTCTTCATGACCCTCTCTCAAGATCCTCACAGAATGTATAATCTTGTCCATGATTGAGGGCCCCTGAGAGACTGTATTTTCTCAAACATGATACTTTCCTTCCTCTAAATACAGTGCAATGTCAGAAGCAGCACATGGAATGAGAACTTTGGAGTCATCCCTCCTCAATGACAATTTATTTTATGTCAGTGACTTAACCCCTGTGGTGCACAATTTCCTCATTTTTAAAACAAGGTTATCATTATTTCTGACTTCATAGAGCTCTTGTAAAGGGTAAATCCACTCATCCCTGTAATCCACTTAGCTCATGCCTGGCATATTGCTAGTGCTCAACAAATGATGAATATTATCTTCTTTCTTATATAAAAATAATTCAGCATATTTATCATAAATATACTGTGTGGTTCTAAGGACATCATTGTATTCACCTGTTTCTATTGGTGGAGTAAACAACTGAAAAAACAAGCCCTTGGGTACCTTGAAGAAACAGTAGATAATGACATTTATCTTCAGGAAACATAGCTAAGACATTTAAAAAGAAAGATGTATTTACACCAATGTTTATCCTTGGATGATGAGCTTCATAAGCAAGGATACCATAGCTTATTCATATTTAAATAGACTCAAAATTTAATAATACTCACTTTAAATATCCTTCAGAGGTTGTCTGAGGAAATGAATAAACACATGTTTGTCCTTTTACATAACTACAGGTACTAAGCAGTAGCAAGGGTATTTTGTTAGCCAATTAGAATTAGTGCATATATTTTATTTTATTATATTTATTTTTCTTGATGTATAATTAACATATGACATCATATTAGTTTCAGTTGTAAAATATAATACTTTAGTGTTTGTGTATATTACAAAATGATCATCACAATATGTCTAGATAATATATATTACCTTACACAATTATACATTTTTTCTTGTTATGAGGACTTTTAAGATTTACTCTCTTAGCAAATTTAAATATGCAGTACCATATTATTAACTATGATCACAAGACTGTACATTACATCCCAATGACTTATTTATTTTATGACAATAAATCTATACCTCTGACACCCTTCACCCACTTCATCAGTTCCCCAGCCCCCGCCTCTGGCAACCATCAATCTGTTATCTGCATCTATGAACTTGTTTGCTTTTTGTTTTTACATTGCATATATGTGTGATCATTTGATATTTGTCTTTCTCTGACTTATTTCATTTTGCAGAAAGCACTTAAGGTCCATCCACGTGGTTGCAAATGGCAACATTTCATTTTGTTATTTTTACAATTGAATGATATTCCAGTGTGTTTTTACATATATGGCAAATATATGTATACACACATGGACACTCCATATAGATACACACCACATTTTCTTTATTAATTTATCCATAGTACATATATGTTAACATTTTTTGGAAGTGTTGACTGGTAAACAAAGTAGCTCTCAATAAATGCCTTGCCTAATGCTCAATGCTCTTTACAAACAAGCTCTTTTTATAAACCATCTGTTGATTGTCTTTGTGGTCATAGAGTAAGCAATTTAACCAATTATTAAAATCAGCCTGAAACATGTTTTTAAATATCTATTTTGGAAGCATCGACTTTCCTCAAAAAATGATGGTAGCAGTTTGATACTCTATAATTTTGGAAACTCTGCTTGTCTTATGTCCAGTTATTCACAATACACTGCACCAAACAGCACATAATTCTACCATAACTGTAGAATGAGTTGGGAAACAGTTGAACCTTTTAGATGTGCTCCTTCTAGAAAGAAGGTAAAAAATCAGTGGTGACACAGCCACACAAAATAGTCAAAAACATAGTCATAGACGAATAGAGTGGCTCAAATGAGAGCAAGGGCTTATTGCCTGTGACTACACTGAAAAGAACATTTATTTAAGGAGAGATGATAATTTCTGCTGAACCAAAAGATATTTTTATGCAAGTTAGAAAAGGGCATATTTTCCTTAGGGAAATTTTAAGATATTATATTATTTTCATATGCTCAACAGCTATACTTAGGAAAACTTCTCAGAATCCACTAGCAGCACCCTGGATGTATGGACACATATGCCCCAAATTTAGCCTCACACATCCCTCCCCCCAGACACTTCAAGCACATACATAGCATTACTCCAGAACATATTCTGGCCCCCACTCAGGTCAGATGACTATCAGATGCAGAATTGGATACAGATAAAGAATCTAGACTCAGAAACTAGGGGGAGGTAGAGGAAGCCTAAGTTGCTCCTGAAATATAGATGATTCGAGGGCGAGGCTGAATATGTATGACTGCATGGTAGGTTTATTCAGGGATTCTTTCTTGCTATTCTACAACTTGGCATGAAAGCCCAGAATCATCATGGCTAAGATGTGAATGGCATCACCCTGAGGTATACAGTACACAGCTCAAACACTCAGACATGACAGGCATACCTGTGAGAAAGCACAAGACATATGAACACTTACATCTGATATCCCATGTTTAAAAACAAAACAACCACAACAAAAATCCCTACAGAACTATGTCCAGACACAAATATAATATGGTCTAAGAAAGAAAATAAGGTAATCCAGTAATCTAAGATTGAGTAATAGATACAAGTTATGTATTTGAGAAATACAAGCAATTATATAAGGTTATATATTTCTTCTGAATTGCATTCCATTTATATTTATTTTATGTAATTTGGTTAACTATTTTGTCACATGGAATGTTAAAACTAGACAGCAATTTTAAGATAATTACGTTTTTTAAAATATATTTTTAATGATTTAGAGAGAGACAGAAAGGGAGAGGGAGAGATAGAGGGAGAGAGAAGGAAAGAAGGAGAGACAAAGAGAGAGAAAGAAAGATAAACATCAATGTGAGAGTGAAACATTGATTGGCTGCCTCCTGCATACCCCTAATAGGGATTGAGCCTGAAACTAGGAATTGAACCAGCAACCTTTTGGTGTACAAGATGGTACCCAACCAACTGAGCTATTCTGGCCAGGACAAGAGATAATTAAGATTAACTACTAGAGGCCCAGTGTACAAAATTCATGCACGGCCTCCTTTCGATGGTAGCAGTTTGATACTCTATAATTTTGGAAACTCTGCTTGTCTTATGTCCAGTTATTCACAATACACTGCACCAAATAGCACATAATTCTACCATAACTGTAGAATGAGTTGGGAAACAGTTGAACCTTTTAGATGTGCTCCTTCTAGAAAGAAGGTAAAAAATCAGTGGTGACACAGCCACACAAAATAGTCAAAAACATAGTCATAGACGAATAGAGTGGCTCAAATGAGAGCAAGGGCTTATTGCCTGTGACTACACTGAAAAGAACATTTATTTAAGGAGAGATGATAATTTCTGCTGAACCAAAAGATATTTTTATGCAAGTTAGAAAAGGGCATATTTTCCTTAGGGAAATTTTAAGATATTATATTATTTTCATATGCTCAACAGCTATAGTACTTAGGAAAACTTCTCAGAATCCACTAGCAGCACCCTGGATGTATGGACACATATGCCCCAAATTTAGCCTCACACATCCCTTCCCCCAGACACTTCAAGCACATACACAGCATTACTCCAGAACATATTCTGGCCCCCACTCAGGTCATATGACTATCAGATGCAGAATTGGGTACAGATAAAGAATCAAGACTCAGAAACTAGGGGGAGGTAGAGGCAGCCTAAGTGTGCTCCTGAAATATAGATGACTCGAGGGTGAGGCTGAATATGTGGCTGCACGGTAGGTTTATTCAGGGATTCTTTCTTGCTATTCTACAACTTGGCATGAAAGCCCAGAATCTCCATGGCTAAGATGTGAATGGCATCATCCTGAGGTATACAGTACACAGCTCAAACACTCAGACATGACAGGCATACCTGTGAGAAAGCACAAGACATATGAACACTTACATCTGATATCCCATGTTTAAAAACAAAACAACCACAACAAAAATCCCTACAGAACTATGTCCAGACACAAATATAATATGGTCTAAGGAAGAAAATAAGGTAATCCAGTAATCTAAGATTGAGTAATAGATACAAGTTATGTATTTGAGAAATACATGCTATTATATAAGGTTATATATTTCTTCTGAATTGCATTCCATTTATATTTATTTTATGTAATTTGGTTAACTATTTTGTCACATGGAATGTTAAAACTAGACAGCAATTTTAAGATAATTACGTTTTTTAAAATATATTTTTAATGATTTAGAGAGAGACAGAAAGGGAGAGGGAGAGATAGAGGGAGAGAGAAGGAAAGAAGGAGAGACAAAGAGAGAGAAAGAGAGATAAACATCAATGTGAGAGTGAAACATTGATTGGCTGCCTCCTGCATACCCCTAATAGGGATTGAGCCTGAAACTAGGAATTGAACCAGCAACCTTTTGGTGTACAAGATGGTACCCAACCAACTGAGCTATTCTGGCCAGGACAAGAGATAATTAAGATTAACTACTAGAGGCCCAGTGTACAAAATTCATGCACGGCCTCCTTTCCCCAGCTACGGGCTGCCAGCCGGGGCCTTCCTTCATTCTGTGCCACCCTCTGGCAGTCAGCACTTGTCATAGTGAGTAATCAAACTCCCAGTCAGTCTAACTCCCGAGGGGACACATTGCATATTAGGATTTTATACATATACTAGAGGCCTGGTGCATGAAATTTGTGCATGGGAGGGGTGTCCCTCAGCCCAGCCTGCACCCTCTCCATTCTGGGACCCCTCAGGGGATGTCTGACTGCCAGTTTAGGCCCAATCTCACAGGCCTCACAATCCAGGACTGCTGGCTCCTAACCACTTGCCTGCCTGCCTGCATGATTGCCCCTGACCACTCTGCCTGCCAGCCTGGTAGCCCCCTAACCACTCCCCTGCCAGCATGATTGACACCTAACTGCTCCCCTGCCAGCATGATCATCCCCAACTGCCCTCCCCTGCAGGCCCAATCACCTCCAACTGCCTTACCCTGCAGGGCTGAGGGGACTGGGAGACTCTGGCTGGATGAGGTGGGGATGAGGGGACTGGGTGCCTGAGGCTGGATGAGGCAGGGCTGAGGGGACTGGAGGACTAAGGCTGGATGAGGCACGTGGCGCCTGCCACCCCCCAACAAGGCTGAGGGGACTGGGGGACTACAGCTGGATGAGGAGGGGCTGAGGGGACTGGGGTACTCTGGCTGGATGAGGCAGGGTTGAGGGGACTGGGTGCTGCCATCTTGTGGCTGTGGGAACTGCCATATTGTGAGGGTGTGGCAGTCATTAGCATATTCCCTCTTTATTGGCTTGGGTGCCGCCATCTTGTGAGGGTGTGCTGGTCAATTAGCATATCCCCTCTTTATTAGATAGGATGGATTTAGCAGGTGAAAAACTTGGCATCCAGAAAAATTAAAGTGCTCATGGTGACCAAGCACCCAAACAGGAAAATGGAACCAAATTCCCAGCTGCCTGATCATTGGTACTGTTTTTAGTGTGCATCTTTACAAGCAAGTTTAATGGAAAACAATTTTTTATTAATTACATTCATAAGTTAAATAACTGTTTTGTTATTTTCTAATCATGCCTTTTATCTTTCTCCTTCACTTTATGTTTTATTGTTTGCTATGATCATTTAAAGCACAAATAACAGAAATAGGATCATGCTAACCTTTTGCACATAAGAATAATATGTATCTGTTCTATATGTTTAATTTATTCATATCTATCCTGTATGAAAGATGCTGGATATACAATAATGGTACACATGGTTTCTAACCTAATGGTATATCTAGTGAGAAACAAAAATTATGGCAAAATACATAAACATTAATTTTAAAATTTTGCTCAGTGAAAATAAGAAAAAGAATAGTTCTAAAGTTGGTGTTGCAGGAGAGAGACAAAGTCATTTGTCAAAAGAGTTCACTAAAGAGGCAATGCCATTCAGGTGAGATGGACAAGGTAGGGAACATAGGTGACAGTGCCTATACACACTTGAGCTATGGGCTCCAGCTTCATATTAAGTCACACCTTTCCACTTCTCCAGTCTCATCTCTATCCTTTCTCCATCTTGCTCCACAAAATCTTTATGCACCCATACTTGAAGTGTACTTCCCTGTTCTGTTCCTGGAACTATAATCCAGATTCTAAGATCCAATTAAAAAAAATACCTCCTGCTCTGACAAACCTGTAGGCAGAACTCACCATGGTCTGTCCAATGTTCTCACCTGTTTTGCACAAATTTTAATGATCATTGGGTACTTTGCTGATTTATTTGTGTTTGTTTTTGCCAATAGACTGTGAATTCAAAGAGGATAGAAACTGCGTTTTACTATTTTTTGCATTGTCATAGAAAGTACTTAACACACATTTGTCTAGATGAATGAGTTAATGACAAAGTTCTCAAGCCATGGACAAAGTCAAAGAGAGTTAGTGACAAAGTCAAGAGTAGAACCCAGAACTCTAGTCCTGATCCAGACCCACTTGGCATTCCAAACATACCAATTGGGTGTAACTTTACAACATGACATGCTATCAAGCAGACAAAGGCAATTTATACTGAGTTTGAAGAGGGAGATAATATTGGATCTCTCCATGCAAATCTAAGAAAATGTGTTTGGAAAATGACATCCAATTTAGAGAACTGCCGAGCTGCATAAACATGAGGATACAGAAAAGGAAAACAGAACGTGTTAAGCAACTGAACAAGTCAGCTCAGCAAGGAACCATGGGGAGTCACCCCTGAACTGGCTACTTGACATGAAGGAAAAGAACAGTGCAGCATATACACAAGATAATTAAATTCTGGATTTTTTATCATCAGAGAAAGTAATATTAGATCTTAAGCCAAGGTCTATTAAAATAAATTGTTGAAATAAATAAGTAACATGTAGTGGAGACAGTTCTTAAGGCATGTTCATATGCACTATCTCAATACTGCATAGTAAGGTGAGGTTAACCTGCATTGTGATCTCTAATAAATAGCTTGGAAAGGGGGTCAGAATAGCTAACATCATGGAGTTAGAAGTCTGTGTGAGTCATCTACTTCCGAGGAGAGTGCATTCACTACTACACCACAATGGAATCAATTATCTGTAAGTGTAGCCAGGGTGGACCAAACATGAAAAAAAAATAACCAAGAGTGACAGGCCCTGCCTTTGGAATCTGATCTTTTTTTTTTCTGAGACTTTCCCATATATGCCCCACAACAAAACATTGTTGTACCTTACTTTAGACAAGAGATATGTTTCTTCATACTTATTAAAAACATTTTTGGTAAATCATATTATAAATGCACTGAGAGATCTTATAATTAAAAGGAAACCTAAAATAAAAAAAAAATTTAAAAAAACTTCTTTGACATAGTTATTTAATTAAAACTTTTTTCATTAAATTTTATAACACAAGTACTTGGTATCATTTTTAAAAGCAAGAGCAAATTTGGTTAATCCTATTTTCATGTTGTTTTTGTATGCCATTCAGAAAAACCTTATCTCCTATTGCTCTCTCACTTATTTTTCCCTCCTTTTTGTCTTCATATGTTTCCCCTCCTTTTTGTCTTTTCCTAGGTTTCTCCATTTCAGAAATCATATGATGGTTATTCTTCTGTCCTGAATGTATTTTAAAATTGTTTATCTTTTTCTAGAAAATAAGGTTGATGGCTTGCAAAAGAGAGAGGGCACCATAGTGTCTACTCCTGGACTGCTGCCCAGGGCTGTTGCCCCAACACCAGAGGGAGCAGATGGTCCTGACTAGTACAGGGGACTGGGGAATGGAGTTGTTGTATCCAATGCCCATGTCAACTACTGACATGACCTTGAGCAAATTCAGTCATGTTTCACAGCTCCTTGGGTGTGGTTTTCTTAACTTTCCAGAGTTGAAAAGGGTTAAAGTGTTGATGTAAATAACCTTGAGTCTGGAAGGGTTTTTTTCTGATTAATGTTCATACACTGAATCCCATCTCTAGCACAGGACCAGTCCTTTTGGCACTCAGGTGAAGTGAGGACCAGGAGGTAACAAAGTTGTCATTCTTTGAATTTCTATTATCAGACATCACCTCTGAACCATGACAGCACTGCTGCAATGAGGAGGTTCTGCTCTGCAGGGCATTTGATTTGGAATGACAGCTGTCAGAGGACTCGGGTTGGCCCAGATTTCAGACAGCAGGTGGGAGAACAGCTCCCCTGTTCCTGGTTTGCTTCCTCCTTTTTTTCTGATTTTAATTTGAAAGTGCAAATTCTAAATTATATTTCGTGGTTCAGAGAAGATAGAAACAGAGCTCAGTTGTTCTGTGTGTATCTATCATTTGTACCGATTGGATAAACTGTCATATTCTACACTATTAAAGCTCAAAGCAGAGATTTCAGTCTATTTGGTAATGTTTAGTAGTCTCCACAAAGGCCAATTAACTTCAAGTCAGAGGAATGTGTTGCTTTGTTGATAACTTTGTTCCTTAAATTCCTTAGCACTTCAAGACCTTTTTATATATCTGTGTGACTAAAATTTTGAGATCAGAGATTAGACTTCTTAGAGAATTACATAACTGGGAGAAAATTCACAAAGATGTAATGATGAGCAAAAAGAAATGTAATCCTGAAGCATATAATCTCTGAAGAGAGTTAAAATAAATACACAGTATAGAAATATTTACACACTGAATTAATCAGAAGAAAAATAACTGGTGCTATTACAGTGGGTATGTAGCTAATTAGTTATCAACAAAGAAAGGGAGCAAACGGAATTAGATATTAATCCTGATTAACTGAAAAGGGGACCGACGTTTATTTGCTCATTTGTTTGCACACTCTCTCTCCACAGCAGCTCTGTGGGCCTGGCAGCCATGGGGGCCCAAGCACAGCACCTGTCGCAGCCCTGGTGCCATGAGGCCTTGGTGGCAGATGTGTAGAAAGGAGACAGCAAATTTCTGCAACTCTGGGTCTTGGCCCTCCTGGGCCCAACAGGCATGGGTGCAGGTCTGAGTCCCCAGAGGCTGAACTTCTTACACAGCAAGAGGGGACTGAGCCATGGATGAGACAGCAAGCACCTGGGGGCAGTCCTTTGTTTTCACTCCAATAAATCTTGTCACAATACCCCTCCTCCTATGTGTTTATCCCTGAAATGATTTTCCTGCAATATAGAGAAAGAATCCAGTTTCCACAGGCAACAGTGCTAGGTAGGAATATAACATGGAATATAAAATAAGAGTAGAATTCTGGAGAAGCCTTTGCAGGTGAATAAACATCTCCTTTGATCTTAGTAATAATGTCAAATAGCTTAATATCATGCCCATTTTATTTTTTTAAATATGTTTTTAATGATTTCAGAGAGGAAGGGAGAGGGAGATAGAAACATCAATGATGAGAGAGAATCATTGATCGGCTGCCTCCTGCACGCCCCACACTGGAGATCGAGCCCACAACCCATGCATGTGCTCTTGACCAGAATTGAACCCGGGACTCTTCAGTCTGCAGGCCAATGCTCCATCCACTGAGCCAAACCAGCCAGGGCATTCCCATTTTATAGTTACAAAAGGATGGGTAAGAAAGGCTGGAAAAAAATGTAATTAGCAAATCAATGTGAGAACTCATAATCTAAGATATTTCTGATCCCTAAATCAATGTTGCTTCTGAACTCTACATGAATTTCACTTCCATGTTGTAATGGGCTTTTTAAATGAGTCATCCTGGCTAGGCTACAGCACCAGGGATGCAATCACACACTAAGTTACTAAGCTAGGTGCTGCTGTAAAGATATTTTGTAGATGTGATTATAGTCCATAATCAGTTGATTTTAGCCAAGAAAGATTAACCTAGATAATCTTCGTTGGCCTGATTCAATCAATTGAAAAGCAGAACAGGCCTTGGAAGAGGAAGAAATTCCACCTTACAATAGCTTGCCCTTCCTGTTAGCCTGCTCTACAGATGTCAGATTTGCCTAACCAGCCCCTATAACCACTCACACCTGTGCCTTGCAACAAATCTCTCCATATATACCTCTTACTGGTTTTTCCTTTGTTGAAGTCTGACTGATTTAACATTTGAATATATACCTAATACAAAGAACATTTAGATAGGCACTTCAAGTATCAGTGAGATATTTTTTTAAAGATTTAAACCATTTTAAGAAGAATTTTAAAAAGTTACTTTCAAGTGTTATAATTTTTTTTTTCAAAAACAGAACTCTGAACGTCTATGTTACCAAGCTGAAGAAAGGAGTAAAACAATGTACAAGCCTTTCTCTCGTGACCTTGGGAAAGCATTAAACTAGATTAGAGATGACCAGGTTTTAGGTCTCAACCCTGCTACTTTCCAGTTTGTCACCTCATACAGGACACATAGCTTTTGTGAACCTCACCTTGCTTAATGTCAAATGAAGCTTGGGACTGATGTCTTACTTGTCTCTAGGCTTGCTGTGAGCATTAACAGTGATTATAGATGTGAAAACACTTTGCTTAGCATTAAGGCTTTTAAACAAAATGAATAGGGCAGATTCAATTCTTAGTCTGTGTTATATGCTTGATCTGTAGCAACACCTCAGCAGCATTGAACAGATAGGGGCACTGATGCTTTCTTTTTATTATAACTTCCATGGATGCAAATTGTAGGTAACAGAACAGTGTTGGTATTACAAGTCAAAGCACAATAGAAGACAGAATAAAAGTTATAATCAAGTTGCACAATCAATTCAGTAACCTTTCTCTCTAAAGTATGCCAACTGCTATTTCCTAGAATTGGAGGCACTTAATTATTGAAATCACTAGAAAGTGCATCTGCTCCAAGTAGGCACCACTTACAAAATTTTAGTAATAGAACACATATAACATAGTCCCATATACATATTATTATAAACTAGAGGCCCAGTGCATGAATTCATGCACCAGTGGGGTCTCTCAGCCTGGCCTGTGGGATTAGGCTGAAACCGGCTCTCTGACATCCCCCGAAGGGACAACCAGATGACCAGACACTTAGCATATTAGGATTTTATTATATAGGATCATTTCCAGATTTCTTATTGTCACTATATTATTAGCTATATAAGGAATATTTTATGTATCTCTTTTAAGGGCTCCAGGACCTGCCTGGCCTATCTCGCTCAGTCCTGATCCGCTGGACCTACCAGCAGTAAGCTAACCTACCAGTCGGAGTGTCTGCCCCTGGTGGTCAGTGCACTTCATAGTGACTGGTCGACTGGTTGACTGCCCCCTGATGGTCAGTGCACATCATAGCGACTGGTCAATCAGTGGACTATCTGCCCCCTGGTGGTCAGTGCACACAGCCTGGCCTGTGGGATTAGGCTGAAACCGGCTCTCTGACATCCCCCGAAGGGACAACCAGATGACCAGACACTTAGCATATTAGGATTTTATTATATAGGATCATTTCCAGATTTCTTATTGTCACTATATTATTAGCTATATAAGGAATATTTTATGTATCTCTTTTGCCTGTAGTAAGAAATTTTTTATATTAAGGTTTTATTTTGTTTTCTGGTTAGGAAAACAAAGAATTAGGTAAGGAGGGGCAGTAAACTAATTTAGACCAGTGATGTTTCTAGGGCTTTCCTCTAATTTCATCAAAGTAATAGATGATGTTGAAATTTTATACATGATTTTCAGGAATTATTCCTCAGTGGACTATCTGCCCCCTGGTGGTCAGTGCACACCATAGGCAGTGGTTGAGCAGCCCCAGCATATCATTAGCATATTATGCTTTGGTTGGTTGAACAGACAACCAGATGACCGGACACTTAGCATATTAGGCTTTTATTATATAGGATCATTTCCAGATTTCTTATTGTCACTATATTATTAGCTATATAAGGAATATTTTATGTATCTCTTTTGCCTGTAGTAAGAAATTTTTTATATTAAGGTTTTATTTTGTTTTCTGGTTAGGAAAACAAAGAATTAGGTAAGGAGGGGCAGTAAACTAATTTAGACCAGTGATGTTTCTAGGGCTTTCCTCTAATTTCATCAAAGTAATAGATGATGTTGAAATTTTATACATGATTTTCAGGAATTATTCCTACAGAGTTAATGACTTAAACTTTTAAAAGTAATTAAAACCAATGAACAAGCACAAGAAAATAAAATCTTTCCTACACCATGTCTTTTGTTGATATAAGAATTTTATATTCATTCATCTTACTAGCTACATATGTAAGTAAACAAAGTCATAGATGCTTTTGCTAATGAGAAAAAATAGAAGAGGAAAAACTGTGTCACGTTCTTTTTGATTAATCCCGAGGAAACATAGATTAGAAGTTAAATAGCTTGTCCAAGGTCAAGCTTACAAAAGATCTTCTATTCCAGATTCAAAAGTCTTTGATCCAAAGAAGTTATTACCTGACAAATTTTAATTCAAATACTATAGAGACCAATATAAAAATAAATGATATCAAGATGGAGAGGTGAAGTCAAATACATTAAGGTGAAGTCAAATAACATAATCAAATACATTAAACCATCTTCTTGAAAGATAAAAGAGAAGCCCTGGCCAGGTGGCTCAGTTGGTTAGAGGTTGGTCCCATACACCAAAAGTTTGCATGTTTGATCTCCCCTCTGGGCACATATGGGAGACAACAGATCAATGTTTCTCTTCTCTTCTCTTCTCTTCTCTTCTCTTCTCTTCTCTTCTCTTCTCTTCTCTCCTCTCTCTCTCTCTCTCTCTCTCTTTCTCTCTCACACACTCTTTCTCTCACGATGTTCCTCTCTCATCGATGTTTCTGACTCTCTATCCCTCTCCCTTCCTCTATGCGAAAAATCAATAAAATATATTTTAAAAATATTTTATATTAACATTTGTTAATACTATTACAAATGATATTTCCATTCAATCTTCCTATAACATAATTGAAAAATCACACATTTAGATTTCTTTCTCTATTTTGTTGTTAATCCTTACCAGATAATATTTTTCCATTGATTTTTAGAGAGAGTGGAAAAGAGTGCGTTCTTTTTGATTAATCCCGAGGAAACATAGATTAGAAGTTAAATAGCTTGTCCAAGGTCAAGCTTACAAAAGATCTTCTATTCCAGATTCAAAAGTCTTTGATCCAAAGAAGTTATTACCTGACACATTTTAATTCAAATACTATATAGATCAATATAAAAATAAATGATATCAAGATGGAGAGGTGAAGTCAAATACATTAAGGTGAAGTCAAATAACATAATCAAATACATTAAACCATCTTCTTGAAAGATAAAAGAGAAGCCCTGGCCAGGTGGCTCAGTTGGTTAGAGGTTGGTCCCATACACCAAAAGTTTGCATGTTTGATCTCCCCTCTGGGCACATATGGGAGACAACAGATCAATGTTTCTCTTCTCTCCCTCTCTCTCTTTCTTTCTTTCTCTCTCTCTCTCACACACACTCTCTCTCACCTCTCTCTATTCTGAGGAATAAAAATAAATAAATAAAAGAGAATAAACTTTAAACTTAACCCTTATAAACTAATCAATTTTATGGAAATATAAATTAGGAAACTTGTCAATAATTGTTGAAGGATAATCCCTATACAGTCTTTTAACCTTTAAAGCAGAAATTCTAATGTTTATCGTGTATGTTTTAAACAAAATTACATGACTGGTAACACACCTGGATAATGAGGTGAGTTATAGAACAGCATTCTAAAATAAACAGACAAAAAACAACAAATAATCAAACCTCTTCCCCAAAGTATGTTTGATTCCTTTCTCTACTCAAATGGAGCAATGAAGCAGAAATTCTCTTGTAGAGTTTTAAGCCTTGCTATTTCTCTATGCCTGTTCCTAAATCTTTTTGATAGATTGTCTATTCCTTAACAAAAGAGAAAAAAAAATCTCTAAGAAAAACAACAGAAATACATTTCTGAGGACTAAGCTTCTATTGTTTAAAATGAGTGTTTGGATAATCTGATTATAAACATAAAGTCTAATTCTGCTTGCTAACATTCTCTTCTAAGAGACAATATTTTGTTGGAATGGCACACAATATTGAAACCCCTGTTTTATTATTAGCAGAATATATGGTACATGGCAAATGTCTTAGTCCTTGAACTTCATAGATATTTACTAAGGATTAAATTACATGGTGATTTCTTACTTATAGTATAGTCTGGGTGATAAAATATAATCAGATAGTGATGGTAAATTAATAATAGTAATGATTGTAATGATGGTGTTGGAATTGATGATGGTGATGATGATGATCATGAAGATGAAGATTGAGAGCTTTATCATATCTTTTTGTTAATGTGTTTTTCACTCACGAGTCAAACAATAAAACTGCACTGTAGAGAGAAAGGCAGACACTTTTATGTATTTATTTTAAATCTAGCACAGAAGGCACAAATTCTTGGGTGTATAAATTTAGTTCAAGAGCTGGGTTCATGGACATGCGGTTTGTGCAGTTGCACTGGGCACCATGATCCATAAGGTCTGCACTCTTGGCTTAATGCTCTGCTATCTCCATCTTGAAATTCTTAATACTTTTTTACCAAGAGGCTGTGCATTTTCATTTTGCACTGGGAAGGTTTAAACATAGAAAATAACCCACTGCTGTAAAATTTGTGGCTTGAACTTCTCAGCACACTTTCTAATAAACATTAATGATATAACTTATTTTTTTATTTGTTGGGCTATTAATGTGCTCTATAATCAATAAACATGTTAAACTATTAAGCCTACCTGCAAGTTACTCAGTTCCTACATCTGCAAGTTTGGAATAATAATATTCATCTCAAGATTTGTGTTAAGGATTACATAGCACATTACATTTAAAACTATTTACTCAGTACTTGGAATATGGAGATAGCTCAGCCAATGTTAAATATAATCCTGTATATGTCATATTAGATATGTAATATTATATATCAATGTTAAATAAGTTAAAGGTAAGAGTTTACATCATAATAATTGTATGTTAAATAAATGTGTTTTTTGTTTCATTTTTTAAATATTTTTATTGATTTCATAGAGGAAGGGAGAAGGAGAGAGAGAGAAATATCAATGATGAGAGAGAATCATTGATTGGCTGCCTCCTGCAAGCCCCACACTGGGGATCAAGTCCACAACCTGGGCATGTGCCCTGACCGGGAATCGAACCATGACCTCATGGTTCATAGTTCAATGCTCAACTACCAAGCCATGTTGGCCAGGTTCAATAAATGTGTTTGAGAACAGTAATATGTACATAATTTTAATAATTTTGTATTGAATTACTGTAAGTAGGTTTATAAACTTTTGCCATAGCAGTTCCATACTTTATATCTGTGAAGTCCCTTTTTTGACTACCACCCTATCCTCCTACTTCAAACTTTCTAAGAAAGTAGCAGACCTGAGGTAATAGTGATGGTGAGAACTGAGCCTGAGGCTGAAAACATGATTTTCTATTTTCAAACCTAATATTCTTCCTAATTTAAGGTGATGGAAGAAGATTTGACTTGGGTGGTGGGCACACAGTGCAATGTACAGATCTTGTATCATAGAAATATATAACCTACATGATACTATTAACCAATGCCCCCCTAAATTTAATATAAAAATAAATAAATAAAGTTATTGTATTCACAAGAGATAGATACTTCATACAGAGTGATAATAAGTTGTGTAACACTC
>NW_005354123.1:106527-111717 GCF_000412655.1 Myotis brandtii
CGAGGGCTGCCGGGCTGCCAGAGGTATGTCTGACTGCCAGCTTAGGCCCGATCCCCCAGGGAGCGGGCCTAAGCCAGCAGGTGGACATCCTCCGAGGGGTCCCAGACTGCAAGAGGGCATAGGCCGGGCTGAGGGACCCCCCGAGTGCACAAATTTTTGTGCACCGGGCCTCTAGTATGTACATAATTATAATAATTTTGTATTGAATTACTGTAAGTAGGTTTATAAACGTTTGCCATAGCAGTTCCATACTTTATATCTGTGAAGTCCCTTTTTTGACTACCACCCTAACCTCCTATTTCAAACTTTCTAAGAAAGTAGCAGACCTGAGGTAATAGTGATGGTGAGAACTGAGCCTGAGGCTGAAAACATGATTTTCTATTTTCAAACCTAATATTCTTCCTAATTTAAGGTGATGGAAGAAGATTTGACTTGGGTGGTGGGCACACAGTGCAATGTACCGATCTTGTATCATAGAAATATATAGCTGAAACCTACATGATACTATTAACCAATGCCCCCCTAAATTTAATATAAAAATAAATAAATAAAGTTATTGTCTTCACAAGAGATAGATACTTCACACAGAGTGATAATAAGTTGTGTAACACTCGAAAGAATATTTTTGGTCCCTGTCTTTGAAGGGCTTACACTCTTGTTTAGTAGAACAGAGTACATGAATACCATACCAATGCACATGAAACAAACAGAGGTTATGAGAGTATAAAAAAGAAATGTTGCATTTTATGATCTAGGATGATTGTCGATTTGAAATATTCACCTAAGCACGTTACTTCAAAGCATCTAAATTTGACCTGAAAAATTCTCTAACCCTCTTATTCCTGTTACTGAAATGTGCTATGGTACTGGAAACTTCAGTTTGTCCTAAACTTCCCACCTTCCTGATAGGCCTCTAAGACATACTAATGGATCTGAGAAATTAAATAACT
The DNA here is from genome assembly GCF_000412655.1 of Myotis brandtii. Classification (NCBI taxonomy): domain Eukaryota; kingdom Metazoa; phylum Chordata; class Mammalia; order Chiroptera; family Vespertilionidae; genus Myotis; species Myotis brandtii. The sequence continues at coordinate 107,478 of NW_005354123.1, forward strand.
GAGTTTGATACTTTCACATTTCTATACCCAAATTTTTATCAATATGTAAAATACATTTTTGCCACCATTGAAGATAAATCTAAATATTATGGACTAATAAAGACATGGCTAAATAAGGAACTCCTAAATGAGACTGCCCATGTTCAAATCCTAACTCCACTACTTACTGGTTGTGATCTTGGACAATGTATCTAACCACACTAAACTTTATTATTCTTATTTATACTATGAGGTTAAAGACAGCCCCCTCATAAGGTGATGAGGAATTAATAAGGCAATTCATATAAAGCATTTAGTAAAGGGCCTGGCAGATGGTAGATACTCAACACATGTTAGAAATGATCATAAGAAGAAAAATGATAATAATAATGGTGATGATTGTGATGATGATGAAAGGGTTGATGATATTAAAGTATTGAACTGAATTATTTTCTAAAAACTATTGAGCTAAGCATCTTTTGTTTGGAATATGATATATTATGCAACATCAGTCTGATAACAAAGAAAGAACCTTTATGAACTTACATTTTGAGCAAGTGATATATTTATAGAGTTAACAGTCTACATAAATAAAGAATAATGTAGTAACTTTATATACTTTATGTAGACATTGATATAGCTTTGTGTTGTAATTATTGCTGATATACTACTATTATTTTGAGAGTTTTAATTACTTAAGGTGCACTATTAATTAAAAAGGCTGAACAATGCAGGATTATCTCTAGTAAATGGGGAGTAAAGTGGAATAGAACATTTACTCAAAATCTACGGTATTCCAGGTACTGGGCTTGACCTCCTCCTGTTTCAGATTATCTAATCTTTATAATATTTTATAGTTTTTGAAGGAATAATATGTGTTAACCTGTTATAGATGAGAAACTTAGAGTGGAGAGAAAGGTTCCATAACTTCCCCAATGTCCTACATAGGGTGGATAAAAAATTCAATGTCAGATTTTAGTTCCAAAGGCAGAATTCATAACTTCTTCCCATTAACTCCCCTTACTCTTATACCATAGTAACAGTCATATTATCTACAACAAACAGAATCATGAAGAGTTACCTGCAAACAGCTCTCTACAAGCAGGCTGCGCTGCCTCCTGCATGCCCCCCACTGGGGACTACTCCTGCAACTCAGACATGTGCTCTGACCGGGAATTCAACCTTTGACCTCCTGGTTCATAGATTGATGCTCAACCACTTAACCTCGCTTGCTGGGAGAAACTTATACATTTTAATCCCTTCCCCTTTTTTCACCTATTCTCCCTAAATCCCTTCCCTAAAATATCATCTTCTTATTTGTAAGCTGTGTTCAACAATTTCTTCAGTGCCTCAAATGTACCTTCAGTTGTGTCCCTACATCCATCAAAAAAATTAATAAATACCTGGACATGATTATATGACTTCTCACAGTGCTGGTAAGTTATTATATCTTCCTAAATCTTGTAAACTCTACACAAATGCAAATGCTCATGTCAAGGTAAATGTATTTGTAAAATATATTTCCCACTGAGATACTGGAGACCAGTATCACAACTCAATAGTTTGGGTTGTCTGAATTAGAAACACAGGCATTTGGGGGGACATTGAAAGATTTAAAACAATGAAATGGCATGGGTAAATTCCATTTTTCAAAGATCTCTCCAGAGACTTCATAGAGATTAGAATTATAGAGTTAATTCTAGAAGAAGGTTACATTGTTTAAATTAGTAAAATGTCACCAGGAAATGAAATAACATTAAAAGTAAGGACAAAGAGGATGGGACAGATTCACCAGCATTGAATATATATATATACTAACAGACCTACTGACAAGTAATAGAACATACTGTGCATACACGGACCAAGTAGTCAAGTAGATCGTGTATCACAAAATATTGTCTGCATTTTAGGAAATGCTTTGTCATTAAATATGCTTATAATCTTGATTTCTCTGAATGTATTATAAAATTAGAATTTTCTAAAGTTTTTTGATAATTCATTTATATCAGTAAAAAACAAACAAACAAACAAAAAAACTTGAGACTGTAGGTACCTCAAAAAAAAAAAAAACACACACACACACACACACAAAAGAAACACAGGCATTTGGGAGTTGGAAAGAGAAAGGAGAAGCTTGATGGTAGAGAAGACTGGATATTTTGGAGTGAATTGTTAGAAGAGGGGAACAAATTGGTAATAAAATGCCTCAGAGTCTTAGGAACCCATCCCTGAGTACATTAGAAATAAAGGGGCTGAGATAGACATGAGGGACAATTAAATGTTTGCCTGAATGGTCTACTCCATCCAATTGTCCTTTGACATGGCATTATCATAGCTGCAACTAAAATTTGAAGCTATCTATGATCCTTTCTAATTTAATAAGTAAATAAAGCATATCCTAAAATTATATGATTCCCAAGATACTTAGAATCTCAGCATACCTATATATTAAACTGCTTTCCATAGTTTAAAGGTAAACAAACAAACAAAAATCTTCATTTTGACCTTGAACTTGCTTTTGAAGTCCAATAGAATGAACAGATAAATTTGTCTGAGATTCATAAAAAATGCAAATAAGTATGAAAAGTTTCTAAAATTGATTTTGGGCATGTGGGAGCAATCTAGGGTGGGGGATGTAAGTCTGAGTCAAATATGAAAGCAGCAAAAATGTTTTAGAATTACAGGAAAATGCACCTTTAACAGCCACTCGGGATTGGCACATTTTATTACAAGTTTACTGCACTTGTATTTCTAAATGGTTATTAATGTGATTTAGTCTAGTGCTGACCAAATGAAGAAAAAAATTGTCTTAATAATCATGAGTCTGAGATGCTTTAAATCTTAAGAAGCCATTAACTAAATGTGATTCTTTAATTAAAATTACAAGCTCAAGAAAGCCTTTCCCTTGTAAATATAAAGTCTATACACAACCAAGTACTTGCGACACCTGCTTTTTTTATTTTATTGATTTTTTACAGAGAGGAAGGGAGAGAGATAGAGAGTTAGAAACATCGATGAGAGAGAAACAGCGATCAGCTGCCTCCTGCACACCTCCCACTGGGGATGTGTCCGCAACCCAGGTACATGCCCTTGACCGGAATCGAACCCGGCGTGTCACCATGCAATCTATTTCTATGTGGTGTTCATCAAGCATATTGCTCAATCAGTTTGAAATTCAAGAGAGAGTGAGAGTCAAAGTACATAAAAGAAAATAGATTTAGCTGTAAAAATGTTTTTGAAGAATATTCACCAATCTGAAATCATCATATTTCCTTATCAAGTTGATCTCCCCTGTCTCCCTCCCCTCCCCTCTCTTCCATCCATGTAAAGACCACTCAGCCAGGGAGGAGTTCTTGTCTGCTGATTCCCAGTGGGAGAGCAAAGCAGACTTCCTGCCTGAGGTCTCAGGGGCTAAGTGCTGAAATCAGTCTCTAAACCTAACCTCAGCTCCAGAGCGTGGACCTAACCAACACTGGGAGAGGAAACTACTTCTATTTTTCAAACACATACTCCAGTGGAGGCTTGACATAGCTTTTCTATATTAACATATCATTAAAATGATACTGCAAATTTAAAATCTAACCTGTACTGTCACTTAATATCTAACAAGTTTAAATTCTATCCAGTAAAGAATATAAAAGGTGAGACCTTTTCAAAACTTTTATTTTTTTTTTTAAAAAATGGTAGACTAGCTTAAATAGACAGTACATTGTGGGTTTTGTTTGTTTGTATTTTGTTTTGTTGTTGTTGTTGTTGTTGTTTTGCTCACGAAAAGTATCTAGCTAATTTGTCCAAAATGAAAATATCTATTTATAAAAATGCTAATAACTACTGCCATCACATAGTATTTGGGTATTATTTTAGTTTAATTTTTATTGAATTTATTGGGGTGACATTGGTTAATAAAATCATACAGGTTTCAAGTACACGATGCTACAATACATCATCTACATATTGTATTGTGTGTTTACCACCCCAAGTCAAGTGTCCTTCCAACACCATTTATCCTTTTTACCCTCTTCTACCTCCCCCCACCCCCCTTCCCTCTGGCAATCACCATATTGTCTGTGTCTTTCTTTCTTCCTTCCTTCCTTTACTTTCTTTCTTTCTCTCTCTATTTTTCTTTTTTTAAATATATTTTATTGATTTTTTACAGAGAGTAAGGGAGAGGGATAGAGAGTTAGAAACATCAATGAGAGAGAAACATGGATCAGCTGTCTCCTGCACACCCCCTACTGGGGATGTGCCTACAACCAAGGTA
>NW_005354123.1:111891-113930 GCF_000412655.1 Myotis brandtii
ACACACACACACACACACACAAAAGAAACACAGGCATTTGGGAGTTGGAAAGAGAAAGGAGAAGCTTGATGGTAGAGAAGACTGGATATTTTGGAGTGAATTGTTAGAAGAGGGGAACAAATTGGTAATAAAATGCCTCAGAGTCTTAGGAACCCATCCCTGAGTACATTAGAAATAAAGGGGCTGAGGTATACATGAGGGACAATTGAATGTTTGCCTGAATGGTCTACTCCACCCAATTGTCCTTTGACATGGCATTATCATAGCTGCAACTAAAATTTGAAGCTATCTATGATCCTTTCTAATTTAATAAGTAAATAAAGCATATCCTAAAATTATATGATTCCCAAGATACTTAGAATCTCAACATACCTATATATAAAACTGCCTTCCATAGTTTAAAGGTAAACAAACAAACAAAAATCTTCATTTTGACCTTGAACTTGCTTTTGAAGTCCAATAGAATGAACAGATAAATTTGTCTGAGATTCATAAAAAATGCAAATAAGTATGAAAAGTTTCTAAAATTGATTTTGGGCATGTGGGAGCAATCTAGGGTGGGGGATGTAAGTCTGAGTCAAATATGAAAGCAGCAAAAATGTTTTAGAATTACAGGAAAATGCACCTTTAACAGCCACTCGGGATTGGCACATTTTATTAAAAGTTTACTGCACTTGTATTTCTAAATGGTTATTAATGTGATTTAGTCTAGTGCTGACCAAATGAAGAAAAAAATTGTCTTAATAATCATGAGTCTGAGATGCTTTAAAACTTAAGAAGCCATTAACTAAATGTGATTCTTTAATTAAAATTACAAGCTCAAGAAAGCCTTCCCTGGTAAATATAAAGTCTATACACAACCAAGTACTTGCAACACCTGCTTTCTTAGGAGAATCTTACATGATATTGACCATTTATTTTAAAGTTACAGCTTGGATCCTTATATCCCACAGGATGTATTTAAAAAGTATCCATGTTAAGTACATAAAGCAAAAGATAGATGAGCAACAGCTCTGAGAAGCAATGTAGAAATGACTGACTTGGAGGCAGAATACAGATTATCTGACATTATCTTCTCTTTCTGTAATTACTTTTTATACTTCTCCGAAAATCATTTGTGTCCACTGTGTCACCATGCAATCTATTTCTATGTGGTGTTCATCAAGCATATTGCTCAATCAGTTTGAAATTCAAGAGAGAGTGAGAGTCAAAGTACATAAAAGAAAATAGATTTAGCTGTAAAAATGTTTTCGAAGAATATTCACCAATCTGAAATCATCATATTTCCTTATCAAGTTGATCTCCCCTGTCTCCCTCCCCTCCCCTCTCTTCCATCCATGTAAAGACCACTCAGCCAGGGAGGAGTTCTTGTCTGCTGATTCCCAGTGGGAGAGCAAAGCAGACTTCCTGCCTGAGGTCTCAGGGGCTAAGTGCTGAAATCAGTCTCTAAACCTAACCTCAGCTCCAGAGCGTGGACCTAACCAACACTGGGAGAGGAAACTACTTCTATTTTTCAAACACATACTCCAGTGGAGGCTTGACATAGCTTTTCTATATTAACATATCATTAAAATGATACTGCAAATTTAAAATCTAACCTGTACTGTCACTTAATATCTAACAAGTTTAAATTCTATCCAGTAAAGAATATAGAAGGTGAGACCTTTTCAAAACTTGTATTTTAAAATGGTAGACTAGCTTAAATAGACAGTGCATTGTGGGTTTTGTTTGTTTGTATTTTTTTTTCTTACAAATAGTATTTAGCTAATTTGTCCAAAATGAAAATATCTATCTATAAAAATGCTAACAGCCGAAACCAGTTTGGCTCAGTGGATAGAGTGTCGGCCTGCGGACTGAAAGGTCCCAGGTTCGACCCAGGGCCAGGGATCAAGTCTGTGAATGAGGTACGTGCTCTTTTATTTTTTTAAATATATTTTATTGATTTTTTACAGAGAGGAAGGGAGAGGGATAGAGAGTTAGAAACATCGATGAGAGAGAAACATTGATCAGCTGCCTCCTACTGGGGATGTGCCCACAAC
>NW_005354123.1:114360-116476 GCF_000412655.1 Myotis brandtii
GACCGGAATTGAACCTGGGACTCTTCAGTCCACAGGCCGACACTCTAGCCACTGAGCCCAACTGGTCAGGGCATCTATTTTTCATTTATTTATTTTGCTTAATCCCTTTATCCTTCTCACTGTTATGCTTTAAAAATTTAATTCTTATAAGTTGCAGGTGACCTCATAAGATTAGATAAAGATAGCATCATCTTCATTTTGTATATGAAGAAATTGAGCTCCTAAAATTTTCAGTGATATGATCAAGATCTTATATGTAACACTGATAGAGTCTAGACTAGAATTTGTATTCCTTACCCTCATCCGGTTTTTATTCTCTTACATTGCTACCACTGACTGTTTTCATAAAACTGTTATAGGCAACAGCAACATGTGGTAAAATGGCCATCATATGTTACCATGGCAGTTCAAGTATATACCTCTAGTGACAAGGATGTTTTGGAAGGAACACAAATGCCACATATATAACTTACATTAATCACAGCTAATTTTTGTAAGTATTATTTTTAGAATAGTTTTAAAATTGAGCCAAAGGTACAGAAATTTTCCTATATACTACCTGAACCACACATGCATATTATCAGCATCGCCCAGCACAGTGGTACATGAGTTACAATTAATTAACCTACATTGACAGCATTATCACCCAAAGTCCACAGTCTACACTAAGGTTCACTCTTTGTGTTGTACATTCTATGGATTTAAACAAATGCATAGTGGAATGTATCCATCTATATTATCATACAGAGTAGTTTCACTGTCCTAAAAATCCTCTGTACTTTGATAAAATGATAATTTTTAATAGTGTAAAGTCAAATCACAAATGGCTACATGTGCTCATGAAAGTAAGCTCCTCAGAATACATACATACTTACAATCTTACAGACACCTTGTGCTATACTGCTCATTTAGGGTTAAAAAGGAATCCCTCCAACACATGCTTGCTTAGAATATACTTCAAAAGAATAGAACACATGGCTCGAAAAACTCCTGTAAGAGCAGGACAGATAAGGAATCACAGTGAAATTTAAAACAGCACACCTTCTTTAGGAAATTGCAGTAATATGAATAATGTATAAATGTGCTTTTCACAGATGAATGGCAGCAGGAAGAAAGAATTATAGATAGACTCCATGGTGGGATATGGTCATTTCAGCACAAGAAAATTTCAGTTGAAATGACATATATGGTTTATTTATTTGCACTCTCTCCATGAGAGATGCTATTTCATATAGATTTATGAAGATATTAGTTTAGGATTTATATACCCAAATGCCTATATATTAATCAGTTGCGCTAACGTTTATTATTTTAGATGGCTTATTAGTACTCATGTTTTAAGCATACATGCACATTTTTGCTTATATTTAAAAGTTAAATATACTTTAAAAAGTTAAAATAATAGATAACATTGTTTGGACATATTACATTGATGTTTCATTGTTATTTTTCAACCATTAGTTTCAGGCAAAATACATGATTTGTGGTGAATTCATTTTTTTTGGTAATTGCACACATTTCTACATTCAAATTTAGCTTTAGTAAATCAAATATGGTTATTACATTTGCTCTACCTATGCCAGATTCAAGGTGTTATCTAGTTTTGTTTTAAATATATTTTTAAAATGTCTTCCTTTGGTTAGCCTTTTCTGCTGAAGTATATTATATGGAAAGAGAGAACAACTTAAGTACCTAACCCTACTCAATTAAAATTTGAGTTAATTGTGGTTTATGATTACAACCTTTTCTCAGAATCCGATCTATTTAAAATCTCTAAATAACCCATGGATTTTTTAGAACACTTTAGAAAAAGTTCCTGAAATCTTCAAAATCCATTGATTATTTGAAGGCGCCATGGCTATATTGTGAATATAGGGCATCTGTCCCATGTTGGCAGCTAATTACAGCAGCAAGAGCATTCTTAGCTCCTAAAAATCTGGCTTGAAGGTCACCATATGGTGACATCAATTATTCACTTCATGGGAATATTCCTCTGATCTTAATATCAAAGGGGAGCATATTCTCTGTTAAATGTTAAATGCAAAGGAAATATACCAAGTCATTTTCAGATACCAGGACATTCTGAAACACAGGACAGGGGGTGGGCAGTCTATAC
>NW_005354123.1:116944-120736 GCF_000412655.1 Myotis brandtii
ACTGGGAATGACTGGTCACTATGACACACACTGACCACCAGGGGGCAGATGCTCAATGCAGGAGCTGCCCCCTGGTGGTCAGTGCGCTCCCACAGGGGGAGCTCTGCTCAGCCACAAGCCAGGCTGATGGCTGCCAGCACAGCAGTGATGGTGGGAGCCTCTCCTGCCTCCTCAGTGCTAAGGATGACCGATTGCAGCTTAGGCCTGGTCCCCGCTGGCAAGTGGACATCCCCCAAGGGCTTCCGGGCTGCCAGAGGGATGTCTGACTGCCAGCTTAGGTCCGATCCCCTGGGGAGCAGGCCTAAGCCAGCAGGTGGACATCCCCCAAGGGGTCCCAGACTGCGAGAGGCCACAGGCCAGGCTGAGGGACGCCCCCCCCACCCCAGTGCACAAATTTTTGTGCACCGGGCCTCTAGTTTAGATATAAGTCATATTCTTCAACATCAACTTTCAGTTTTAATGGTTTATTTCATTCCTTATTTTACTCTCTCTTTTTTAAAAAAAAATATTTTATTGATTTTTTACAGAGAGGAAGGGAGAGGGATAGAGAGTTAGAAACATCGATGAGAGAGAAACATTGATCAGCTGCCTCCTGCACACCTCCTACTGGGGATGTGCCCACAACCAAGGTACATGCCCTTGACCAGAATCTAACCTGGAACCTCTTGGTCTGCAGGCCGACGCCCTATCCACTGAGCCAAACTGGTTAGGGCGAGGTATGTGCTCTTGACCGGAATGGAACCCAAGTCCCTTCAGTCAGCGGGCCGGTGCTCTATCCACTGAGCCAAACTGGCTAGGGCAAAAAAAATAATCATTTCAATGCTTATTAAATACCAGATGACATACTAGGTACTAGGGATGCACTTGTGAACATAGCAGATATAATATCCGCTAGTATGGAGCTTAGAGTCTTATGGAGGAGACTCATGGCTAAAAGCCAGTGTTGAGCTCCCAGACCGCATGTGTGAGAAGCAGTTGTGGAAACAGCCAGGGGGAGCTGTAGCAGATTCTTGTGCTCAGGATCACAACTACTGTTGTCTTTGAACTTACAAGTACAGTGGAAATCTACTTCTGCTACCCCGGTTCTCCCAATGATTTGATAAGTACCCTTTGCTTTTATATATTCAGTCTTTCTGCTTAAAATACCTAGAATTTATTTTGTTTCCTGAATTAAATCATGACCAGACTAGTGAGTCACACATACAAATAGACAACTTACGCAATATGTTAAGTGCTATGATAGCCAAAAGTATAATGACAAGACGACCAAATTTTACTTTTCATTGACACATCGATTGCAATACTGAGCACCAGCAAAGAGTTTGTGAAGAGACTTCATGAGAAACATGCAACCAGAACATGAGGAAGTCATTGAGACCGAGGGAAGACTTAAAATGTCACTCTGACCACCCTTGCCCAAATTGTGAGATTTTTCTGAGCTTCTATTTCTATAGACACAAATGCTTGAGATGAAACGAAGTTCCCTTTCTGTGATAAAATTCCATAAATCTATTAGAACAACTCATTTTACTTATAAGAAAACATTTTCAAACATGTCAGAATTTCATAAGATATTTTCCTTCCTAAAGAATATCATTAGTCTTTACTTGACTCTTAAGAGGATAAATGTCAAAGTAGCTGTTATAATGGGAGGAAATCATTTAGCAATGTGGGAGTTTTCCAGTTCTAATGAAATTAGGATAAAATTGATATGCCTTTGGTGTGAACAGCAGTGCACAGGTGTGAGAGAGCTATGCCATCAGGAAATATGGAGATGACTATGTTTTAGCATTTCATCATGACACAAGCTCCCTGTGCTCATTGCCAATTTATTATCTGAACCCGAGAAAATGAACTTCTCAAATTCAAGAACAATTTATGTCTTTATTATGAGACAGGGAGATTAGAACCAAAAAACACTTTAGTATATTCCAGGCACCATCATTTCTGAGAAAGTTTAAAGAGCAGTCAAGATGTCAGATGTCATTATCCTCTACTCTCAATTATAAGTCATTCATGGATATAGATTATTATTTACTAACAACTTCTGGAAGTGACAAAGCATTGTAGCATCTCATTCCAAACTCTCATGTGTAAAAAGTAATAATGCCATCCAAAGACATTATTTTTCTATTTAAAGGTATCTCTAACATTGCTGCAGGCGCTTTTGAACTTCAATACTTGGTGTCTTTATTCTTCACCATCCTCCAGTCTTCATGCACCACAATCTCAGAAACATGCATCCTTTGGTTGAGGAAAAGAAAGTTCTCTCTACTTCCTGTAGTAGGTTTGTTTGAAAAGAATCAGTGACCTATTTATTGATGGTGTAGCATGGCAGTGACACCTGTACTTGTTTTACCTGCTATAGAATAGGCAAGTCACCACATTCTGTTTAGAACAGAGAGACTTTCCCTGAATGGGAAATCTTTCCCACACACTAAGTGTTTTTGTTTGTTTGTTTGTTTTTGTTTTTTTGTAGTTGATATGTACTGTTCTGCACTGTTCTCTAGTAGAAATAGAGGGAAAAGAACTCCTTGAGAGTGGAGTCAGTGTCTTCCTTTTCACCCTCTCTCCAGTGTCCAGCATAATGTTTGGCAACTTGACAAAACTCAATAAATTTGGAATAAATCATCTTGAAGTACTTACTGATGCCATTTAAAAAAAATCTGACAAATTAGTCAGACATAGTAAACCTAAAGAGAAATGATAAACACTCACCCATAAATTTTGATAAAGGGAATGATTATAAAGCTAAAGAATCTCTAGCTGGTAGCTCAGTGGTTAGAGCATCACCCTGTGGACTGAACGATTGCAGGTTGCAGGTTTGATTCGGGTCAAAAGGCCCATGCCTTGGTTGCAGGCTCAATCCCTGTTGCTAGTCAGGGAGGGTGGGGAGGGAGTGTGTGTGGGAGGCACCTAGCTGGTTATCTAAGTGGTTAGAACATCACCCTGTGGACTGAAAGATTTCAGGTTGCAGGTTTGATTCCGGTCAAAGGGCCTATACCTTGGTTGCAGGCTCAATCCCTGTTACCAGTCAGGGAGGGTGGGGAGGGAGTGTGTGTGGGAGGCAACCAATTGATGTGTCTCTCTCATATCGATGTTTCTCACTCTGTCTCTTCCACTCTCTCTAAAAGCCAATAGGAAAAAATATCCTTGGGTGAGGATTCACACCAAAAAAAATAAAATAAAATAAAAAATAAAAAAGCTAAAGAAATCTGAGAATAATGTAATTTCAAAAGAAAGTGTCATCGGGTATGTAAGCAACTGAGATGCTTCTAAATTATATGATAAAGCTAGTTAAAATACCTGGTTTGTAACAACTGTGATTTTTTTAAAATGAGGATAAATGTTTTAGTACAATAAACTTGGATTTAAGGACACATACAATTTTATAAATTTCAAATATAGGCTGAGTCTTTAAGGTTATACAGTGGTTAATTTTATGTATCAAATTGGGTAGTTGTTTGGTAAAGCACTAGTCTAAATGTCACTATAATATATTTTCTATATAATTAACATTTATCATTCATTGACTTTAAGCGGATTATCCTATATAATAAAGAGGTAATATGCAAATTAACCCTCATGCCCTCACATGATGGCTGCCTATGACCAGGCCGGAAGGGGGGTTAGTGAGGGACGACCAAATGACTGAACAGTAGGCTACCTGGGGCAACCAGGCCGGTCGGGGGGCCATGAGGGACAACCAGGCCAGCAGACGGGAGCAGTTGGAGATGACCAGGCCAGCAGGGGGGGGTCAGTTAGGGCAATCAGACTGGCACACAGAGGCAG
>NW_005354123.1:120792-132329 GCF_000412655.1 Myotis brandtii
CTGATCCCCGGGATCAGGCCTAAACCGGCAGTCGGACATTCCCCAAGGGGTCTTGGATTGGAGAGGGTACAGGCTGGTCTGAGGGAACCCCACCCCCATGCACGAATTTTGTGCACCTGGCCTCTAGTCCTGAATAATTTAGGTGGGCCTTACCTAATCAGTTGAAGGCCTTAAAAGAAAATCTTTCAAAAAATAAAATAAAAAAATAAATTGGCCTCCAGATTGCAACCTAAAAATCCTGCCTGAATTTTGAGCCTTCAGAGTCAAAAATACAACCCTACTCTTACCTGATATCTGGACTGCTAGATTATCCTAAAGATTTTAGACCTCGCAGCCCTCAATCATATGAGTGAATTCCTTAAAATCTATCTATCATCTATCATATTAGCTCTGTTTCTCTGAAGAGCCACAAGGAATACAGGTGATAGCATAAACCAGTTACAGAAAGGTTACAGTGCAGACAGAAGCAATCTATAGACTTATAAATCCATCATTTTCTGGTGATAACCTATGATTGCCATTAACATATTAACATGTATTTTAGGTGACTTCTGAAGCATTCCTCCTTTGAATACTGAGGGGCATGTTTTAAGTGTAGCTTTTCAGAAGGTTTGAGAAATAAAAGTTCATCCTGGCATTCCCAGAACATTACCCCCTCACACCCCCAATTTCATTCCCACTAATATGCCTCGGTGAGGGTACACAATTTCACCAGAACAATGGAGACAGCTCCTAAAACTCTTCCTCCTCCAAGCATAGCCCCTTGCACTATTCTCATAGGCAAGACTTTGGGAAAAAATGGGTTATTTCTCTCCTGCTTCATATCTCTCAGTAGTTCCCAGCTCCTTCAGCAAGAAGATTAAACTCCTGTAATGCAACATCCACTGTCCACTGTAATCATGGTGACTTTCCGCCAGTTTCTTCTCCGGCCCCTGCTTTATCTCTCTCTCTCCCTCTCTCTCTCTCTCTAATTAAGCCTCTAGGGACTCCCTGATCCCCTGACTTGTTTTAATCACAATTCTGTGTCTTTAATACAAAAATGCTGAAATCCCACACACTTTTCAACTTGACATACTATAGGATTGAGTGTAAAACTACCCGCAAGGTGAAACTTTCTTTTCTTCCAGGTAGAATTAGATATACCAGTATCTTCTCCCACGGACCTGCTATTTTGCAAAAGGACTTCATCCTCACTACTGCAATTGTCAAAAAACAACAAGATGGTTAACTTCCATATCTATTTCCACATTAGACCTTGTCCTTGAGGGTAGTATCCATGGATTGAGTTGTATTTGAAGTATGCATTCTAGTGTGTGGCACAAAGACATTCAATGGATTCTTACTGATGAGCAATGTTCCACTTCAGTGGCTTTTGCTACTAAATGTAGTTGGTTTCAGTGTGATTCAGAGCATTAGTTGTTAGGTGTTTCTTCACAAGCCAAGACCATTTTCTTTATTTCCTTGTTACAATATGGACTCTGAAAAACCTAGCAACAAGTTTACTTTTCAATAGCTGAATTGCAGCATTTTGGTGAACTTATAATGGGTTTGTTTTATTCATCACCTTGTTTTATTCACCATCTTCAGTTGTAAATTCTTTTCATGGGGTTTCTATGGCTTAATGATAACCAGAAATGACTCAGGCAGTTAAAGAATTCACTTCATTAGAGCAGAGTGTACTAATTTGCATTACAAAACACTTCATTTAAATACAGAAAGCTGCTCTGCATGTCTCTTCTTCATGCCTAGTATAATTGTACCTTTATTAATGCAAACTCTCAAGGTATCCATCTTGACTTTCTTGTTCTTCAGCTGTCAGGGATGGTGATGACCAATATTTTCTCTGATACTTTTAAGTAGTGAAGAGAGGCCAATGCTGTAAAGCAAAAACCTATGAAACCTATGCTAATGGAGTCTATTGCACTAACTTTTGAAGTAAAATGGCACAAATGACCCCTGCCTTAGTTCTATTACTTAATTGAACTCTATTTTATAAATTCAATAGATCATCACAATTATATCTCTCTAGTGTGTGCTCATAAGTGCTTCTCTGTGTGTGTGTGTGTACGCACACACACGCGTGTGCACCGTGCACACTTATGCAAGTGTTTTTGAAACGAAAACCTTTGTAAAGGAACTAGAAAGACACTGCTAAAGTGTGATATTATAATATTATAAAAAATGTGCTTCTGGAGAAAGCAGATCTAGGATAAAGTTCTTCTCTAGCATATATTATCTGCATATTTTAAACGCAGTTTTCATTGGGTGATTATGAGGATAAAATGAGATGGTGAATATCAATCAACTGCATAGCAGTTGGGCAGCTGGCGATGTGGGTAACTACTAAGAGATCCATGAAATGATGAGTCCAGCAGTATATGCTGTTTTTCTCTTTCTCTACCTTCCTTCCTCCTTTCTGTATATATTTATCCTGGGTACAAACCCTTGTAAATGGAGGCTCATGTGCAAAACTGTAAAGCAATTTCTGTACCCATGGTCTTCCTTTCTGACATCACTGCCCTTCCTCTTCAGAATGGGCTGATACTTTTCTCAGGTATAATCCCCTTTTAATTCTGAACAGAATTTTTTTCTGTTACAATCAGTTACATCTTGATGTAACTTGGGAATCACACTGATTTCATTCCCTCCTTTATCTTCAGTCCCTCCATCTCTCTGCGTTCCTCTTTGACCTTCTTTCGCTTTCATTTTCTCTCTCTTTCCCCACTTCTACCCCCATTTAATGCATTGCCTCAGAATCAGACAGCCCGAGTTCAAATTCTGACTCCTTCCCTGTTATTCACATGGCCTCGGGTTAGCATTTGGTATTTCTGTGCTGCAGGTTCCTTATCTCAAAAGCTAGGATAATTATATATATATTCAAACATTATTTGATTTTGGTGAGAATTATGGAGTTAATGTGTGTGCAGCACTTAGCAGGGTGTCTGCCAAATTCAGCAAACTAAGAACTTTAGCTTCCTTCCTGTCCCTTCTTTTTTCCTGCCTTCCCTCTTTACCTTCTTCCTTTCATTTTTTCTTGGATATTTTCTCTTGAACACTTTCTACTTTTGTTGTTGTTCTTTTTTGTTTATTTCATCATTGACTAATCCGTAACTTGCACAGTTGTCCGTCTAGAACCACAGTGATTCCCGACTGAGGATGGTTTCCACTCCCAAAGAACATTTAGCAATGTCTGGAGACAATTTTCTTGGTCACAGCTAACATAGTGCTAATGCATTTGATGACTAGAATGAGGGATACTCCTAAACATTTTATAATGCATTGCACAGCTCCCCACAACAAAGAAGTATCCATCCCCACATGTCAATGCTGCTGAGTTTGAGACCCCTATTCTTGAGGTTCAAACATGAATATCATACTGTGCGAGTTTTCAGGTCTTACAGGAGAGACAGACAAAAAACTAACAATGTCCTATCTTAATTAGCAGGTACAGATTATTGTAATTAAAAGGAATGTCAGTGAACTCTACCCTAGAGAATACAGAAAGGCCTTACACAATAAATTATATCTTGGGTGACTCTTAAAAAGGACTAAAAAATATAGAAGTTCCCAACTACTACGTGCTTTCTATGTATTAGCCCTTTCCACACATTAAGGAAGAATGTGTTGTTTATGAGCTTTGTGTTGGGAAGAGTGAGATGTACATCTTCAGCAGCTGAATCAATGTAAGGTACATACTAAGCACTCAGTAGGTATGTGCTGAATGAATAGATAGATGAGAATATCTTAGTTATGATCTTAGAATATAATAAGAACCCAGTGAAATATATTTGCTATTAATACATATTTTGTTCTTAATACATGTCATATTAACTTTACCAGGTCATAATCCAGTAAATTTTAATACAAATTTGTTGGTGACTTCAAGGTTCATTGTCTTAACATTTAAACCTCAGTAATTGTACAGTAGAAAAGGTAAAGGATGAAGTATTACAAATGAAAAATATATGCCAAATCATGGAAAAATAAAGTCTATTTGTTTGTTTGTTTTTATTGATTTCAGAGAGGAAGGGAGAGGGAGAGAGAGATAGAAACATCAATGATGAGAGAGAATGATTGATCGGCTGCCTCTTGCACGCTCCCTACTGGGGATTGAGCCTGCAACCCAAGCATGTGTCCTGACCAGGAATCTAACTGTAACTTCCTGGTTCATAGGTTGACACTTAATCACTGAGCCACACTGGTTGGGCAATCAGGGCTGTTTTGAGGTCATAGTGATTAGACTGCATAAGCACAGCAGAAGTGTCCAGGCAGAACAACAGTAATGAGGATGGAAAGCTTAGTTGCCATAACATTGCAGAGTCCCTCCTATGTCATGCTAAGGTGGGCCTGGGACATGGTTTATTGATAGATGCATGACTAAGTGTTTCTTCTGCAATTACCCCTTAATTTTGAGGAAAAATGCAAGATGCAACTGCATTCTGACTCAATGCACACTGAGCAGTTGGTAAAAGAAAGGCAAGTGGGAAAAGAGATGAATTTGGGAGGACTGGCCAGATAGATGTCCTAAAAAACAAAAAAGTAACTTAGTTAAAAACAAAAAGGTACCCAGGAACCTGATTGTATGCAATACCAAATGCCAACTTCATTGTCTAATATCCTTCTTGCAATTAGGAATACAGTATAAAAATTTTCTAAGTGTTCTGTCATTATCACCCTTTGTGCTAACAGTGTTTTTCTATCACACAGGTGCTACAGGTGCAGATATTTTGGCACCAAATAGATAAGACTGTTGCCAGAAAGTCTTTCTACACAGCAAGACTTCTAAACTCAATCACGGCCTAATTTTGATTTTTAAAAGTCTATCCTCCATGAGACTGCTCAACTTAGCTTCAGAGATGAAACCCTAAAATAAGTTATCTCTGCTTAATTGACATGGGCCAATGACCAGAGGATATCAGTAAATACGTCCCCTTTTCAGATTTCTCTCTCTTTTAATTTGACTTATTCCTCATGGACTAATTTAGACTATTAAGTGCTAGTATGTGTTATGCCTTTACAATGTAATAAGAACTTGCTACATGATTTAAATAATTCTCATGTGAGCCTCATAATAATAGCTATGAATAGATAATCTTCATTTTGCAAATAAAGACAGCAAGTCTTAGAAAGCCAATAATAGCTAACATTTATTGAGTAGGATATATGCCAACAGACATTTCAAAAGCTTTTTCATGAATTATCTTACTTTGTTCTCATAAAATATTTTCTGTAGATTCATCTTGACTATCCCCTGACTCACCTGCACTAGAGTAATGTACAAAACTATTCTCCTTCTACCTCTATACTCCTTGACCTTGAGTGCCAAGGAATAGGTATTAAAGCAATGTATAATGAAGAATGAGAAGAAAACAGAAGGGAAGAAAGAGGGAAAGGAGGGACCTGGTAGGTAAAAAAGAATGGAAGGTAGGAGGTAATGAAGTTTCTAACACTCTAATGAAAAAGAAAAATAGGTAAATAATATGTAAAGCTCAGTGTGGTCAGCTCCACAATGGAAGTATACATAAGATAATAACATCACACAATGGAAAGACATTTAAATCAATTTGAGGATTCATGGAACACCTCTATGAAGATGTTTTATCATGGCTATTTTTTAGAAAATTAAGAGTGGTTGCCTGGACAACAGAGGGGAAAGAAATCCTGCACACATGGTTGAACAAAGGAATAAGTATGGAAGCTACTAAATCTTAGAGAATCACAATAACCACACCCATTGGTCAAATGAAGATACCAGTTGTGCATGGCTTGGACCTACTCCTTAATTCAAATAACCTGATGAGCAGGATTTAATTATGAGCGGCATTTGGTAAGAGCCTTTAAATGTGCATATAGCAAAAACAAAACAAACAAAAAATAATAATAAAGGAGCGCTTGGCTCCTTAATTCTTTTAGCATCTCAGATGCTGAGTGTTACAGTGTGGTCCCTACTACAAAGCTCCCCAGTTAATTCCCAGTGGTTGTCCTTGTAGCCCTGGTGAAAGAAGCTGCCTTGTGAATACACTTCTTAAAATCACTAGGAAACTGATTCTTACCAATAGCCAAATATTTAATCATTTATTGGAGTTATTTAAGAGCATATTGACATCTGCTCATAAACTATTCAACAAAACAATATAGATCTTGGTGGTTTGGACCATAATTGACACATTGTGTTCCCCCATGGGTGCCATGTCCTTAGTAAATTCTTAGAGAATATATGCTCAAATAATTAATTAAAGAATGAAGAGGCTAATCCTTTAACTCTCCATAGAATTTTCTAAATGAGCAAAGTCTATCTTCTAAGTACAAAGGTTTTATAAAAGAGACTGTAGAAATAATTCAGCATGAAAATATGAACTAAGGAGAAAATACATAAAGCCATTACTCAGGAAATCACAGAAATAATGGTGGAGGCCAATGTTAATACAATATGGTAATCACAGAAACAGGAAAGATTAGAACATAAAGCAGGAAAACTTGGAAATAAAAAGAAAGAAGAAACAAAGAAAGCCACTTTGTAAGAGTCAGCAAAGATTATACTAATAACTGGACATTGAAATATTTACTGTGGGACTCACTTCCTCCTTCCTATGCTATAGACATATTGTATGCTCAGGACAAAACAAGAACCCCAGTCATATGGGAGCCTTAAGAAAAATTCAATGGATCAAAATTTAATTTAGCAATTCAGCAAACATTTATTATGTATATACTCTGGACAGAGAATTGTGTGAGGCTGTAAAAATACAAAGATGAATGGGACAAAGACAAATGAGCTCCTGGTTTACTGGGGCGAAATGACATGCATTATAGCTTTGTGTTTACAATGTGATAAGTGTTATAATAGAAGTATATGTGCAATGCTTTAGAGACAAAGAAGAGAGAACAGTTTAGTCTATCTGGGGGAGTCCAGGAAAACAACAACAACAATGATGAAAAAGTAATGACAATTGTACTTGGTCTTCAAGGTTGATGAAAAGTTTCCCAAATGGACAAAAGGGAGTAAGGGACAGATTTTTCTTGGTCAAGGCAAGACCTTGAACAAAGATATTGAGGCATGCGCATTTTTCGTGTGTTGGAAAAACTATTTAAAAGTAGCAAAATGTGGCCGAGATACTAGCTACTTATTTAAGGATGGAAGGTAAGTAAGTAGTAGATGGGTTACAAAAGGTTCTGGACAATAAAATATACAAATCTGGATTTTTTTTCTGTACCTAAAATATTAGAGGCTTTAAAATTAGATGTGATCAGAGCATGTTTAAAAAAAAGTCTTGCTGGTGCCATAATGAAAATAGACCAAGATTGGTAAGGTCTTAAAGAGATTGAGGCAGGGAGACCAATTAGGAGGTGATTTTTAGTAGCTCCAAACTGAGAATGAAAAGAGAAATGAATGAGGACATCCACACAGTCACTTGGGCACAAATTCTTGCTAAGAGTCTTGATTTCTAATCATGTGGGTATTTGTAGACAACATTATATAAATACACCTGTGGCCAACATTCTATAAAATAACTTGGATTTTAATAATTTATAAAATGATTGTCTTTCTTCTTATTATTCTTACCCAACACATAACTATACTATATCATAAAAGCCTAATATGTTGTGTCTGACCATTCGACTGTTCGACCAGTTGCTATGACGGGCACTGACAACCAAGGAGAAGACGCTCCAACGGGTAGGTTAGCTTGCTGCTGGTGTCTGGCCAATTGGGAAGGCACTGACAACCAAGGAGAAGACGCTCCAACTGGTAGGTTAGCTTGCTGCTGGTGTCTGGCCAATTGGGACTGGGCGAGGTGGGACAGACACACCCTGGAGCCCTCCCAGGGTCCCCCCTCCCAGCCCCGATCATGCATCTGTGGGGTCCCTAGGCCTGGCCTGTGCCCTCTGACAATCCGGGACCCCTGGTGGGTATCAGAGAGCCAGTTCTGGCTCAATCCTCGCAGGCCAGGCCAATGGACCCTACCAGTGTATGAATCCGTGCACCGGGCCTCTAGTCTAATATGTATTTGTTGTGTGAGTGAATGAACATGTCATATGAAATTATATTCCATGGTTTTTCTCTCCAGCCAACACTATTAGACCCCTAGGAAGTGATCATTTATATCAGAGGCACCTGTGTGGTAGGCACCAGCAATAACTTAGTTGTCTGTTTATGGTATCAATAAAATACTTTCTGAGTATAAAAATTAGTTTTCACACATTTATAAAAGACTGTGTGAATAGAGTGTTAAGCATTTGAAAACCCCACTAAATCAATGACCTCAATAAGCTATTTCTGTGGATAGAAAACCCTAGGGTTATGGATAGTGTTGGCTTAATTGAAGAATACATGCAGTTGCAAATACTGCTCTTTGCTCCATTTTAGCCTAACATGGTGGCATACCCTTTTAAAAGAGAAAAGGAAAGCACTTTGGTTATGTTCCAATATGTAAATTAATATGGCCTTTTGGTATTCGACCATGTTCTTGCTAGGCATAAAATATCCATATTTATCAGTATCAGAAAGAACATTTTATTCGAAACTAGATAGAACTTTATTCAAGGCCTGAAGCTTCCTCTCAATAATGTGCGAACTGGAAAGAGACTAAATTTCTTTGACTCTCAGTTCTTAATCCATAAAGTGGGACTAAATCCATATTCCATTTTTAGACACAGCAAGTAAGACAATGAATGGGAAATATCTAATTCTCTTCTTTAAAAACAATGTCTTTATTGATTTCAGAGAGAGGAAGGGAGATGGAGTGAGGGAGAGAAACATCAGTGATGAGAGCAAATCACTGATCTGCTTCCTCCTGCACACCCCCCACTGGGGTGGAGCCCACAACCTGACTGGGAACCAAACTGCCCCTTCAGTGCGTGGGGCAATGCTCAACCAACTGAACCACATCGGCCGGGCTAACTCTCTTCTTGAGAACCTGAAAGGGTTCAAAATTCACTTTTTCCTCTTTCTCTTTATCAGTGTTCTCACTCCCCTTTCTATCTCCCTGAATGCAAGTCTTTTCTAAAACGAATAGAACTGGAAAGCAAAATTGCAGCAAAGTTCAGGGAAAGTTCAAGTAATTACATTACTGGTATTTTGACCTCAAATTGAAAACTCTGACTCCTAGAGAAAATTTCCAGATATTTTGGCAATAACTCAAATGCCCAAAACTTTTCCTGCCTCAGGTAATAGCCTTTACAAACCAACACTTTTATGGAAGAAAGTACTAAGACTCTCTGTGTGCATGCCTGAGCAATATAGTTTTATTAGGACTTTGCATTTCAGGGATACAATAATACACTTTAGAAGTCTCAGCTCAGACAATGATGACACTTTCAAACTACCCACTGTCCAACACATTTGCTTTGGCAGATGCTAAACAGAAGAGTAAATATGTGTTCTTCTGAGCTCCGGAATAACCTTCTCTCTGACCTAGAGACAGAAGTGAATTATGGTCTAAAGCCATGTTAAGTGCCTCCCAATCCCTCAGTGCATTTAGCATGGTGTGTTTATTTAATTTGATGTTATCCTACTGTTAATGGTTTTGGTACCATCTAGTGGCTCAAATCCTTTAGCCTGAACTTGTTTATTATAATGTGTCTGTGATAAAGTTTGTAGAGAACCACTATTTAAAGCCATGAACTGGATCCAATAATGACATTACTAATCTACTATTTTAAACTCTCATTCAGACATTTTCCTGATGTCATACTGACAGTAAGTCCTTGGCCATCACTGGAGATTAAAAACACTTTGAAGGTGTATTATGTAACCATTATTCCTAGAAACACGTATGTTCCTGTCTTGGGGAAAGTGCAAATTTATTTAAAGAAAAGTTACAGCTGCATCAGGGAATGGAAGAAAATCTGGCTTAGATGTATTAGTAATGGTTATTGAAAGAAACTGAGATTGGAAGGAAAGAAAGGTAGGAAAAGGAATGACAGAATAAAAATAGTGATTGGGAGGGTTTGTTTGTTGGTTTGTTTTTGCTTTTTGTTTTATTGCTTTGTTGTTGTTGTTTTGCAATAGCCCAGAGTAAGGGAAAAAGCTGAGGAGATATGTGCTTCCTCTCTGGAAGACAGTTACCTGGCCTATGATGAAGCTGACTATGTTGTAAAGAATGTCCTTGCTCAACATTGTCCAGTAGGGGTTGACCATGGGTATTATTAAGGCTGATTATCCAGACAAACTTATTTATCTCCATCTCCAGACCCTGTCAACATGTTCTTCCTCCCATGTTACTCACAAGGATGAATGGCACTTGTATCTCAATTGGTGCCCAAACCATAAATCTGGGTGTATCTCTGAACTTTCTCTTCCTTTGCATCCTTCCATCAGCAAATTTTGTTGGTGCTACCTCCTGGAATATTTGCACAATCCATCTACTCTCCGAGCAGCTCCACAGTAACTACCCCGGACCTGAATACCACTATTTCTTGATTGAAATACTGGGGAAGACTTACTAAGTTGCTTGCTGCTTCTATGCCAACCAGCTCTGAAACAGACCCTAAAGACAGGGTGCCCACACTTAGTACAAATATAATCATACTATTTCCTTATTTAAAACTCTCCAATGCCTTCCAGTTATGTCAGACTCAAATGGAATGTCTTTAAAAGAATTCTGCATTATTTGTCTAAGACTTTCCATTTTCATCAACAGCCTTCATAATAATTCACAGTATACTAAACTTATTTCAGGTCTTTGATTTCACCATGAGTATGCTTTCCCTATGTCTTTTGTACACTCTTTTCTGTTCTCTGGGGTGGGGGGGATTCCTCCTTCATCATGTACCTTATCTTTTAGCTTAGTCATCTATCTCTCATAAAAACTTTCTCGACCAAACCAAATCTAGTCAGTTATTTTTTTTTTTTTTGAGGTGTCCTTACATGATCCTGCATTTCCCATAATCAGTACATAACAGACTACTTACTGTATGGTGAATTTACTCATCTGGATTTTACATTGACTAGTAAATTCTTCAACAAAAGAAACAAAGTTGATTTGCTACTGTATCCTCAACAAATAGAACAATGTCTGCCATCTAGATTCATATGGAAATTTCTTTATTTTTCATGGTCTAAGTAGATTACAAGTGGTAACTTAAAACTTTTATTTTAAACACTCAATCTTTTAGATCACTCTGTCCCTATTGCTACATGTTGCTCAAAGTTCACAAAATAATTTTCTGTAATTCTAAGAAAATATATCTTATATAATAAAAGCCTAATATGCAAATTGTCCCCTCAGGCAGTCATTCAACTGGGAGTTCCACTGCTCTCTATGACGTGCGCTGACCACCAGGGGGCAGTGCGGAACATGGCAGGTGTTGGTGATGTGGTGCTGGCAGTGGGCAGCAGTGGAGGCGCTGCCACCCAGATGGGCCCCAATGAGAGTGGAACCGTGGCGGGATGGTGGAGCAGGTGAGCGGGCAGCGCCAGGCCAAGGCAGAGTGCCAGGCGGGGCTGTGGGGCTGTGAGGCTGGGAATGCGAGCTGGGGCCTGATCCCCGCAGGCCACCTGAGGGACCCCACCCATGCACAAATTTGTGCATTGG
>NW_005354123.1:132368-135576 GCF_000412655.1 Myotis brandtii
CGGGAATCTAGTGTATATATATATATATATATATATAATTTTTTTTTCTGTTAGACTAACTGCCAAAAGATCACTCTTGCCTTTCTCACGTATTAGTCTACAACTTGGTTAATTGTGAATTACTACCAACAAAGGACCAGAGAGATGTAAGTAATAGTCCACTTATCATTGAGATAGAATTCCTTTATTTTGAGGATTCCTGGTTTTAAAAGCCCAAAGTTTATTCTAGGTAAATAAAATAAGATCAACACCAAAGGATTATGCTTAGAAAGAGAAAAAAAAATTGTAACCTGAACATCATTGGTTAATGAATAAAATTATGCCAAATGTTAGATATTTAAGAAGAAAAGAAAATATAAAAGACACTTGAGCTTGGAGTCTAAGGCCAGGTCTCTTTATCAACATGAGAGAAAGAATCATATTACTTTGATCAAGCCATGATAACCTTTGGTTTACTTCTGTAAAATGAGGCTATCTTCCTTACATTTCTTAACCCACAGTTTTTTTTAAAGCTCAAGAAGTGATAATGTTGACTCTGGAAAATATCTAAATACTAAAGGCGGTTAGTACCTAATAAGAGACCTCTTCCAGGAGAGCTCTGCAATAGAACTCAGTGAGCACCATACTGTCATTTTTGTTCTCTATCTCTTCCCAGGAGGAATTGCACTCTGGGAAATTAAAAGTAGTAACATTCTTCTCTTTCTGGTGGCTTATAAACTGCCTAGAATATAATGCGTGCTGAATAAATGTCTGTTGAATAAAAAAAAATACTTTTGTAGATGTAGAAATGTCAACTACTTTTTTGAGGAAGAAATAATAAATATGTAAAGTAAGTAGGGTACATTTCAACGAAGAATGGAAGAGAGCTCCTTTATCATAGCTACCCATTCTATTCCAGCTTCTATGCTAATAACTTCAGATATTCTTATTCCATTTGAACCTCTCATTTCTGAAAGGAAGTTGGCACCATGTTACTGATGAGGCAACCAAGGAGCAGAGAGGTGAAAGAGACATTTTCACAATTAATAAATGATGGAACAGGATTAAAAAAACAAGTGTGCTGCTTCCAAATACTATTTTCTATCCAATTTCAATCACTGATCCAAAAAAATCACTGATTTTTTAGGCAAGAATGAATATTTTCTGTAGCTTCCACTTAAAGATTCCATACCTACATACATTTTCAAAAAGCAAGTAGATCTCATAATAGCTCTCTCTAGCTAAGGACCATTTTAATCACTTCCTACTAGGAAGGAGGGTGAATCACAGTTTGGTCAGAAATAGGAGGATAAATGAGGTTCCTTGCTGCAGCACATTTCCTTGATGCATATGTAATATCAATCAAAATCTCTCTTGATGACTCAGTGGGAAAGAACAGCAGGCATGTCTTCAACAGCCAGCAGGAAGCCTGGTCTGCAGCCCACTCTAAGCATTATTCAAGTAGGAAAAGTTTGCAGGAGGGACTAAGATTGGTCCTACTAACTTCCTACTAACCAACTCTAGCTGGGCTGACCTCAAACTTCCCCACCTTGTCCTGATGCCCTGCATTATTGGATCACCAATACAAACTGAGTTAAATCCTTGCTAAAACACATGTTCAACATTGGCATGTTGCATAAACATCATGGTCATTGTGAAGAATATTTATTTTTTTTCCTCTAAAACAGTGGAGCAGAAGGCAAACATTGACTCTAAAGTCCTTTTGCCCTCTAGATGACGTGCAGAAATTATTTGAAGGCTAAATGTATCAAAGTGCTCAGTGATTCAAGTGCAGTCCACTTCAATCTCCTCCTCTCTTTGCTCTCTGACCACAGTGGAGAGTTGTGAGAAAATACCGCAAGACCATTTGACTTTTTCATCTAGTCCTGGCCTTGACATTTCTTTGCTGGGAGGTCTCGGCAAGTGATAGTCATCTGTCATAATGTAAAGCAACTATCAGGCTCTGTACTTTCATCTGGACTCTACTCATTCTTTAAGACTCAACTGTAAACTGTAATACTATTGTCTTGTGGACAAAAAGGGGGGGGGAGTTTTGTGCAAGTTCAGTGACTGAAAGTATAAGACTCAACTGTAATACTATTGTCTTGTGGACAAAAAAGGGGGGGGGGAGTTTTGTGCAAGTTCAGTGACTGAAAGTAACCTCACAAGGTGATCTGATCATAAATTCCTAACTGAGCAGGTCATGATGGGTAGTCACACCCCAGGACTATAACTTCTTTAGTAAAAGGTTTAAGCAATCCCTGTCATTATTCTTGTTCTAGGTTAACACACTTTTGAATGGCCTGGAGGAATTCTCTTTTTTCACCCCCGTGGAAAAAACCTTACCACCCCTCAAGAGAACATGGAATCCTATTAACTATTCTGTAATCCAAACCTCACCTTGCTTTCTCCTACCTTCATGTAGTCTTCCATACTTTCTCTCCTTAATTCCAAATGTATCAAGGAAACTGCAAAACCATCATTTTCTGGAGCATTTGAGATCTGGCTTCCTGGGATTGCCATCAATTTGGCTCAAATCAACTCTTACAAAAATTAGCTATAGCTTTCGACATACTCATACCAACAGTCTTTTGAATGTAAACTCTATGTGGAGGGAGTTTTCTTACCTATTTTTCTATTCTCCAGACCCTATATAGCACCATTAATGTGAAGAGATCCTTGACTTCCTAGGATGACACCTTTTCTGGGTGGTCGTCACTTTATTTTACATTTCTCTCTAACAGAGCATTGATAACATTGAACAACCTACATTTGCTTAGATATTTGACCCCCTATCAGACTGAAACCTTATTATATTTGTACCTCCAGTTCCTAGAATTCTTTATGGCTTATGACTTTCAATAAATATATGCTTGTTGTCTGTTTGATTTTGTGATTGTTAAAGCAAGTCCTTTTGTTTTAAGTCTGCTTTTACTGGAGCCTATTCTGATCTCAGTCTTCTTCAAATTTCTCTTTTTTTCAGCTGTACTGAATTCCCACCTGATAAACATGATAGCAAATACTCATATGGGGTTTATTATGTGCCTGATACTGTTTCTTATCTTTCTATTATCTATATTTATGTATAAAGACAATAGATATTTGTAATATATTCATAATATGTTTTATAATGTGTATTATATAACCTATTATTATATTTTGTTATATGTATGTCTATAATTATATATATGAATGATAAATATTTTGTGTTATATATATATATTACATA
>NW_005354123.1:136525-138321 GCF_000412655.1 Myotis brandtii
ACATATATTTATATATATATGAATTATACATTTAACTTCTCTTTGTACCTACAGGCAAATATTACTACTATTGTCATGTTCTAAATGAGAAAACCGAGGCACATAGAGGTTACAGAACTCATCTAGGATAACAGAGATAATAAATGCCAAAATGAGGGTTATAAAGTCAAATAATCTAATGCCAAAGTCCATGCCTTTAATCATCATTCCATACTGCATCTCTAATTATTCTCTATAACAATTCAATAATGCTATTAGTACTATCTTTCGTTAGCCAATGAGGAAACAGAGATTCAAAAACATTAGGCAACTCACGCTTAAATTTCATGTCTAGTAACTATATACGGTCAGAATTTGCTTGACTAAACATCTTTTAACTTTGTATCCAATACTTGTTCTTTGCTATAGCATAACATTTAATTAACATTTGTTTTATACCTTTTGGTCTCTTTCTTCCAATTAGACTTTAAATCTCTTGAAGAAAAACTGAATATGTAATATGAGTACATATTCCTCAACATGGATCACAGTTTCTGGCATATAAAATTAAAATTAATTTTTGACCTATTAATTAATATTAAATGGGATCTGCTGAAGTAATTGTGAGCTTTTGTATGTCAAATACTGGAATATAAGTGAATTACAAATATAAGGATATGGGCTACATGAAGAGAACTTCAAATAAAATGTAACTAGAGAGTTAAAGAAAATTTATGGCTTTGGGTTATTATTCACACAGCATGAAATTGAGAAGTAATTTAATCTTGTGGGTAAAACACAAGAAATCAAGAATTGCAGGCTCTGTGCTTTAAATATTACAGTATATGACTTTTTTCACATGGCTTTTCAGTCTATGAAATGAGGATATCTTAAATATTGTCAGAAAGATGAATCAAATATTTCACTGATCAACCCATTAAATAAGTGTTAGAAAAATATTCATTACTCATAAGAAGCTTAAGCCACCTAACTTTTCACCACATGGATTTCTTTTATGTCCATAAACTTGGAGCATTAGTATCACTTTGAAACATAAGAAATGCAGAATCTCTGGCTGCATCTCAAACCTATGAAATCAGAATCTGTAATTTGAACAAAATTCCAGGTGATTCACATGTGCATCAAAGTATGAGAAGCACTGGTCTTACTGACATTTAAGATAGTTTGTACCCCAGTTTCAATAGACTTTTCCCATCTTCCAAACTGTACCAGCCTCCATCAATTTATTCAATATTTCTTATGTCCCTTATCTTCTGTTTAGTATTATCAAGCAGATGCATTTTTTCTTACTGTGTTAAGAATATTTAGCATGAGTAGCTTGAGACTAGGTCAATGTAGTATTTTTTATTATAGATCCTGTTACTATAATCCACATAGTCCTTTAATGAGTTTTTAAAATTCAATTTCTAGTTAAACTCAATAATTTACTATTTTATATTGGGTATCTCAGTTCATCGGTCTTGAACCTAATTTGAAAACTCAATGAGGGAAGTTAACTACATGATTTGTGAGGTCTCTTTTGGTCTCTGATTTGGGGGTTATTATATTCCTTATTATAAAAACCAAGGTGCAAGATCAAACACATATAAATACAATAATATTCTTGAAATTAGATCCATCCAGGAATATCCAATCATGGCACATAGAATCACAACTCATAGAAAGGAACAGAAAGTTAACCTATGTGCCAAGGCTGATCTAAATTTCTACCTATAAGAACCCCTAAACGTATGAGTAGTGGTTATATAAGCAGGGGTGCAGAAATAATAAAGTCTTGGACTTTGTGTCTGTTTCTT
>NW_005354123.1:138913-142053 GCF_000412655.1 Myotis brandtii
TGTATGTATATATATATAATCTTTAGAACCACTGAAATGTTCATTAGCTCAATGTATTTATAGTCAACCACACAATAAGCTTTGCGTACCTACCATAACTAAGCATGATCAGGTTCTGTGTGAGAGACAACATCCAGTGTAAAACACAGTCTTATTCATGAATCATTTCTTCTCCAATATCCTTCATTCCAAACATCATTTCTTTGTGTTCCTCAGTGGCTATTAAGTGCCTTAAACTTCTAAAAACAAAGTTGTTATTGCTACTTTCCCCTGAAATCTATCCTACCACAAAACAACAATAAAAAAAATTCTAAATTCCCCTTGTATTATTTTAACAGATAATAACTTTGTGACATAACATGAGGCCTAAGTCAAAAGCATCAGAGCTTATAGTGGTGAGAACTAGGGAAAGCCAGGCATCCTACAGAGAAGATACCTGTGGGAAGAGAGCTTCATACCAGCCTCCCTGAGGTGGTGCCTCTGCTGTCCAATCAGAGCCTTTGTCTCTGCTTAGCAAAGTGATTGATTAGTCTTTTTGATAACAGTGATTCCAGTTGCCATGTCTACCTAACTCCAAAATATGTTATTTTCCCACTGTGCTTAACTATAATTTGTATAAAATTAGACTTGAAATAATCTTTAAGTAGTTCAATCTTTGCCACCCTCCTTACACTCAGCATGACCATAACTACCTAGAAAGGGCTAACAATTAACTGTTTTAAAAACAATACAAATGAATGAAAAAAAAATACACATGAATAATGCTTATAAAACTGATTTCAATGTTTTATCAATGAATATGGATATATTAAAATATATATGCAAGAAAAGAAAAATAATTCCTTTAGATTATATTAGGAAGTGTTTTATATTTTTGCTTTAAATGTTTTAGTGTTGCTCTTACAATTAATTTAACTAAAAAATATTAGGGTTGCAGTGCATATGAGATGATTAAAATAAAGGTCTAGGAGGCATTTTTATATAATGGAATGAGTTCAAGTTTGGGTAATGGGTTTGCCACCTTGGTCCCAAATATTACTAGCTCTGTGATTTTCACAAGTTATTTTATGTCTCTCAACCAGCTTTAGGTTGTTTTTTTGTTTGTTTGTGTTTTTTGTTTGTTTGTTTGTTTTTAATCTATCAAGCTAGTATGACAATACAACACATATTCTACAAAGTAAATGTCACAATTGCTATTAAACATTTATAAGAAAGTGTAGTACAACTAGTAGATGCCTGATAAAAGGGACAAGATATTCATATTATCATCATAATTATCAATAGTGCTTCTAGTTAGCGTTAGCAGCAGAAGCAACTTATATAACTGGATCGGGATTGAAAGTAAAGGTATTTACAAGTCTCCAAACCTTTAGTTGAAGGAAGCCAAAGAACCCTATCCAGAGAAACAAACCTGCTCCTCATTTTAACTTCCCTTTGTTTCTCCATCTCATACCCTCTTTTCCACTGATATATAGGGAGACCTTGAAAGTAAAGTATTTACAAGTCTCCAAACCTTTAGTTGAAGGAAGCCAAAGAACCCTATCCAGAGAAACAAACCTGCTTCTCATTTTAACTTCCCTTTGTTTCTCCACCTCATACCCTCTTTTCCACTGATATATAGGGAGATCTTTAAATAGATAAGAACCTGAGATGTTTCTTAAAGTAATATCCCACATATCAACTAATATACGTAAAGTCCTGGCTTGAGGATATCAAATGTTTTCTCCCAATATTCAGGTCTTCAGTTGAAATGAATAGGGGTTCTAAGCCATCCATAGATAGCATGTAGAATAGATGCCTGAATTAAAGAAACATATAAACAGATAGGAATCCAACTTGGAGGGGTTTTCAGAATACGGTGGAAGAGAGGATAGAGAATTCCACTTTTGTCTGAATTCATATATAATACCTAGAGTTATTGACTATCGTTTCAATGTAATACAGGTTTGAAATGAGAAGATATGTAATTAATATTACCATTTTTAATAAAAGGGAGAAGTAAGGGTAATCAAAGAGATATATAGATTTAAGCACATTATGTATTTATCAATAATGTTTTTAAAGGCAAAAGAAATTTCCATAAATAATAGCAGTAGAAAAAAATAGAAATTCAAAGAAGCATGTGTGTGAATAGTGTGAGTGGCATTCATCATAATATTGTATTTTCAAAGATGCTGCTCTTTGCTCAATGGAAAAGGCAAATTATTTATAGAGATAGACATATATATTAAAACAAAATTTTTCCTTGGTTCAGGGTGTTACCTTCAATAGAGGTATTTATCGATTGACTATGGAGAGAAAGTAAAAATATTGCTACAATTTTTTCCCTAAGTTGGACCATGTTCATTTTTATCATCATATGGGATGAGTTCTATCTTGTGATCACTCTGAGGGTCATTTCTCATGTGTGGGTCAAGTATAAACTCATTTTTCATTTCTATTTCTTAAGACCAAAGGACTGTTTTTATTTTTTTTTTCTCTTTGAACTTCCCATTTTTCTTGAGATGAGAATATGGACAGTTATAGTAATTCCCAGTAATTAAACACAACTTAGATGTCAAGCATTTTGCTTGACATTTATTCATTTATTCTTAAATCAATCTTGAAATGCATATATTCCCATCTACTATTCACAAGTTTACATAAGGCAATACATGGAAAGTGATTAACATGATTTCTGGTGCAAAGTACTGAAAACTGCCAGCTGCAATGTTTGTTTGTTTGTTTTTAATTTATTATTTTTTTTCTGTATAGAAATGAGGCAAATGACTTACACCGGTGAGGCCACAGAACTGACTCTAGGCTGGAATTAAAATTTCTGTGTCCCTTTGGCCAAGATTTTTCTATTCTAACAAATCTAACTGTTTTGATTGTTTGATCATGGTTTTTCCAAATAGTCATTATTGAAATATATCACAAATTAAATATAAAGCATCATTTTCAGCACTTAGTTGTTTTTTAAAGTATTGTAGAGTGTAAGAGTTAAATAATTAAAATTTGAGCTATATTTCACTTAGCATAATGCTTTCCAGTTCCATCCATGCTGTGGCAAATGGTAAGAATTCCTTCTTTTTTACAGAGTGTAGTATTCCATTGTATAGATGTACCACAAGTTTCTAATCCATTATATTAAGTGAAAT
>NW_005354123.1:142203-144993 GCF_000412655.1 Myotis brandtii
GGGGTGAGGGCATGACCGGGGGGATGGGGGTAACGTGGGGATAAGGACACATATGTAATATCTTAATCAATAAAAATATATATATTAAAAAAATAAAAATAAATAAAAAATAAAAGTTGAACTATATATCCTGTGTCTGGTTTATTTTTGCTTTTTAAGCACCTTATACACTGGATAAAGATACACTTAATTTATAATATTTTTTTTCTAATTTGACCGCACAATTACTATTAATACAATTAACCAATATAGACATGTTAAAAGAATTTCAAAGAAAATCATATTACCATATTGTATTTGTTTCCTATAGTTGCAACAAGAAAATACAAATTCATCCTATTAAATATCTGGAAGTCAAAAGTCTAAAATCAAAATTTTAGCAGGGTCACGTTCCTTCTGGAGGTTTCAGGGAAGAATCTCTTTCCTTATCTTCTCTATCTTCCAGAGGCTTCCTGCAGTCCTTGGCTCGCAGCCCTATCCCCCATCTCTGAAGCACATCACTCAACCTCTGCTTCTATTGTCCCTACTTCTTCTGCCTTTGACCTTCCTGCCTCCTTTTTATAAGGACCTTTATGATTAAATTGAGCTCACCTAGATAATCCAGGATAACCTCTCTATTTCAAGATTCTTAGTAACATTAGCAAAGTCCCCTTTATCCTGTAAGATAACATATTTACAAGTTCTGGGGATTACCTGTAGGTTGTACACATTTGGTGGGAGGGGCCATTATTCTGTTTATCCCAGTTACTAAATACATTGACAGCAGCAAGATATAAGAGAAACTGCCTTTGGTCACATTCTCCAGGAAATAAACTCAGGCTCTGAGATTTCTATATTTGAGGATTATTGGGATGCACTCATGAAAATGACATTTGTGAAGGGGTGGCGGATAGTAGAACTGGACAGAGTGAGAAGTTAAACTGGGGAGCAATTGCAACACAGGCTTCAACTAATCCTGAGCAGCTTGGGAGATGGCCCTTTAGACTGGAGCTAAATCAAAGCAAGGGGGCTGGATCTTTGTATAGGGCACATTGACCAGTCACTGGATAGAAGCTGTCTCCAGGAGGGGATGGGGTGCAAAAGACTCAAAACTACCTTCTAGGCAAAACATCACCCCTCAGTAGAAAGAAATTCTCAGACTACCAGCCATAAACTACCAACAATCCAGGAAGATGGAGACATGAGTGTCTTAGTCCTAAGTGGGATCTGGGTGGTGATCCACAATAATTTACAAGTTCTGGCAATTACCGGTAGGTTGTACACATTTGATGGGAGGGGACATTATTCTGTTTATCCCAGGTACTAAATACATTGACAGCAGCAAGATATAAGAGAAACGTATCTTTTCCTGGGATCTACCTTATAATTGTTTTGCTTTATTTTCCAACTAGAGGCCCGGTGCACGAGATTCGGGCCTAAGCTGGCAGTCAGATATCCCTTTTGCAGTCTGGGGTTCTCATAGTCCAGAACCGCTCACTCCTTACTGCCCGCCTGCACCAGAGGCGGAAGAGGCTCCCACCACTGCTGCTGTGTTCACCAGCCATGAGCCTGGCTTCTGGCTGAGCAGTGCTTCCTACGTGGGAGTGCACTGACCACCAGGGGGCAGCTCCTGCGTTGAGCATCTGCCCCCTGGTGGTCAGTGTGCATCATAGCGAGGGGATGGGGTGCAAAAGACTCAAAACTACCTTCTAGGCAAAACATCACCCCTCAGTAGAAAGAAATTCTCAGACTACCAGCCATAAACTACCAACAATCCAGGAAGATGGAGACATGAGTGTCTTAGTCCTAAGTGGGATCTGGGTGGTGATCCACAATATTCACTATGATCCACTTGTTTTCCTGCTTGATACCATTTTCTGTATATAATAAGTTAATTCATTATGGAATTAGTTTCTCTAGGATTCCTGTTATTATCTTCTCCTGGGATCTACCTTATAATTGTTTTGTTTTATTTTCCAACTAGAGGCCCGGTGCACGAGATTCATGCACTTGTTGGGGGGGATCTCTCAGCCCGGCCTGCACCCTCTCACAGTCCAGGACCCCTCAGGGGATGTCTGCCTGCCGGCTTAGGCCCAATAGGGCCTAAACCGGCAGTCAGATATCCCTTTTGCAGTATGGGGTTCTCATAGTCCGGAACCGCTCACTCCTTACTGCGTGCCTGCACCAGAGGTGGAAGAGGCTCCCACCACTGCTGCTGTGCTCGCCAGCCATGAGTCTGGCTTCTGGCTGAGCAGTGCTTCCTATGTGGGAGTGCACTGACCACCAGGGTGCAGCTCCTGTGTTGAGCATCTGCCCCCTGGTGGTCAGTGTGCATCATAGCAACCGGTCATTCCACGTTGGGTCGATTTGCATATTAGCCTTTTCTAGGATTTTCTCCCAAACACCTGAACAACTAACACAGCAATTTTCTCTTGTTCAACATACCATGCATATGGTGGGGTAAAGGTAGGTTTACAGTTGTTCTGATGATACAATAATTAATAAATTATAATATTCTATATTTTGTGTACTCACAACTGTAAACCTACTTTGGGCCCACCCTGCATTCTTATCTTGGGTCATGATTCTTCCAAACAAAGTGAACAACCTGCAGCTCTTCTTATAAAGATAATTTTGCTGTCTTCCAGTGCCACTCCTGATGGGAGCTGTAGTACAGTCTATTATTGGCTTGCACTCATATGTTGAGATGTCCTATCTGTAAAAAAGTTTTTCCTTTTTCGTCCACTGTGAGCAGGTCACAAGAGACCACCCCAAACCCTCCAAAAAGCCCTGATATTAGTTAATTCTACC
>NW_005354123.1:145083-145603 GCF_000412655.1 Myotis brandtii
TTAGAGGCCTGGTGCACAAAATTCATGCATGGGGGGTCCCCTCAGCCCAACCTGCACCCTATCCAATCCAGGACATCCCTCTCACAATCCGAGACCACTGGCTCCTAACTGCTCACCTGCCAGCCTGACTGCCTGATCGCCCCTAATTACTTTCCCTGATAGCTGAATCACACCTAACTGCCTTCACTGCTGGCCTGGTTGCCCCCAAATGCCCCCCTCTGCCAGCCTGGTTACCCCTAACTGCGCCCCCTGCCAGCCTGGTCACACCTCACTGCCCCCTCTGCCAGCCTGGTCACCCCAACTGCCTTCCTCCCCGCTACCTTGGTTGGCCCCAACTGCTCCAACTGCCGGCCTGGTTGCTCCACGCAGCCTGGTGTTCAGTCGTTTCATCATCCCTCACTAACCCCCTGCTGACCTCGTTGCCCCACACAGCCTGCTGTTCGGTAATTACTGTGATGGCATCCTGGACAATTTGCATATTCCTCTATTATTAGTGTGTGTGTGTGTGTGTGTGTGTGTG
>NW_005354123.1:146037-152771 GCF_000412655.1 Myotis brandtii
CAGGGGTCCTCAAACTACGGCCCGTGGGCCACATGCAAATACAAATATTGTATTTGTTCCCGTTTTGTTTTTTTTTACTTCAAAATAAGATATGTGCAGTGTGCATAGGAATTTGTTCATAGTTTTTTTTTAAACTATAGTCCGGCCCTCCAACGGTCTGAGGGACAGTGAACTGGCCCCCTGTTTAAAAAGTTTGAGGACCCCTGCTCTAGGAAGTCTTACTATGACTGCTAGAGACAAATGTGATTCAGTGTGATTGTTTCTAAAAGAGAAGTTGCAGTCCTAACCTGCAGCTAGTGGGCAGCTAGCTTCACTATAATGCTGAGAAGCAATGCTAGTAGCAAGGCTGAAGGCCAATGAGGGGAAAAGCTAAATTATACCCTTGTAACTCTCCACCTTTGAGGAAACCTGCCATGGGGATTTCCACGTGATGGAAATGGCTTTTATTCCGGAGATCACCCCATTTACATATTTATGGCTGTTTTCCCTCAATTTAAAAAAAAATATTTTTATTGATTTCAGAGAGGAAGGAGAGATAGAAACATCATTGATGAGAGAAAAATCATTGATTGGCTGCCTCTTGCATGCCCCCCACTGGGGATGGAGCTCACAACCTGGGCATGTGTCCTATCTGGGAAATTAAACCATGATCTCCTGGTTCATAGGTTGATACTCAACCACTGAGCCACAGCAGCTGGGTGCACCTACCTGCTTTTGACTAAGGGCCACCACCTGACCTTTATTCCTTGAGGAGCTTACTATCCCCATTATTAGCAGAAAATCTAGATCTACAATAGAATTTCTCAGCATTTACCTTCCCCTACAGGGGCAAGCCAACTATGAGCTTCTCAGTTTTGCTGATTCCTCATTAAGACATTCTTCATTAGCTTAGTAAATGGATTGTCTTCCAGGCCCTCCTTTGCTGTCTTCTAGACTTATGCACTCAATTGGCTCTAGGATACACATGGCTCTGAGCCATTTGACCACATTTTCCACCATATTTCTACTTCACTTGTCTTTTCTCTAAGTTTCCAAAAGCATTAATAGTTTATTTTTTTCTTTATTAAGGTATTACATATGTGTCCTTATCCCCTTATTGCTCCCCACCCCCCTACTTATGCCCTCACACCCCTGATGTCTGTGTCCATTGGTTAGACAGCCTGATTGATGCTTCTCTGTCTCTGAATCTGTTTTTGTTCTTGGTTAGACCTATGGCTATCTCCAAGAATCCTTGCCAAAGTGTTAAATCTTGTATTAAGGAAGGGTGCTGTTATATTTATAAATATTTGTAGATAAGCTTTCCCTTATCTAAGGTAACATTTCATGCTTTCCTGGGCATAAAATTTGAGAAGCTACACAGTCTTCTAGTTCCTGCTAGTACATGTTAGTTAAACATTTGGTTTCTTTAGGTGAATGATGATATTTTTTCCTATAGAACCAGCACCTCTCCAGTCAGTTTATAGTGTAACTTGCTCCTGGTTGTTGGTTTGGTAGCCATGAGTAGAGGCAGGGGTGTATACTGAAGTGGGTGCTTATTGTTTTTCAAGGCAAACATATCTACATTATCTTCAAGCAATGAGAGACTATTAGCCTTTATGGAAAGGCCTGGGTCATTTCTGCAGGCCCAAAACTTTCATTGGAATGTGGAAATCTAAAGTTTTGAAGTGCTTTAATCCAGATGTATTCACTCTAAATTTCAGAATCTCCCTCCTCGCTATTCAAGTCCTGACCTTGGCATAGGAGACTTGCTGGGTTTGAGAATTTATTATTTATGGAGCTATATGGCCCATATAATGAGTCCTGGGCATGATCATCAAATTTTTCTGCCTTTCAGGTACAAGAGATGAGAGTCTGTTTATATTCAGCCAATAAGGCCTCTGGCATTGACAATTTGCCTTCAGTTAGTGATTTAAAATCTCTGGTCTTTCATTATATTTTCTTTTGTAAAATATATTTTTATTGATTTCAGAGTGGAAGGAGAAATAGAAAGATTAATGATGAGACAGAATCATTGATTGGCTGCCTTCTGCACATCCCACACTGGGGATTAAGCCCACAACCCAGGCATATGCCCTGACTGTGAATGGAACCATGACCTCCTGGTTCATAGGTCCACATTCAGCCATTGAGTCAGGCTGGCCAGGCATCATTACCTTTTCTAATCTATTAATATATCCTTGAAAGATTGCTACTTTCTCAAACTTTCCAAAGGTCTGAGCTAGTGTACCAGTTAGTGCATCATCTTTCATGGGATCCCATCCATTCTTCACCAGAGAGTTTTCACAATGCCAAGGGCTATAACCACTCTATCACTGTACTGCCAACTGCCTGGAGGGGAACCAACTAAAAAAAATAATCCCATTTAGAGTCTGATTCCTAGGATCATTTTAAATATCAATCATCCTAAAGTATATTTTCCAGGAAATAGACTATTAGGCAGATATTTGTGTGCAGGAGGTTTATTGGAAAATGTTTGGGGATATATATCCAATTGAGAGTTGCAGAAGCAGGTTTGGCAGAAACAAGAAGTTGAACTGAAATGTAGTTCTAACAGAATCCTCAGAATATCTTATGGGAAGCTCTTGAGCCAGAATAGCCCTTCAAAGTTATCTTGAATTAAGGCATGGAGGACAGACTTTTGTATTTCCCATATCAACCAGTTATTAAATGTGACATGACCTGTTGAGATGACTCACTTCTGCTGAAGGCAATTCTTAGAGACTTAGACATGAGATTTTAGTACACAGTACTCCTGGCAGCCCACCATTTATAAAGGTGGGATAACACCTTGATTCTTATGGAGGGGGGAGGGGGGGTCTGGGCAGCACACCACAGCATCCACCACAGAATGAGACAGAAATCCTATTCAGTACTTCAAGTATGTTAGCAAAATCATAGACTTTAGATGCACGTAGATAGAAACCCAGTTTTCACCTTTAAGTTAGCACTGTTTTTTAAAAATATATCTCTTTATTGATTTCAGAGAGGAAAGGAGAAGGAGAGAGAGACAGAAACACTACTTGTGAGAGAGAATCATTGATCGGCTGCCTCCTGCATGCTTCCTACTGGAGATCGAGTCTGCAACCCAGGCATGTGCCCTTGGCCAGAATCGAACCTGGGACCATTCAGTTTGCAGGCTGATGCTCTATATATTGAGCCAAGCCTGCTAGGGCTAAGTTACCACTTTTAAGCTTTATCATCAAAGTAAGGAGATATCATTTAAAAATAACTTCAATTCCACTTTTCTTCTTTATACTATGATCATAGTCTCCTATTTTTTTTTAATCAACTATAGAATGAGTACCTATTAGGTGCTCTGTTAAGTCAGGAAGTTTCAAATGATCAAATGATATTGAGCCAACCCTGCTAGGGCTAAGTTACCACTTTTAAGCTTTATCATCAAAGTAAGGAGATACCATTTAAAAATAACTTCAATTCCGCTTTTCTTCTTTATACTATGATCATAGTCTCCTATTTTTTTTTAATCAACTATAGAATGAGTACCTATTAGGTGCTCTGTTAAGTCAGGAAGTTTCAAATGATCAAATGATCAAGACCTAAACTTTCTTCTGAAAGACTTGATAGTTTCCTATCGTGTTTGTCATATAACTAACCTCATTCTGTAAGTGCGATAGATTTAACAATTTCCTTTATTTCTGCACCTTAGACTTATGTTAGCTATTATAAGTATATTCCAATGTTAATCTTTTTTCAGAAGATATAACCTTCCCCAGTCTTTGCTTTCAAGAAATAAGAAAACAAATTTGTACATTTGAAAATTAATTTGTTTTTAAACTCTAAAATATTAAAACAAAGCAAGAAGTAAATAAGTTATTTCTTATGTGTCCTAGAGGTTTATTGCAAAGATCAGAAAGATAAGGCAAAGAATAGCTATTGAGAAATGGACA
Source organism: Myotis brandtii (assembly GCF_000412655.1). Taxonomy (NCBI): domain Eukaryota; kingdom Metazoa; phylum Chordata; class Mammalia; order Chiroptera; family Vespertilionidae; genus Myotis; species Myotis brandtii. The sequence goes on from NW_005354123.1 coordinate 149,946, forward strand.
ATAGTTTACCCAGACTTGATATTGGCAATGATATGTATAAACTATCTTTGATTATAAAATTCTCAAGTATGAGAATAAGTAGAGAGAAACTACATCTCATTGTGAGCTCTCTATTTTCTTAGTAATATACTCATTAAATCATTCATTGCTAGATTTTAAGTTCATTAAGGTGTGGATCATGCTTATTTTGTTTACTACTGTGTCTCAAACATAGTGCCTCTCACATAACAGGCATGTACTGCACACTTAATGGATAAAGGATTTACGGTGCATCAAAATTAAAGAGAACTATGAACCTTATGTTTTAGCATGCATTCTATTGTTGTTAGTACTTTTAGTCCCCCCGAACATGTCTCATATATGTCAATGCCCAATGTTACCTTCTAGAATGACTATTAATATTATTACAACCCCATAGTAAGATAAAATATGATATTCGTGTCTTAAGCTCTAGTAAGAGCTTTTTACATGTTCATTAATTTTCCAAAAGACATTAGAATACACCAGACAACTGAGGCACACAACTTGTCCAAAATGGTAAGCCTTTGGTATATATTTTGTACTCAGTTAACACTTTGATATTTTGAATGATTCATGTAGCTGAAGAGGCAAGAAAAAATGAGACAAGTGCATAGAGTGAAAAGGCAAAACTAGAGAAGAAATCAATATCAACTCCATAAATATAATATTCAGACCCACACTAGTCAAATAAACACTCCAGTCCAAGGAAGAGGTTTTGGGAAAGACATTCTGCCCTAAATGGGGCTATATTTTCATTTAAAAAAAAAAAAAGGTTACAAGGCATAACGAAATGAAGTACCACATCTAAATAGTTTAGGGGAAAGCTCCATGAACTCACTTGCCCTTTACAAAATGGAATATCCCCATAGGATTTTCACAGTTCCTGTATCAAATAGTCATAGAAAGTCAAAAGCCAAATGTGTTTTGTAAATAGAGCCAGCTTGAACATAGAATACCAACTTGGACAGGTGCAAACAAAAGAATCTAAGGGTATAAAGTCCGAAAATCTTTCTTTAAATTTGGGCCCCCCATTTGCTGGCTTTTAATTTAGGGCCAAAAGAACGGCATCTCATCTCTAAAGTGGAATTAGAAGATAGTGACCGGCAGGAAGGTAGGGAGGGAGAGAGTGTGAGAGCGCGAGGGAGTGATAGAGGAGTGTGTGGACGTGTGTGGTGTGTGTGTGTATGAGCTAGGGACAGTTAGATTCTGCAGGTCTTCCAAGGGGCTGCCAAACTGAGCAGTTTTAGACGGCGGAGCCCTGCTCCAAGCGTGGACACTCCTTGGCAGCCAGCATGGGCACAGAGACAACGCCATCTTGAGAAACAGAACTGCTTGAGACTATGATCCTGGCCTCAGCACCACCCAGCTTTGTAAATAGAGCCAGCTTGAACATAGAATACCAATTTGGACAGGTGCAAACAAAAGAACCTAAGTGTATGAAGTCCGAAAATCTTTCTTTAAATTTGGGCCCCCCATTTGCTGGCTTTTAATTTAGGGCCAAAAGAACAGCATCTCATCTCTAAAGTGGAATTAGAAGATAGTGACCGGCAGGAAGGTAGAGAGGGAGAGAGTGTGAGAGCGCGAGGGAGTGATAGAGGAGTGTGTGGACGTGTGTGGTGTGTGTGTGTATGAGCTAGGGACAGTTAGATTCTGCAGGTCTTCCAAGGGGCTGCCAAACTGAGCAGTTTTAGACGGCGGAGCCCTGCTCCGAGCGTGGACACTCCTGGGCAGCCAGCACGGGCACAGAGACCACGCCATCTTGAGAAACAGAACTGCTTGAGACTAGGATCCTGGCCTCAGCACCACCCAGTCTGGTCTCAAATGCAAACCAGGACCCTGCAGCCACTGGGGACAGAGACCTGGGACCACAGCTACAGACTCACAGACACCAAGAATCCAGACATCCCGGCGGCAGATTTCTGTGAGTAACAGAGTCCATCCCCCTCCCTGCAGGCTCAAGGGCAGCGCCATAGTAACTGATAGACCTGCCCCTCACACAGTGCTACAGGAATTTGAGCCTGAGAGCTTGCCAACACTGAGAATCTGTTCCCTGCAGCACCTCTGCAGGAACTTGAGCCTGAGAGTGTGCAGACACTGGGAATCTGTTCCCCGCAAGACAATCGGGCGACCAAACCCGAAGCCCATGCAGGGCAGCGGTGCCACCTGACTTTGATTCTGGGAAAGTGCTCACTGAAGTCCCCCAAGCTGACCGAACCCCAATTCTCCGGGTGGGAGGCAGCACTAAGCACCAGTGACTTGACTATGTTTATTATCACGTGTACCTTGGATCCTGATTCCCAGTGCATTCACACTAAGAGCTAGTGACTCTAATTCTTGGTGCATGTGCACACAGGGACCCTGAATCTCAGTGCAAGGCTGAGATACTAGATTCTTGGGGAACTCTGACTCCTGGCACATGCTAGGGGTCTCTGATTTTCAGCACATGCAGGGGGGTCTCTGTTTTAGTGCTGTGTAGGCAGGGTCCCTGATTCTAGTTGCACACATGAGGCTACACTGAGCACTGGTAACTCTGCCTCTGGCAAGCCTGGTTCCCACCAACCCACAACAGTCACACATCTTAGTGTCAGAGTTCTTCAGTGACACTAGGGTGGTGCAAAGCTCCCACTGCACACGGCCCAGGCCTATGCAACTCGACATTTGAACCTTCTGGTGATAGTCAAAAAGGGGAGACAACACAATCCCCAGAGAAAAGAAAATGAGGAGTCGCCAAGAAAGGAAATTAGTGAGATTGAAGCATGCAACATAATAGAAAAAATTCAGAGTAATGGTTGTACAATTCATTCA
>NW_005354123.1:156342-156621 GCF_000412655.1 Myotis brandtii
AGTAATATCAATTGATGCAGAAAAAGCATTTGACAAAATTCAACACCCTTTCTTGATAAAAACTCTCAGCAAGGTAGGAACAGAAGGATCATACCTCAACATAATAAAAGTCATATACAACAAACCCACAGCCAACATCATATTCCATGGTCAAAAACTAAAACCATTTCCTGTAAGAATAGGAACAAGACAGGGATGTCCACTCTCACCACTCCTGTTCGACATAGTACTAGAAGTACTAGCCATTGTGATCAGACAAGAAGAAGAAATAAAAGGCAT
>NW_005354123.1:158351-169779 GCF_000412655.1 Myotis brandtii
GAGGGGGTGTGGTGGGGGGTGCTGATGGGGGGAGGAGGTCACATATGTAATATTTTAATCAATAAAGAAATTAAAAATTGAAAAACAAACAAACAAACAAACAAAAAATAAAGTGTAATTAACCATACCCTTAGAAACATAGGATTAGTGCAAAGAGCTAGGGGATAATAGATGCAAAAGCACTGAAAATCATATATCTCTAACCTATATTTATAATTCTTGTGATGGCTGTGATTTCAAACTTACTATAGGCTGGTGAGGTCACAACTTCAATGGCAAGGGCTCAAAATTAAGTATATTTTATGCAAATAGAATTGCAAGTATGTCCAGCAGAATGGTATCTGTGTTATGTATAAAAGGGAAAAAAAACTCTCTTCTTTTTTTTTAAATTTTATTTTAAATTTACCATTTGGTTTGGACATTCTTTCTATAGTACTATTTTTCTCTATACTTATTATATTTATGGTGATTTCAAAATAATTAATAATTACAAAGCTTTGTATAAATAAGAGCCCTATCACATTGGCACATCACAAGAGACATGCTTTAGACTAAAGTAGCTGAATACATTAATGCAATAAAATACAATTATGCTGCTAAATTATCCCTTGAATTATTGATGCAATATTGACTCATTTTGTATTTCTCAAAACAAATGGGCAGAATATACACTTACAGGTTCATATGCCTTACTAAGGGAAGAAATGCACAGCATCTGAACCCATTAATTCAGTAATTTTATAACCCTATGTTTTATTAAAATCCATTAGATTCCTTTAGAGGCACAAGGTCAAGGAAGCACAAAAAAAGATATTTCACCTTAGTTTAAACAGATACAAAACCAATGCTGATTTTGTAACAGTTGTCATTTTAATAACCAACATCCATTTTATTGGTTAATGCTCTCTAATGCTGAGATGTGGTTAAACAATAGAAGCTGTTAATAGCTTATGGACTCTTTGGCCCCAATTACCTCTCTACAAGGACTGGTTTTGATTTTGATGGCAAATTTGCTACATTTACTGTGTTTCTGAGATATGCAGACAACCCGGAGGTGCATTTAAATACCAGTCATCCCAAGGATCATTCTGTATATACAGTATGTAATCGGTAAATGCTTGTTTGTTTGTTTGTTTTTAATTACAGAAAAGTCATATGGTCTTCATTTTAAAAGTACACATATAATTTGCTTTTGCATATTTCTTCATAGCTAGGAAGCACTTTGAGAATAGAACTAATTTCTGAAGATCTTTGTGAGTGTCCTGGAGGTTGTGAAAATGCAGTGTATCCAGAGAAAATTAACATGTAACAAAATTACTTAAAACATTCCAATTCTCAGTGGCCAAAGGAAAGCAAAAGAAGATACAATTGTCAGTAGAGCATTTGCTTAAACATCAAACTAAATGCATTTTATGTCATATTTAAATATGACAAATAACACTGCAATGAGTAGCAGTGTATGTCCTCAAAGTAGTTTTTTTTCTTTCTAAATATTATTCTTTGAATAAGTTGTCACATCAGGAGGTTCGGAGATTTGGTAGCTTTCTGCTAAAAAGGTGAACTTTACTGAGTTTTCAGGCAATTACTTAGAGTAAATAAGAGCCGTCTGAGTTATGAGAAGTACAGGCTGATGTTTGGTGTTTCTGACATTTCAAGTGAATGACTCAAACTTTGAAAGAATTTTTAGGATTTGCTCCTAATCATTTTTTTTTTGGAAGACAATTTGGCCATACATCATGACTAAATGAACCTATAAAGGGGCAGTCACAGAAAAAAAATCTATATATATTTTTCCATCCGGTTAAGTGTTCTGCACACCATTGAATGGCACCTTAAAATAGCAGTTGCAGTACAAATGAAGCAGAAACACATGTGGTTTTATTTTCTTTAATTATAATTATTTAAGTAAATTGATCATCTCCAAGAGCTGATACAATATCTTTTAGTAAACATCACTTTCATTGGCCTCAGAAGCTACATTAAGATGAATAGACATGGGCCAATCAAAGACTCTGGGAAAGCCTAGTCAGCCTGAATGGCAATTCAGCCCTTCATGTGTGTTTATATCAGGAGCAACACTTGTCATGAGCACATGAAACAGCCCAGCAAGAGGAGCAGGGCAATGTGGAGAGATCATAGGAGATCTGATCTATGTTTCTGTCTGAGCTCCATGTATAACCCCTAGCCTCTCAGAAAAGCAGTTTCCTGATATATCACTTTTTTTTCTACCTAACTCTCAGAGAAATGAGGAGAAACAAATATGATACTTTATATATTGCACTTTGAGAATTCAAACTACCTTGGGTACTTAATGTTAGTTGTTGATATCTATGTAAAGGGATATTTTATTGTATTTATTTATTTGAGTATATAGAGGATAGATGGTGATGGAAAAATGTAATGATATATTTTTAAATATATTTTTATTGATTTCAGAGAGGAAGGGAGAGGGAAAGAGTGATAGAAACGTCAATGATAAGAGAGAATCATTGATCAGCTTCCTCCTGCATGCTTCACACTGGAGATCAAGTCCACAAGCTGCGCATGTGCCCTGACTGGAAATTGAACCATAACCTCCTGGTTCATAGGCCAGTGCTCAACCACTGAGCCACACCGGCCAGACTAGAGGCATTCATTTTAATCTCCAAAACAAGACTGTGAGGTCCTTGAGGAAGGGTCTTTCATGTATTTATTTTTTACTGAAAGGTATTGTTAATAGATTTACTTAAATTGTATTTATGAACAAAAAAGGAATGTCATCAAGAAAAAAATGCAATATAAGAAAATATATTTGCACAGGAAATATAAGTATCTGCCAATTACTATCCCTTTTTATGCCCAGACCTGGCCCAGGGAAATTAAGAAGCTGAGTGAGCACAATCATAAAACAAAGATGTGAAGAAAAATGATTCTTCATGAGGAGCCTTTGACCTAACCTGGACAACACATTTTAGTTCTTACAAAAGAACTATAAAGAAACAAAGACAAAGTAACTGAGGTGCAAAAAACATAAGAGGAAATAATGTTTTGTACCTTGTGTTTCTGAATAATAGTACACAGCATCCCTTAGCTTTCAGTTACATTAAGCTTTAATGTCTTTTCTTCTCCCAGATCACATTGTTCAGAGTTCCCCCTCCCCACTCATGTTGTCTACTTCAATTTAGTCTGTACAGGTTACACAATTAAAACCCAATTTATGTCCTTCTCTGAAACGTTTATGAAGACAAACAGAGATGGTCCCAAAATGACCTTCCTTGAATCTCTTGATACCTTTCTCCCCAATGGATGTTTTAGCATTTACAAATCACCTCTATTTTCTCTTCGCCTGCCAGAAGGGTTTGAATCACTGTGGTGGCTTTCTTCTCCAAACACCATAGTTTTCTAAAGGATCAAATAAAGTTCACAGTGGCTTATCTCAATTTCCCCGTGATAACTCACATTTCAAAATGAGAAAGTCAGAACAAATCAACAGCAGTAGCAAGCATCCATAGTCAAGGCAATTGCCTTATCTTCTCTGTCAACTATGAGGTACCTTTGAAGCATGATCTCAAGGACATAGTGGGGAGGGATGGGCAGTCAAAAGAGGTGACTGAGGTGATTAACAGGTGAGCATATATAATACAGCATCCAAGAAGGCAAATCTGGGAAGGGCCTATAAGTTTATCAAAGCTCTGCTTATGGAACAGTTGTAACAGGTGAGCAAATATATTTTTATGTTTTCTTGAGTGCCTACTATTGTGACTATAAGTTTATCAAAGCTCTGCCTATGGAACAGTTGTAACAGGTGAGCAAACCAGGGTGGGGAGGGGCAGAGGGACACAAACTGGAACCAGAATACCCTGCCTAAAGTCTGTCTGGCAAGCAAATGACTCTCTGACCAGAAAGCAGACAGATATTATGATTGTGTTGTGTTATTGTTATTGTTAATTAAAACAATAATATATTTTTATGTTTTCTTGAGTGCCTACTATTGTGCTATTCACTTTAGATGCAGATCTGATAAGCCATACAATCCATATGTTATGTTATGATTATGCTCATATTTAAAGCCATAAAACTATGGCTCCAAGAGTATTCAAATATCCTATTGATGACATACAGAACTAGTTTCAAAGTATATCACTATATCTGTAATGTTAAAACAGCTATTTAATAAAGTTAATATATTTTAAACAACTGTAGCTTGCTACACAATTTTTCCCTTCAATCCCCACTCTCTCAAAATAAAAATTATATCTATGTTACCTCTGAAACTCTGAACAATGGAGTAAGGTTATGGAAACACATCAATTACCACTGATTATAGTAATATGTAAAAATTAAACAGTGGTGGGATTATAAGTAATTTTTACTAAATGCATTCAATTCTGTTATTTTATTTTTCTAATCCATAACAAGAATCATGCTGGTCACATAGAGATATGTAACTTTCTTTTATTTTTCACTTGACACCAGCTGAAAGTACATGCAAATGGATAAAAGGTACCCCACTGCAGCCTGCCACTAAATGGCTCATGCTCATTGGGTAAAAGGGAAATGGAGTGAAGAGAGCTACAAGACAAGCCAGAAAAGACGTCAAAGAGAACAGTGTCTCCATGTAGTGCAACTCCACGAGGCATCTTTCTTACCATACTCTAAGTGAGGAGTACCCTCTTCAGTAATAATATGGGGATGGTGCATTGGGTTCATGCAGTACCATGGTCTTAGACAAAGATAAGACATTTGAAAGTGCTTTTGAAACAAAACAGTACTGATATGTCCCAAGATGTCATAGCAAAGGGCACACTTGCATAGAAAATACTGCATGAACTCCCCAAAATATGCTAATCGTTCATGATTTAGATGAAATGTCTCTTTTATGAGCCCTCTTCTAATATTATCAGTTAGCTTCAACATGATTAACTTCTATGTTCCTAAACCAGTTTGTTTATAACTCTAGTTTAGCATGTCAACTTTGTATTGCATGGTCTTCTACTCTGCAAGGCTGAGAATTCTTTAAAGCTGGTAGCTATGTAGGACCAGTAGACCTCAGAGCCATAGAACTGGTTTGATATCCTGGATATACCAAATATTAGCTCTTACCTTTTCTAAACCTGTGTCCCTGAATCTTTAAATGGATACAATTTACAACACCTATTCCAGAGAATTGTTCTAGGATTAGGTAAATAGTTAGATATAAGAATACTAGAGGTCCAGTGCACAAAAATTTGTGCACTCAGGGGGAGGTGAATTTCCCTCATCCTGGCCTGTGCTCTCTCACAGTCCAGAACCCCTCAGGGGGTATCCACCTGCCAGCTTAGGCCCACTCCCCGGGGGGATCAGGCTTAAGCTGGCAATAAGACATCCCTCTGGCAGCCTGGGAGCCCTCAGAGTATGTCCAACTGATGGCTTAGGCCCGTTCCCCATGGGGAGCGGGCCTAAGCCATCAGTTGGACATCCTTAGTGCTGCCGAGGAGGCTCCCGCCACTGTCACTGCCCTTGCAGGCATTAGCCCAGCTTGTGACTGAGTTGAGCTCCCCCTGTGGGAGCGACCTGACCACCAGGAGGCAGCTCCTACATTGCGTATCTGTCCCCTGGTGGTCAGTGCGCATCATAGCTACCAGTTGTTCCTGGTTGTTCTGCTGTTAGGGTCAATTTGCATATTACCTTTTTTTTATATAGGATTATTGTATAATTTGTATGTTAACACATTGTGCACCAGTAGTTTTATTCCATAATATATTTTTATGTTTTCTTGAGTGCCTACTATTGTGCTATTCACTTTAGATGCAGATCTGATAAGCCATACAATCCATATGTTATGTTATGATTATGCTCATATTTAAAGCCATAAAACTATGGCTCCAAGAGTATTCAAATATCCTATTGATGACATACAAAACTAGTTTCAAAGTATATCACTATATCTGTAATGTTAAAACAGCTATTTAATAAAGTTAATATATTTTAAACAACTGTAGCTTGCTACACAATTTTTCCCTTCAATCCCCACTCTCTCAAAATAAAAATTATATCTATGTTACCTCTGAAACTCTGAACAATGGAGTAAGGTTATGGAAACACATCAATTACCACTGATTATAGTAATATGTAAAAATTAAACAGTGGTGGGATTATAAGTAATTTTTACTAAATGCATTCAATTCTGTTATTTTATTTTTCTAATCCATAACAAGAATCATGCTGGTCACATAGGGATATGTAACTTTCTTTTATTTTTCACTTGACACCAGCTGAAAGTACATGCAAATGGATAAAAAGTACCCCACTGCAGCCTGCCACTAAATGGCTCATGCTCATTGGGTAAAAGGGAAATGGAGTGAAGAGAGCTACAAGACAAGCCAGAAAAGACGTCAAAGAGAACAGTGTCTCCATGTAGTGCAACTCCACGAGGCATCTTTCTTACCATACTCTAAGTGAGGAGTACCCTCTTCAGTAATAATATGGGGATGGTGCATTGGGTTCATGCAGTACCATGGTCTTAGACAAAGATAAGACATTTGAAAGTGCTTTTGAAACAAAACAGTACTGATATGTCCCAAGATGTCATAGCAAAGGGCACACTTGCATAGAAAATACTGCATGAACTCCCCAAAATATGCTAATCATTCATGATTTAGATGAAATGTCTCTTTTATGAGCCCTCTACTAACATTATCAGTTAGCCTCAACATGATTAACTTCTATGTTCCTAAACCAGTTTGTTTATAACTCTAGTTTAGCATGTCAACTTTGTATTGCATGGTCTTCTACTCTGCAAGGCTGAGAATTCTTTAAAGCTGGTAGCTATGTAGGACCAGTAGACCTCAGAGCCATAGAACTGGTTTGATATCCTGGATATACCAAATATTAGCTCTTACCTTTTCTAAACCTGTGTCCCTGAATCTTTAAATGGATACAATTTACAACACCTATTCCAGAGAATTGTTCTAGGATTAGGTAAATAGTTAGATATAAGAATACTAGAGGTCCAGTGCACAAAAATTTGTGCACTCAGGGGGAGGTGAATTTCCCTCATCCTGGCCTGTGCTCTCTCACAGTCCAGAACCCCTCAGGGGGTATCCACCTGCCAGCTTAGGCCCACTCCCCGGGGGGATCAGGCTTAAGCTGGCAATAAGACATCCCTCTGGCAGCCTGGGAGCCCTCAGAGTATGTCCAACTGATGGCTTAGGCCCGTTCCCCATGGGGACCGGGCCTAAGCCATCAGTTGGACATCCTTAGTGCTGCCGAGGAGGCTCCCGCCACTGTCACTGCCCTTGCAGGCATTAGCCCAGCTTGTGACTGAGTTGAGCTCCCCCTGTGGGAGCGACCTGACCACCAGGAGGCAGCTCCTACATTGCTTATCTGTCCCCTGGTGGTAAGTGCGCATCATAGCTACCAGTTGTTCCTGGTTGTTCTGCTGTTAGGGTAAATTTGCATATTATCCTTTTTTTTTATATAGGATTATTGTATAATTTGTATGTTAACACATTGTGCACCAGTAGTTTTATTCCTAGCATTACCCAGTGGCCAGATAAGTTTCTACTGAACAAGTAAAAAAAGTTTTACAAAGTATCATACTTTAAAAGATATTAGCTTGTAAGAACATGTGATAAATAAGTTCAAAATGCAATGGGTATTTAATTTTAAGGCGTGCCTTTAACATTTATGTAAAACACTATGTAATATGAAAACACGAGAACGCTCATGATCCACCCACAATGTGTTAGTAGGATTTCTTACCTAAAAGTAAAGGGTACCACTGGTATAGTGAAATTTCATGTACAGCCTGAAATTGCCAAGGAGTTACCTGTAACTAAAATTATTGGTGGTATTATAAGTAATTTTCCATATATTAATTGGTTTTTTAATATTATCTTATTTTTCAATTTAAATTTACCTAAAAACTTTTAAATACTACTTCTACTATAAATGGCAGAAAGAAATCATTTTAACAATAAAATCCTTAATAATACAAGGAAGTTATGTATTTTTCCAGGCCCCCAGGTGCCTCATTTCTAAAACGAATCTATATGATACTATAATTATGAATACATGGCATTATATGTTTGCTCAAACCCACAGAAAGTACAATGTCAAGAGTGAACCCTAATGTAAACTATAAACTTTAGGTGATTCTGTGTCAAGGTTAAGAAATGTACCAGTCTGTTTGGGGATGTTTATAATAGGGAAGGCCATGTATGTGTGGAGGCAGGAGATATATAAGAAACCTCTGTACCTTTTTTAAAAAATATATTTTATTGATTTTTCACATAGAGGAAGGGAGAGGGATAGAGAATTAGAAACATCGATGAGAGAGAAACATCAATCAGCTGCCTCCTGCACACTCCCTACTGGGTATGTGCCTGCAACCAAGGTACATGCCCTTGACCGCAATCGAACCTGGGACCCTTGAGTCCGCAGGCCAACGCTCTATCCACTGAGCCAAACCGGTTAGGGCAAAACCTCTTTATCTTTTGCTCAATTTTGCTGTGAACCGAAAACTGCCCTAATATATAAAGTCTATGTTAAGCAAAGGAAGAAAATTCTGACATATGCTATGAGATGAAGGAAACTTAAGGATATTATGCCTAGCAAAATAAGCCAGTCACAAAACAAACAAACAAACAAAAATTCTGTATGATTTCATTTATATGAGGTACCTAGAGTAGGCAAAATCATTGTGATAAGGTCTTTTAAAAAAATATATATTTTTTTTTATTTCAGAGAGGGGGGGAGAGGGAGAGAAAGAATCATTGATCAGCTGCCTCCTGCACACCCCCTAATGGGGATCCAGCCCAGAACCCAGGCATGTGCCCTTGAGCAGAATCGAACTTGGGACCCTTCAGTCCTCAGGCCGAGGCTCAATCCACTGAGCCAAACTAGCTAGGGCTAAGAAGGTCTTTTGATTTTTAAATTAATTTTCTAAGAATTAAACTCAATTAAGACTATGACACAAATAAAGTGAGCAACAGTAAAGCATCACTCATTATGCAATATTCTAATTCCAATATTCAAATGTATACTTTTATGCACCTTGACAGTTACATATTCTGTATACATAAATTAAGATAGTCAAACTCTTCACATTAACTTGTTTGTGGTTTACGTCAAATCATAAGAATTTGCATATAATATTAGTATTAACTATTACATAGATAATTTATTTAATCAGTCATGTATTAGAGTTTTATTTCTATTTATTTGTATTGTTAGTAAAGATCAACTCAATGATCATGTTTATGCTCACAGATTTCCTCCTCATTTTTGGAAATATTCAGAGCCATATTCTTTTAAAAACACTTTTAAAAATTTTTATCTAGCACATTATCTTGCGTTACTTCATAGCACTTATTCCATGTGAAGTTTTTGCTCCTGGTGTGTGTGCGCACCTATCTGTGTGCATGTGTGTTGACTCTCTTCCATGACTACAATACTTGCTTATGAAGAACAGGACTTTTTCTGTTGTTCACTATTATATCATCAATCACTGTCACAGTGCCAGATATATGTTATATATTTATAAATGTTTAGGAAAGTAACACATCTGAATGAATAAATAAATGAATAATTTGGGATAAATAACAGTTATTTTTTTCACATTTCAGGGTAATATTTAAAATCAGAATTTAGAATATTTTATAAATTAAAACTGGCATAACATTTTAAAGTAAAATTTACTATTACTCTAAAACTCTCATAAAAATATTAATATGTCTGGAAAAATAGAAGGAGAAAAATTATTCTCATTCTCATTATTTAAAACTAGAGGCCCTATGCATGAAATTCATGCAAGGGGCTTGGCCCCTGCCACCGCGACTGCCGCCTCTACCTAGGCCCCGCCTGCCATGGCAGCTGAGGGCCTCTGCCTTGGCCCTGGCAGCCGCCTCGGCCCTCGCAGCCCTGGCTTCACCCGCAAGGTCATCCGGAAAGATGTCTGGAAGGACGTCTGGTCTAATTAGCATATTATGCTTTTTTTATTATAGATAAATACTGAGACCCTGGTTGGTGGCTCAGTTGGTTGGAGTGTTGTCTCATACACCAAAAGGTGGTGGGTTTGTTTTCTCTCTGCCTTGGCCCTGGCAGCCGCCTCGGCCCTCGCAGCCCTGGCTTCACCCGCAAGGTCATCCGGAAAGATGTCTGGAAGGACGTCTGGTCTAATTAGCATATTATGCTTTTATTATTATAGATAAATACTGAGACCCTGGTTGGTGGCTCAGTTGGTTGGAGTGTTGTCTCATACACCAAAACGTGGTGGGTTTGTTTTCTGGTCAGGGCATGTACCCAGGTTATAGATTCAATCCCTAGTCAGGGCGTGTACAGGAGGAAACATATTGATATTGTCAGATATATGTTAGATATTTATAAATGTGTAGGAAATTCACATCTCTCTCTTTCTCTCTCCCTTCCTTCTTCCCTTCCTCTCTTCTTTCCCCTCTCTAAAAAACAATTAAACAATAAAATAATAGAAAAAATATTGAAGTTTTCCTCAATTTATTTCTGTTCTTTCTTGTTCATACAAATTTACATGAAATTATTGGTTAATTAGCATTCAATATATACACAAATTAAATAACTAAACATATTTTCTTCATGCAGTGGATATATTTGCAGAGAAACATTTTTAAGACTGCTCTCATACTAGGTATAAATAGCATTATGTATATCTTATTGAAGTTATGGTTTATTTATGCTGAATTCAGGAAAATATTCAGAATGCATCATGCTATCAACAAAGGAAGGTTAAAATGCTAAACATGGAGAATGTTATTTATAGGAATTTTAATCGTTGTATCTAAGTATAACTATAAATCCACATGCTACACTGAAAGCTTTATGAAATGAAAAGGCTTTTACATGCCTATTTCAAGGCTGACAGTGTCATGCTGTTTCAACCAAAATATCTGTTTGTGTTCAGGGTGCAATGTACAGATGCCAATTAAATCACCCACAAAATATCAGGGGGGTAGATAGTATATGATATCTTAAAAATCTACTGTAGTCTCTCTACATTTAGGAACAAAAACATCTCCCAATGTTAATATCCCCTATTTTATGGGAAAGTATTTTTATAAGTTAAAGAAAAATTGCCGTGTTATTATTTTCACAGCAGAATAAGTTGATTATGTCAAAAGAGTGATTCTTGAAGTCAGACATTCAAATTCTAACTTAGTAATACAAGGAAGTTACTTATTTTTCCAGGTCCTAGGCACCTTGTTCTGGAAATTAAAAATAATATCACTTCCCTCATGAGCTAATTGTGAGGGATAAATAAGAAATATACATATTGCCAAAACTGGTTTGGCTCAGTGGATAGAGCGTCGGCCTGCGGACTGGAAGGTCCCAGGTTCGATTCCGGTCAAGGGCATGTACCTGGGTTGTGGGCACATCCCCAGTAGGAGATGTGCAGGAGGCAGCTGATCGATGTTTCTCTCTCATCGATGTTTCT
>NW_005354123.1:171092-177118 GCF_000412655.1 Myotis brandtii
ACACACACACACACACACACACACACACACACACTAGATGATGCCGCCTGCCTCACAGCAATGTTGTGAGAATCAAATGAATGACATGTGGACATGCCAGTAGCATTCTCTGACACATGACTGGCATCACAGCACTTCTAAGTCAAGTGTTATGGGTTTTCATGAGAGAGAGAAATATCTGATGCTCCAGGGATCAGGGGAGGCTTCACTGGGGTGGCTTTAAAATGGATAGAAATGGATAGGATCCAAGATAGTTGAAGATTGTTCCAGTATCAGGGGGAAAATAACCAGAAAAATGGAAACAAGAAAGCTTTTTTTTGAATGGAAATAAAGAACATGCCACATTGGCCAACATAGTGAGATTTTGTTTGTTTCCTTTTAGTTGTAGAACTCTTTCCTCAATGCATCTTTTGCAGGCAATTAATACATAAAAGGATTAAGGGAACCTGCTCTTGTTGAAATAGTTGTGATAAAACACCCTTCTCTATAACCCCACACACCTGGCCCTAAGGAAATCAACAGCTTCAAAATGTGCCATTTTGAAACCAATGCAGTGTTCACAGAAAACAGGAAAACTAGGCTGGAGATCAAACACAATATTCAGTGACTGAGGACAGACCTAACTTGTAGTTTTGGAAACATACCACACTCTCATCTCTCATGCCTTTGTGATGAAAACTCTTTTATTGGAACATATCCCTGGTGGATTCACCTGCTTCTTGTCCTTTAAAATTCAGTTCAGCAAAGCCTTCCTTGATTTTCTTTGGCCATCCCCTAAGCCTCTTGCTGCACTAAGTGCTAATTCTCTGAGCCACTTGCTGAACCAAGCATATACATTTGTATTGATCCTCTATGGACATTACATGACTTACTCATTATTAGGAGCCTTCTTTCTTTTTAAATTTCTTACAGCTTTATTGAGGTATAATGGACACAATAAACTACACATTTTTAGAATGTACAATTTGATAAGTTTTGACAAATATATGCACTATGAAACACCACCACTGATATGATAATGAAGATTACATTCAAAGTTTCCTCACTGTAATATCTCTTTTTCACCAGTCTCAGTTGCACTCCATCCCATCAACCAGTGATCTCCTTTCTGTTAGTAGATTGCTTTGTATTTTCTAAAATTCTATATAAATAAGGTTATACAGAATTGTTTTTGCCTTGTTTCTCTCAATCAGCATGTTATTTTGAGATTCATTTATGTTATCGCAGGTAGCAACAGTTAATTCATTTTTGTTGCTAGGTAGTATTCAATTGTATGAATGTGTCTCAATTTCTTTACCCACTATCTTATTGACAGACATCAGGGTTATTCCTGATTTTTAGCTATTAAAAGCAGAGATGTTATGAACATTCATATAAAATACTTATATGGATATATGCTTTCATCAAGCATATACATTTGTATTGATCCTCTATGGACATTACATGACTTACTCATTATTAGGAGCCTTCTTTCTTTTTAAATTTCTTACAGCTTTATTGAGGTATAATGGACACAATAAACTACACATTTTTAGAATGCACAATTTGATAAGTTTTGACAAATATATGCAGTATGAAACACCACCACTGATATGATAATGAAGATTACATTCAAAGTTTCCTCACTGTGATATCTCCTTTTCACCAGTCTCAGTTGCACTCCATTCCATCAACCAGTGATTTCCTTTCTGTTATTAGATTGCTTTGTATTTTCTAAAGTTCTATATAAAGTTATACAGCATTGTTTTTGTCTTGTTTCTCTCAATCAGCATATTATATTGAGATTCACTTATGTTATCGCACGTAGCAACAGTTAATTCATTTTTGTTGCTAGGTAGTATTCAATTGTATGAATGTGTCTCAATTTCTTTACCCACTATCTTATTGACAGACATCAGGGTTATTCCTGATTTTTAGCTATTAAAAGCAGAGATGTTATGAACATTCATATAAAATACTTATATGGATATATGCTTTCATTTATCTTGGAAAAATAACAAGGAGTAGAATTGCTACATTATATGGTAGATGTATGTTGTACTTTTTCAGAAATTATTATCCAAAGATAGTTTACCAATTTATAGTATTCAATTGTATTTGTCAGTTTGTTAAGTTGTAACCTTTCTATTAGGAATATGGAGTAAAATTGCATTTTCCTAATGATGAATTATGTTGAACATCTTTTCACGTGCTTCTTTGACTTCCATATATAACTGTCTATCCAAATTTTCAGGTTTTTTTATTTATTTGTTTTATTTTTGTGTTTTGAGGGATTTTTATATAATCTGATACAAGTCCTTTATTAGAAACATTTTTTTGCAAATGTTTACACAGTCTGTGTCTGGTCTTATTTGATTAACAATAACTTTTGAAGACAT
Source organism: Myotis brandtii (assembly GCF_000412655.1). NCBI lineage: Eukaryota > Metazoa > Chordata > Mammalia > Chiroptera > Vespertilionidae > Myotis > Myotis brandtii. Next base: position 173,471 of record NW_005354123.1, read on the forward strand.
TGAACCTTTTAATTTTGTTGAAATATAATTTATTAGTTTATTATTTTATGGATCAAACTTTTGTTTTTGTGTCTCAGAAAATGTTGCCTAACCCAAGGTCACAAAGAACTTCTTTTTTTTAAAAATTCTAAACATGTAATAGTTTCATGTTTTACATTTAGGTCTATGATTCTAATAACATAAGTACTTTATGTATATGGTATGAGGTATGGATAAAATAATTTTATTAATTGATTTTTTGTTTTGTTTTGCAAATAAATATTCAATGGTTCAAAAAATTAATTGCTCTTATACTTCTGAACTCTGTTCTGTTCCATTAATCTATTGCAATGCCAATATACATTTTCTTAATTACTGTCTCTCCAAAATGCCTTGAAATATGATAATATTAGCCCTCCAACTTGTTCTTTTTCAAATTTGATCTGATACTCTTATTTTTATTTTCTTGTTAATCCTCACCTGAGGATATTTTTCTGTTGATTTTTTTTTAGAGAGAGTGAAGGGAAGAGGGAGAGACAGACAGAAAGAAACATTGATGTGTGACATACACAGCAATGTTTGGTTGCCTCCCACATGAGCTCAGGGATCAAGTCTGCAACAGAGGTATTGCCCTTGACCATATTCAAACCCATGTCACTTCAGTCCATTGGCTGAAGCTCTATCCACTAAGTCAAACCAGCTAGGGCTGATGGGGTACTTTGAATTTCTACATTACATTTAGAGTGAGTTTTTCAATGTTGACCCAAAATCAGACTGAGATCTTGGTTAGGATTACATTAAATTTATGGAACCGTTTGTGGAGAATTAATATCAGAAAAATATTATGTTTTATAACCCATGTACAATATATATTTCCAGTTATTTAATCTGACTTCATTTCTCTTAACAATATATTTCAATTTTTAGTATAAAGGTTTTTCATACATTTTGTCAGTATTCTAAATTTTTCATATATTTGATACTATTATACATAGTATTGCTTTTTAATTTTGATTGCTAGTATATAGAAATACACTTAGTTTTGTATATGGATCACATACCCTGCAACTTTTTAAATTAATTTATTAGTTCTACAATGTTATTTTTTCTGTCAAATACACTGAATTTTTATAGATACTAGAGGGCCGGTGCATGAATTCGTGCATGCGCGGCTTGGCTGGTGAACAGGGCCAATTGGAGCCGTCTCGCCCAGTCCTGATCAGGGCCAGTCAGCAGGGGGAGGACCATGGGCGGTTGGCTGGTCATGGGAGGTTGGCTGTGGGATCACACTGACCACCCAGCCACCCGGGGGGAGGGACCGAGGGAGATTGTCCAGCCACGGGAGGTTGGCTGTGGAAGCACACTGACCACCAGGGGGAGGTCCTGCATTGAGCATCTGCCCCCTGGTATTCAGTGTGCATCATAGCGACTGGTCGTTCGTTCGTAAAGATCGCTTAGGCTTTTATATATATAGATATTGTCTATACCGTAAAGGTTTTTCATACATTTTGTCAATATTCTAAATTTTTCATATATTTGATACTACTATACATAATATTGCTTTTTAATTTTGATTGCTGTTATATAGAAATACACTTAGTTTTGTATACGGATCACATACCCTGCAACTTTTTAGATTAATTTATTAGTTCTACAACGTTATTTTTTCTGTCAAATACACTGAATTTTTATACAGATACTAGAGGGCCGGTGCACAAATTCGTGCATGTATGGGGTCCCTCAGCCTGGCTTATGATCAGGGCCAATTGGAGCCATCTCTCCCAGTCCTGATCAGGGCCAGTCAGCCGGGGGTAGGACGATGGGAGGTTGGCTGGTCATGGGAGGTTGGCTGTGGGAGCGCACTGACCACCAGGGGGAGGTCTTTCATTGAGCATTTGCCCCCTGGTGTTCAATGTGCATCATAGCGACTGGTCGTTCGTTCGTAAAGGTCGCTTAGGCTTTTATATATATAGATATTGTCTATACCGGTAAGTATAATAATTTTATCTCCTCTTATTCCAATTGTATGCCCTTTATTTTTTTTCTCACTGCATTGGATAAAACCTCCTGTACACCATTAAAGGAACCCCTGTGCACTGTTAGTGGTTATGCAGATGGTTGCAGCCACTATGAAAAACCATATGGTGTTCCCTCCAAAAATTAAAGTGGAACTGTATTATGACCTAGTTATTACACTTCTGGGTACATATCCAAAGAAAGCTAAAACACTAATTTAAAAGAATATATATACCCCACTCCTATGTTCATTGCAGTGTTATTTACAATAACTAAGATATGGAAGCAATGCAAGTGCCCATGAATAGACAAGTGGGTAAAAAAGCAATGGTTCATACATAAAATGGAATATTACTCAGCTATAAAAATGAATGAAGTCTTACAATTTGTGACAGCATGAATGGGATCTAGAGGGTGTAATGCTAAGTCACATGTCACTTAAAGAAAGAAAATTACCATATGATTTCACCTATATGTGAAACCTAGAAAACAAAATAAATGAATGAACAAAATAGAAACAGACTCATAGACACAGAGAACAGACTGATAGTTGACAGAGGAGAAGAGGTTAAGGGGACTGGGTGAAAAAGGTGAGGGGATTAACAAGTACAAACTGAGAGTTACCAAATAGTCATGGGAATGTAAAATAAAGCATAGGCAATATAGTCAATAATACTGTAATAACTACATATGGTGGAACTGGGAATATTGAGAGGACCATTTTGTAAAGGATATGCTTATCTAATCGCTACACTATACACCTGAAACTAATACAAAATAATACTATGTGAACTGTAACTGAAAAAATAAAATTTAAATTTAAAAAAAACCCTCCAATATACCATTACATAGAAGTGTTGAGAATATTGTATATCCTTTTGCTGCTCATTATTTCAGAAGGAAGCTATTAAGTCTTTTCTTTTAAGTATAAAGTTAGCCATAGGTTTTGAAATTGTCTTTTACTATGTTAAGGAAATTCTTATCTATCTATAGATAGGTGTGAGATTTTACTAAGAATTTATAATTGATTTTGTTTAATACTAGATTCCTTTATGTTTGAAAAGTTTTTATTTTACTTTTATTTCAGAAAGATAATTTTGCTAGGTATAAATTCTATATTGACAGCTTATCTTTCAGTAATTTATAGATGGCACCTCACTGTTTTCCCAATTTCATTTTTTACTAAGAAAAATCTAATATCAGCCTTTTCTTTGTTGCTTGATACATAGTGTGGATTTTACTTTTCCTGGAGGTTTTTGTGGCTTGTTTTTTGAACATTGCTTAAAATGATTTTATAATACTATCCCTTAATTTAGTTTTCTTCATGTTCCTTATACTCGGGTGTTTGTTGAGCTCCCATATAGGTGATTTTAAATTTTAAAAGTGTTCAGAAATTATTTCTTCAAAAAAAATTGCTACCCTATATTTTGGGGACTCCTGATGGGGAAGTAGTTGGAGTCAGGATTTAGCAAACTATCCATGAAGAAGGAATGAAGTTTTTAGCCATGACTTCAAAACTAGATCAAGATATATTGTGAGATATTATACCTCTTATACCTTTTAAATATTATTAAAATACATGTTTTCCCTAGCTGGTTTAGCTCAGTGGATAGAGTGGCAGCCTGCTGACTGAAGGGTCCCAGGTTTGATTCC
>NW_005354123.1:178032-178541 GCF_000412655.1 Myotis brandtii
CCAACCCCCTGATCAGCCCTGCTCTGTGTGTGACAGGGGGCGGTGCCTCAACTCCCCTATCAGCCCTACTCTGTTCATGACAGCGGGGAGCACCCCAACCCCCTGATCGGCCCTGCTCTGTGTGTGACAGGGTGTGGCGCCCCAACCTCCCCATGGGCCCTGCTCTGTGTGTGACGGGGTGGAGCTGCAACCTCCCCATCAGCCCTGCCCTGAGTATGACAAGGGGGAGTGCCCCAACCCCCTGATCAGCCCTGCTCTGTGTGTGACAGGGGGCGGTGCCTCAACTCCCCTATCAGCCCTACTCTGTTCATGACAGCGGGGAGCACCCCAACCCCCTGATCGGCCCTGCTCTGTGCGTGACAGGGGGTGGCGCCACAACCTTCCCATCGACCCTGCCTTGAGTGTGACTGGGGGCTGCGCCCCAACCCCCTAATCGGCCCTACCCTGAGCGTGACTGGAGGTGGCATCGCAACCTCCCGATCTGCCCTGCTCTGTGCATGACAGGGGGC
>NW_005354123.1:178720-201879 GCF_000412655.1 Myotis brandtii
GCACAAATTTTTGTGCACCGGGCCTCTAGTATATATATAATACATGTTTAGTAATTCTCACATTAAGCCAAGGATGTTGTAATTGTTATATCTTATAGATGATTTTACATGTCCAGTAATTAGATCCTTCCACCTGGGGGATTTTTCCACTGTATAAGTCTTGGTAAGAGGCAAGCCAGATACTAATTTTATCTTCTCTTTGATAGCACAGACATCACATATAGGTGAGACCCAAGCAATGAGAAGCTCTAGCATAGGAATTTGAAAGTGGTCAGAATGACATAAAGCAGTTCAATAAGAAAATAATTCATTTCAGTGACAACTGTTAATCAGTTTCAGAGTTGGAGGATCAACAGTGATGGCAGTACCATCAATGCCAAGGTGTTCAGTGTCATTGGCACCAGATGGTTCAAAGCATGATTTTGGCTATAGTTCTAAGGCCTATTCAATCTTAGCTTCTGTCTGGTCTCTTAGTTTAGTTCTGCTGGGTTTCTGTTAATTCTGTGAATTATTCAGGAGCCTCCATAAATTTCTTTTCTACTTGAATCAGCTAGAGTTGATTTTTATTTCTTAAGTAAGAAATATGACAGATGAAACTCCACGGAATACATAAAAAATGGGAAACTCTATGAATTTAGTTAACTTGACAAGTCTACACTGTCCGTAGCTCTCTATTAGTAGCTGGTGGAACTTAAATTTAATCCCAGCAGAGTCTAACTTCAAAGATAATCTCCTTCCACTGTCTGTTGCTGTTAAGCACTGTTAAAATATATCTAGAGACTGAGAAGTCACTATGACCAAATTAACTTATTCTCTTGGGAGGACTTTTTATAGATAGAGTTGAAATCTATATTTCTCCAACACCTATTCATAGCCTAGAGTTTTATCATCTAATGTCACAAAGAATAACTCATTTCCTCTGTGGGGTGGACTATCAAATATCTAAAACCATATCTTATGCCAAATATCTTCTGCAAGTCATGTTTTCTGAAAAGAAAAATTAAATACTATGTTTAGAGGTCTGTACCAGGTATATTTTCACAGAATAATAAAAAAATAGTTATCTAGCCCTGCCAGAGTTACTCAATGATTGAGTGCCAACCTATGAACCAGGAGGTCACAGTTCAATTCCCAGTTCCAGGTTGTAGGCTCAATCCCCGGTGGGGGGTGTGCAGGAGGTAGCTGATCATGATTCCCTCATCATTAATGTTTCAATCTCTCTCTGCCTCTCCATTACTCTCTGAAATCAATAAAAAAAATTTAAAAAGTTATATAATTACCTATATAAAATAAATATGAGACTTTTTATAGATAGAGTTGAAATCTATATTTCTCCAACACCTATTCATAGCCTAGAGTTTTATCATCTAATGTCACAAAGAATAACTCATTTCCTCTGTGGGGTGGACTATCAAATATCTAAAACCATATCTTATGCCAAATATCTTCTGCAAGTCATGTTTTCAGAAAAGAAAAATTAAATATTATGTTTAGAGATCTGTACCAGGTATATTTTCACAGAATAAAAAAAAAATAGTTATCTAGCCCTGCCAGAGTTGCTCAATCATTGAGTGCCAACCTTTGAACCAGGAGGTCACTGTTCAATTCCCGGTCAGGGCATATGTCCAGGTTGTAGGCTCAATCCCCGGTGGGGGGTGTGCAGGAGGTAGCTGATCATGATTCCCTCATCATTAATGTTTCAATCTCTCTCTGCCTCTCCATTACTCTCTGAAATCAATAAAAAAAATTTAAAAAGTTATATAATTACCTATATAAAATAAATATTTACTTCACCATATGAAAAGTATTGTGCCATTCTTAGCAGAGAGAATAAAATTATCAGTTGAATCAGCTGGTTAGGAAAAGCTTTATAGAAAAGTTGATTTCTTACACACTGTGGCAGAAATTATGCTGTATGTTCGCCATGTCATTTCTTCTACAAAGGTACACAGCAAGGCTACATTTCTTACCCATTTGAGAGGTATTTTGTAAACACATGACTGAATCTGGTCAATACAATTTGGGCAGCAGTGTTTTAATCCACTCTCAGACACAGTTCTTAGAATCATCACGAGTTTCTCCATCCTGTGAACCCTACAACAACCACAAATGGTAGTGTCACAAGGTTGACGGAGCTAAAAATAAATCTCCATCACTGCTTAGAGGAGAGCCTGCAATGAGACACTCAACAGGCACTAAATTTTGCATAGGCGATAAATAAATTTTCATACATTTAAACCACTGATATTTAAGAAGTTGTTACTGCTGCACAGCGTATCCTATTCTAATTAGTAAGAAAACACTAAGAAAAAGTTTAAAACATTTTTCTTATTAGTATCTATTATGTTTTGGTACTTTGTGTAGAGAAACTAAAATGAATAAAGTAAACTTCCCAGCTCTAGTAGCTCAAAAAGATTAAATGATATTGTCAGGATAGTTAAGCAGTTAGATTCTAGATTGGATCTGCTAAAGTTCCAAAAGCACGGAATTTGAGCTTTGCTTTAATTTTTTTTTTTATGAAGCTGGTAGAGAAATCCAATGAGTCACTTGATCTACATAATGCTACTAGTATTTAAACTTTATAGAAAAACATTATAAGGTCCTGAGATGTTAAACAACATGCCTATTATAAAACTTTTAAGTGGAAGTTCAAGGAATTTGAACTCAGGTCTGTATGAATGTATAGAACACCTTAAGACACTGCAGTCTATTGGTATAATAGTAATTATGGCATAAGATAAAAAATAGTCAGTCCAAAAATCTAATATTTTCTATATAAATGCAGGGCTAAGCTACATAGTTTTCTCCATTTCCTTAAATTACACTTTCAATTCTAAAAAAGAAATTAGTGTGTTCTTCTATTATGAGATGTTGACACACAAGATATTTCTGGGTATAAAATAACACTCTAACAAGCTACTTCATTTTCTTAATTAAAGCAACCATAACCTCAAAATATAGTAAATTGTTCATTTTAGTATAAAAACTCTATCCCATAGTACATCATTTCACCCTATTCATATGTAGATTTAATAGCAAAATGGAGCCTTACTATTGTTTTACTTGAATTATTCTTTTTTTAACCTACATTTACAGAAAAATACTTCCTAAAAATGTTAGTGTTTATGTAATATCTATTTAACTATCTATCCTTTGTCTATTAATGTTCTATCTCTGTTGAAACATTCAGTATTTTCAGATTATTTTTAAAAATGAGGAGAAACATTGGTCCTTACATTTTTAGCTACAACTTTCTCAACAAAATAATTTAGCTATTATCAATATTGAAGGATTTTTGTTTGTTTGTTTAAGACATTATTCTTTATTCTATTTCATTTCAATTTGAAATTGTGGTGAGGCTGGAAACACTGCTATTTGTCACTGTGATAATCTCAAGATAAGCCTCTCAGAAAAAATTATAGCTCATGGACAACCTAGAAAGTTGTTGCCTTAAAGCATAGTTCTATTCATGTTTCAAATTATTTTTTTGTTTGTCTTTCTTGGATTCTTTCTTTATAACCAAGGATATTTGCATATGTCTTATTGAGAATGCAGCTTATCCTTCACAAGAAGGCATACAGTGATTTCTACAGATTTTAAAATACTTCTTTCAAAAGATGATAAAAGTCTACAGGGATAAATATTCATTAGAGATTGATAAACCTACTTTGGGCTACATATATATTGTAATTACTGTTACATATATAAATAAGTTATGGAGATCTAGACTCTATTGCTCCATAATTATATGGATCTGTACTTCCTGATATAGTAAGTCCTGATGTCAAGTTCTCGATAGGTTCTTGAAAGTGTAGCAAAACAACATATAAGAAAATGAATTTTAGCTGAAGCTAATTGATGTAAATAAAAATTAAGCTCTTATGACATTACATTAAATTTATAATGAAATGATGTTAAACTAAATAATGTTATTCAAAGGTCTCATGTATATCTTTAAGCATAGTCAAAATTTTCTTAAGATGTGTATGTATGTGTATATACATATGAATATATATCCTTTTCACTATATGATGTACATGTAAAATTTAAAAATTATATATGTATACATGTTAGAGTGTATATACATATATGTATATATACATATATACACAGAGACACACACAATTTCTAGTTGACCTCCCCAGAATAGATAAAATGGTGCTAGAATTACATATTACATAAAAGAAAAAAACTCCTCAGAAAATTAGTCCATTTGGAAATACAAAAGCTCATGGGCTTATATATATACTAGAGGCCCGGTGCACAAAAATTTGTGTACTCGGAGGGGGTCCCTCAGCGTGGCCTGTGCTCTCACGCAGTCTGGGACCCCTCAGGGGATGACCACCTGCTGGCTGAGGCCTGCTCCCTGGGGGATTGGGCCTAAGCTGGCAACCAGACATCCTTTTGGAAGCCCAGCAGCCCTTGGTGGATGTCCACTTGCCAGCGGGGAGCAGACCTAAGCTGCAGTGGGATATCCTTAGTACTGCTAAGGAGGCAGGAGAGGCTCCCACCACCACCGAAGTACTGGCAGCCATCAGCCTGGCTTGTGGCTGAGCAGAGCTCCCCCATGTGGGAGCACACTGACCACCAGAGGGCAGCTCCTGCATTGAGCATCTGCCCCCTGGTGGTCAGTGTGTGTCATAGTGACCAGTCATTCCCAGTCGTTCTGCTGTTAGGGTCAGTTTGCATATTACCCTTTTACTATATAGGATAGAGGCCTGGTGCACAGGTGGGGGCCGGCTGCTTGGCTGGCTGAAAGCAGGTATCTGGGGTTTGTTTAGCTTCTATAATTGAAACTTTGTTGCTTCCAGAGCTGTTGCTTTCGGAGCTGGCCGCGGCAGGAGGGGAACCTTGGCTTCCTCCATCACTGGAGCAAACAAGCCTCCTGCTCGCTTCAGCTGCGTGGCTGCTGGCCGCCATCTTTGTTGGCAGTTAATTTGCACATCTCGCTGATTAGCCAATGGGAAGCATAGTGGAGGTATGGTTAATTACCCGTTTTGTCTTTTATTAGATAGGATATATATATATATATAGTTTAGCAAAATAGCTAAAAAAATTACAAAGATTCTATGTATACACTGATTCCTTTGATGACAATGAACTAAAAATAACAGGAATGCCTCCTACAATAATAAGGAATGGCAATATTGATAAGCAAATCCCATTTAGCCTTTAGCAAAATAGCTAAAAAAATTACAAAGATTCTATGTATACACTGATTCCTTTGATGACAATGAACTAACAATAACAGGAATGCCTCCTACAATAATAAGGAATGGCAATATTGATAAGCAAATCCCATTTAGCCTTGAATAGAGAATGCTGCACTGTCAGACACTGAAAACTGATTCCAAATTGCTCTGGTGTTAATTTCTATGATTCTGTGAGCAGTAGTATCAATATTGTTTGGCAGAATTACTCTTGAGATATGAGTGGATGCTCTATTTTGGTATCTGTCTTTGGTTTATGCATTTGGACAAGATACAGCTAAACAAAGACACAAGTACACTCCCTTTACAAATCTGAAGAGTCTTTAGCTTTCCATCACCTCAACCTCCTTACTATGCCCTACAAAGCATTCACAGTTCAGCCCTTTTGACCTCAATCAACCTTCTAGATCTCATGCTCCTCCTCTGCTTTCTGTCTCTAGCCATTACGTAGAAAATACAAAGAGCAGGGGTGCCCCTTCAGGTCTCAGGGCCTTTGCACATGCAGTTTCCAAAACTTGGAGCAATGTCTCAACAGGCTCTCACTCTGCACTTAAGACCCAATGCTAATGCCTCTTCCCCTGTGAATTATTTGTGAGGAAATACTTGTCATTTCCCCAATTTCCCCTCCCCATTTTGACTCAATATTTCCAAGGAGGAAGTATAAGATGTATTGGGGGATTTAAAGCCAAATGTTTAAATTATGGATTTACTACTTATTACAGCATTGACTGTAATCAAACCATTTAACTGTTCTTAGTTGCAGTTTATCTACAAATAAATCAGATACAATAAAATAAAAACTATAGTTTTTCTTGAAGACTTAAGAAGATGTATAGGTAAAAGTCCCCAGAAAAGGCCTAACACACAATATATGCCAAAAACATATTGTCTCTCATCTTTTTCTTCTATCCCTAGGCCTCTGTGAGCCCTTCACAAAACCAATGCAACTCATGTTTTCCCATATACACACATATCAACCTCTTTACCATCAATAGCTTGATGAGATAGCCTTGACTTATTCATCTTTGTACTCTCAAACATGGCTAAATACTGTGAGTCTTCAAGGTTATTTATTGAATAATTGAATATATCAAATAAACTAGCCTCCTTTTCTATGTTTCCTTTTGGATTTTTTTTACCCACATGAATATACATGTACCACAGATATCTTCAAACCATGCTTTTATTTTAACAATATTTTATTTTGTAATATTCTTAATTGTCACTTGTGATGAACAATTATTATTTTATCATGCTGATTGATGTATCATAAATGTATAACCTCTCAAATCTTGGTGAATACCCAGGCTGCTTTTTATTTTTCATTATGAAAATGACAATTTAATAAGCATCTTTATGAAACATATGTTCTTCAGAATATAATTTATAGCGTGTATTGTCAGAATGCACTGATAGGTCAGAGAAGGTGTGGACATTTCCTTGGCTCTTGAAATGACTTTCAAAAAATGTTCACAAGTTCACTCTATCACCAGTGAGGCATGTGCATGCCACCCAAAATCTAGTGAAACTGACTTTTAACCTTTCATTAGACACCTATTGTTTCATCTGCCCTGCACTGCCCTCATTTCAATGGAAACTCCCCCTCTACTCACCTGAATGTGGCTCTAACCACTAGAAGTTATTTGCCTTTTTTAAATCATCCTCAAACTAGGAAGTAAAGGTTGTGAAAGTCTCTGTGTTTCTGTAGTCAGTGCTTGAAATCTGCTAGGAAGTAAAGGTTGTGAAAGAAAGTCTCTGTGTTTCTGTAGTCAGTGCTTGAAATCTAATATGGTTGGATCCTACTCAATACTTCCCAGCATTTTCAGTTGTTCTCCATGGTACTGCCTCTTTTTCCTATAACATGTATGAAATGACTCATTGCTCTCCATGCCTCCACACCCCCCACCGCACTGTGATGGAGAGTAAACTTCAGGTGCGTCCCCAGAACCTGGGAAAGTACCTGGTGTACAGCACGTTCTCAAACATGAATCAGGAAATAGGATAAATCCTCGATTCCTATTCCTACACCATGAAATCCAATCTATCATTAATTCCTATTGATTTTATTTCTGGAAAAGATTTTAAATCTGTCAAATCTCTCCACTCATCATAACCTTTGTGCCAGTCTCCATCATCTCTCAACAAGACTGCCAACAGGACTGACTTATCTCCTACAACTACTTCATTCTTCACCCAATCTCCTCCACACTGTAGCCAGAGGCATCTTTTTCTAAACATAGTCTTGTTAAGCATCTCACTGACTAAAGTCCTCCACTGGCTTCCATCACTCTGATGAAAAGATAAGTACAGCTGGGTATGGTTTAACAATTGAGCGTAGACCCAGGAACCAAGAGGTCACCAGTTTGATTCCAGTCAGGGCATATGCCTGGGTTGTGGTCTCGTTCCCCAGTTGGTGGGCGTGCAGGAGGCAGATGATTAGTGATGCTCTTTCATCATTGATATTTCTATCTCTCCCTCTCCATTACTCTCTGAATTCAATAAAATATAAAAATCATCAACATTCATGATCTCCCTGAGTCTTATATCTGCATTATTAACTCCAAAGGGGCCTGCTTTGAATACATTATTTAATTTATTTATGCCCTTTCAAGTTTCACAATCTTTGCAAATGTTGTTTCTTCTTCTTGAAGTACTTTTCTCATTTGTCATTACCTATAAATCTTCCATTCATTTTTTATATACTGATGCTCCTCTTATGATGAGGTTATATCCTGATAAAACCAATGTAATCATTGATAGAATTATGAAATCATATATTCTTCCACTAGTCCTATTTTCAGTAAGTGACTACTCTTTTCTTCCATTTACGTGAATCAGGAAATAGGATAAATCCTTGATTCCTATTCCTACACCATGAAATCCAACCCATCATTAATTCCTATTGATTTTACTTCTGGAAAAGATTTTAAATCTGTCAAATCTCTCCACTCATCATAACCTTTGTGCCAGTCTCCATCATCTCTCAACAAGACTGCCAACAGGACTGACTTATCTCCTACAACTACTTCATTCTTCACCCAATCTCCTCCACACTGTAGCCAGAGGCATCTTTTTCTAAACATAGTCTTGTTAAGCATCTCACTGACTAAAGTCCTCCACTGGCTTCCATCACTCTGATGAAAAGATAAGTACAGCTGGGTATGGTTTAACAATTGAGCGTAGACCCAGGAACCAAGAGGTCACCAGTTTGATTCCAGTCAGGGCATATGCCTGGGTTGTGGGCTCGTTCCCCAGTTGGGGGGCGTGCAGGAGGCAGATGATTAGTGATACTCTTTCATCATTGATATTTCTATCTCTCCCTCTCCATTACTCTCTGAATTCAATAAAATATAAAAATCATCAACATTCATGATCTCCCTGAGTCTTATATCTGCATTATTAACTCCAAAGGGGCCTGCTTTGAATACCTTATTTAATTTATTTATGCTCTTTCAAGTTTCACAATCTTTGCAAATGTTGTTTCTTCTTCTTGAAGTACTTTTCTCATTTGTCATTACCTATAAATCTTCCATTCATTTTTTATATACTGATGCTCCTCTTATGATGAGGTTATATCCTGATAAAACCAATGTAACTTACAAATATCAAGTCTAAAAGCATTTAATACACCTAACCTACTTGGAACATGCTTAGGACACATACATTTGCCCAGCATCATAAAGGAGTATTCATACTACATATTGTTTGTCTGGTATAAGATAAAAATTCAAAATTGGAGGTACAATTTCTACTGAATATGTGTCACTTTTGCATTATTGTGCAGTTGAAAAAGTATAAGTTGACTTTTAAATTGGGGACTATATAAGTTTACAAGGTATTTCTTCATAAATACATAAGCTGATTTTCCTATCCATTTTAACCACCACCAATACACTAGCATATGTCTTTCTTTTCATACTTATTGAACGCGTAATTCTACATTTTTTGATAATTTGATTAATATTTGCCTCCCCTCCTTGATTGTAATCTCAATAAGAAACAGAAATGTTTCTGCTAATCATTATATCTTTACAGCTAGTCCAGAATCTGGCATACCAACTGCAGTTAGTAGCTCATTAAATTAACCGTATCTAAAAGACTCTCACTCTCTGCATATATCTAAATATATATGTGTGAACAGAATGCGTGAAGGACTCAAACACACTTAGGTTCAAATCTAGGCACGATTACTTTCTAGGTCTATAAACCTTGACATCCTGCTTTAAATAAGCCTTTCTCTTCTCATCTCCAAATGCTTTTTAATATTTACCTCAAAGGGCTACTGTGAGGATAAAATTAAATAATGGATTAATGGATGCAAAGCCATGAATTGTGCCAAGACATAATGCCAGTCACATAATAAATTATAGCTGTTGTTATTATTATCATTATGATTCCATAGCTGAGGGAAAATACCTCAAGTTATCAAGGGCATGTACCCCTCTCAAATGCCTTTATGATTTTGTAGGAGATTGTAAGCAAGGTCCTAGCTGAGCTTATCTGGAAAACTCTACATCACACAGCAATTACATCTTAGCAGATGGGACGGATGAAAGAAAGGATGTATTAAAACAGAAGTGGTGACTGGTAGTTAATTCTACCTGAGAAGTAGAGGGTAAGAATAGGGAGGTTCAATAAGCTGCTGAATTATCATTTAATAAGCATGCATGCTCAGGCACACAGACATACATGTGTCCTTGTGTGTACCTCTGTGTATCTTTACTCAAAAACCATGAAGACTTTAAAATACCTCACCTCTGGACAAATAATTTGCTAAGGAAAACAGGTGCTGTGTTTGTGAGGCTGGAGGGCTTCAGGATTGTGTCAGAAGAAAGCTCTGAAGAGGCCCCCTAGAAAGTGCTAAGAGAGATTCTCAAACCAGAGGTGAATGACAAGGGAGCAAGCTACACTCATAGGTTTAAAACATAAGAAAAAAATCCCTATCTGTTTTCTAATGATTCTTTATTTGTACATAGATATATGTAGACTAAAGAACTACCTTATTTCACTTCTTGGAATTTATCTGAAGAAAATGAAAACACTAACTTGAAAAGATATCTGCACTCCCATGTTCATTGTGGTATTAGTTACAATAGGGCATGGAAATAACCTAAGTGCCTACTGCATGTTGAATGGGTAAAAAAAAATGTGGATAAAGTATATTATATATTTCTATATTTTTCAGGCATAAAAAGGAAGGGAATCTTGCTACTTGTGTAAGCATTGTTAAAATTTGGTGGCATTATGCTAAGTGAAGTAAGTCAGAAGAAAGGAAGTACGGAATTATTTCACTTATAGGTGGAATCTAAAACAAAACAAAACAACAAACTCATAGCTACAGAGTGCAGATTGGTGGTTGCCAGGGGTGGAAGTTGGAAAGTGAGCAAAATGAGTCAAGGTCAAGGGGTACAAACTTCCAAATAGGTAAATCATAGGGATGTAATGTACAGCACAGCAACTATAATTAATAAAGTTGTGCTATAAAGTTGTTAAGAGAGAAGATCTTAAAAGTTCTCATGACAAAAACAATTTTGTAACTATGTGTGGTGATGGATGTTAACTAAATTTATTGTGATGATAATTTTGCAACATATACACACATGCATACATCAAATCATTATGTTGTATACTTGAAAATAATGGTATATGTCAATCATATCTCAATTTTTAAGAACTACCTCTTGAATGATTTATATTTCTAGTTTTTCTTTTTTTGTTGTTGTTGTTTTTGTTAATCCTCACCCAAGGATACTTTTCTATTGATTTTTTTTCTAGAGAAAGTGGAAGAGATGGGAAAAGACAGAGAGAGAAATGTCAATGTGAGAGAGACACATTGATTGGTTGCTTTCTGCATGCCCCAACCAGGGCCAGAGATCGAGCCCGCAACCAAGGTATATGTCCTTGATAGAAATCAAACCCGGGACTCTTCAGTCTGTGGGCCAACACTCTATCCACTGAGCCAAACTGGCCAGGGCTCTCATTTTCCTTTAAGATTATTTGTTTTCTGCATCTGCCAGAGATCAGCCCGCAACCAAGGTATATGTCCTTGATAGAAATCAAACCCGGGACTCTTCAGTCTGTGGGCCAACACTCTATCCACTGAGCCAAACTGGCCAGGGCTCTCATTTTCCTTTAAGATTATTTGTTTTCTGCATCTTCAGCATTGTGTGATAAAGAACATAGCTTAAAGGGATACATAATTAGATTATTTCAAAATACATAGCAAAAAATTCTATATAATAAAGAGCTAATATGCAAATGGTCATCATGCCCTCACAGCTTCACAATCAATCACCAGGAGGCTGCGTGCACAGTGGGTACGCATGGGTGAGCGGGTCTGCGTGCGCTGCGAGGCGCATGCAGGTGGGTGGGGACTTGACACTGCGTGCGTGGTACGGAGGAGAGTCCCAGCAGCTCTGCACAATGATGCCGGGGGTCCCGCGGTTCCTCATGGTGTGGAGGCAGGACCCCCAGCTCTGGCCTACCTCTTTGGGGAAATCCACCGAGGAGCCCCAGATGGATGCACGGGGCCTACTTCTTTGGGGTGATCAATTGCAGGGCTCCTGCACTGTGGGAGGGCACAGGCCAGGCTAGGGGACCCCCCCTGAGTGCACAAATTTTGTGCACTGGGCCACTAGTAAATAAATAAAAGGGTAAGATCTAGGATGTATCCTTTTAAATTGTTGAATGTAAGAACTACAACCATTTGTGATAAATATATTTGGCCCTATTCTTTCCACTCTTCATTTGAGGGATTATACCTGGAATGTCTCAAAAGTGTATATAAAAGAGAAAAACTGGGGAAACCCCAAGGATATACCAGAGGAGACAGGAAACATAACACAATCCTTTGACAATTAACTAATAGCTGAGGTTTTTTAATTAATAGAGCACAATAAAAACACATTTCAAAACTCTAAACTTTACCAATTGAAAGAGATTCTCTAGGCCATGGAGCTAGGCTGCTTCTGCTTGGAAGGAGTTCCCCAGTGATTTTAAGGAACATCCTTGATTAAGAACTCAAAAGTATAGACCAGAAGCAGTGAGTTTGGGGAAGGGGGGCAGAGTTGTTTCAATTTATGCATTATCATATTATTCAGTACTTTTCAAACACACTAGGAGTTTCATTTCTCCATGTTATTTTTTCTCGATGCCCCCTCAGTCTCAGTAGCTATTTTATGTTCCTCTTACCAGGGTTTCAAAGCATCATTTCATGTAAAGGTCTCCTATATTCCCCAATCAGAATGGATCTTCACCTTCCCTCATGGTCCCACAGCTCTTTCCTTTGGGTTTCATTCCAACAATTATATTCCTCAAACTCACAATAATTACTACCTTTACACCAGTAGATGATGTGCTCTTTGTAGGTAAAGGTTTTACTTATCCAGGTGTATATCCCACCAAATGCCCCCTCAGTCTCAGTAGCTACTTTATGTTCCTCCTACCAGGGTTTCAAAACATCCTTCCATGTAAAGGTCTCCTATATCCCCCAATCAGAATGGATCTTCACCTTCCCTCATGGTTCCACGGCTCTTTCCTTTGGGTTTCATTCCAACAATTATATTCCTCAAACTCACAATAATTACTACCTTTACACCAGTAGATGATGTGCTCTTTGTAGGTAAAGGTTTTACTTATCCAGGTGTATATCCCACCAGGTCCCTTGCACATTGCTTTGGGCACACAAAGTGCTTGATTACCATTATTCAAAAGATTGAACGAAAAATAATTAATAAGTATTTTCCCAATTTCAAATTTATTTCAAAAAACTCTGGAGTCAGAATATCTAGAGTCTTATGCCAGTTTGGCCATTTATTGAACATCTCAGTGCCTGGGTTTTTGTATCTGGACAATCAAGACTAACTAATAGGATGCTACAAATATTAAATGTTAGCATTTATAAAATGCATAAATGTTAGCTACATCAATTGGACCACCAGTCTACAGAAACCCTTTTCTCTGTCATAATCAGAATAGTTGGAGTGTTTACATATCTTTCTTCGCCATTTAAATTACATTATAATAAAGTAAAATATTGTACTGGATAGTCTCTTCTAAGTTATCCAATCACTTCCTAAAGATACATTAACCTTAATAAACTCAGTGAAGCATTATCATAATTAATATTTACTAAGCACCCAGTGTGAAATCTACAGCATACAAAAGACACAGAGAGAGCCTGGATGTCAAAGACACAAGTCTAATGTTTTTCTGCATGTGCATTGGCACAACAGCAGTCTAGGGATGATGTTCAGAATCCACACAGCTTCTGTGACTGACATGCCCCATCTAATATAATTTGGCAGGAGACTAGAGGAAGTAGAAAAAGCCTGAGTGTCATGAAGTTGTTCCAGAGATTGAGATCAAGATCTAAATTTGGCTTTCTGACTTTGGGCAAGATGTTTAACCACTCTTGGCTCTAGTTATTTTACCTTTAAAACTTAAATTATACCTGGATGGCATGGCTTAGGAGTTGAGTATCGACCTATGAACCAGGAGGTCATGGTTTGATTCCCAGTCAGGGCATTTGCCCAGGTGGCACAAATCCCAGTGTGGGGCATGCAGGAGGCAGGCAATCAATGATTCTCTCTCATCATTGATGTTTCTATCCCTCTCTCCCTTTCGCTTCCTCTCTGAAATCAATAAAAATGTATTTTTTAAAACAGGAATTATAATGTTTGCATGGCAGATATTAAATGTCATTGCTATTATTTTTTAATCAGTTAAAATTATTTTGAAATATCATTATATTTCTAAGATCCAATGTTCTGACAACTCATCCTAGATTACCAGAATGACTTAAATATTGCACGGAGAGGTAAAGTTGCTCAGAGTCACAAGATTTCACACACTGGTCACAGAAATTGTCGGCATTCACACAAAAACCAACTTCAAAGCCCTTTCCGTTAATAGCATAGAATCTGGTTATGGGGCGAGGCTGATTTATCTCTCATCCATAATAAATGACCTGCAGGCAAAGAAAAAATAATTGTCCTTGCAGTCCCTGGCTTTGTAAGGTGCCTCACCTTTCTGCTTGACAGATTTCCTACCAATGCATATTTAGAGGAGGGAGGACTGTAAAGAAGATGAAAGCACATCACACATTTATATCAAGAGTTTCATTTTCTAGCCGTAGCAGGTGTGTCATACAATTTCTCAGAGGGGCAAAGCCTCTTCTAAAGGCTGGTACTCCTGGAGAGGGAGGCATAGAGTATATAGTGTGGAATGGATAACCATATATAAATATTCCACTTAGAGCCACTGGGTCCAGGCAGTGCCTTTCTCATAAGACTAAAAGTCTCTGACAGTCAAATTGTTATGAACAAAACAGAAGATAAACCTCCTACAGGAGACAGTATTAAAATTGACATGAAATCCATCTAGAATACCTTTCAAACACATTATTGAAAACCCACCAGCGATGGCCTCTATCCAATTCACCTCTCTGTCCTCCACTCCTTCACTCACCACTGATCTGTCTGCATCCACGCATTCATAAAACACAGAAATAAGATTTAGCACAGGCTGCTGCTACAGTTTATTTATTTCTACTTTTAACACAGCCCAGTATCCAAATATCTAAAAATGACAATTAATCTATGTAAAAGTGTCTTAAGTGCAAAATGCTTTGCAGTTATTACTTAACAAAGAAACCATCTTTCCGCTTGGGCATAGTCATGGTTTTCACAATGTTTTGCCTGCAGATTTTCTTCAAATAATGTTAATAAGCAACATTCTCTGAATTAGGTATTATTATACCTTACTAGGTATTATTCTAATTGATTCACATTTACTAATTTATTTCACTATAGAATTGTATGAAGTTATACTATTATTTTTTATTATAGATTTAAAAATCCAAAACCAAAATACTGAAGCTGAGAGAGATGAAGTAAACCAGAGTTAAATAGCAAGTGAACTCTGAAACTAAAATTTGAACCCAGACAGTCTGTTTCAAGGGCCTTTATTCCTAAAATGATCCAACTTATAAAATTGATGAAAGCAGACAAGCTCTCATAAGCTTATTCATTCAGCAAATAGTTGTTTAGTATCTTCAATTATTCTAAGTGTGCGTTAATCATTAGAAGCAGAGCAATGAATATGTCTCTGTCCATATAGTGGGGAAACAAACAATAAAATTTACAATACACAGACAATGAAACAAACAAGAGCATAGTATCTGCCATAATCAATTCTGGATTCCTATGCCTGACATGCTCCTTTTACACCCAGTGATCCACAACATAACACATAGACCTACCACTCATCAAGTTGTTCAGTTCTCAAACATCAGAATCATTTATGCCTCAAATCCAACCAAAAATTCTCTGAGTTCTACCTTCCAATGTATGCCTCCAATCTGACTCTTGCTAAGTGGGTCTACAATGCCATCCTAAACCAAGCCACGCTGCCTCTTACCTAGACTACTGCTCTAACCTTCCCACTGTTCTTCCTACTTTCCTCTTCCCATCTTCTCTCCAACATTCTCTCCCTATATCATGGGATGCTAATTTCTGCAAATTCTACTTTCTGAATCATTCCTAATTGCATCTTTGTTGTCATTGTCCTAATTCAGGGGCACATCTCTGACTCTCTCAGTGCCAAGTCATGGACGGTGGATGACTGAGGTGTCTCAGTGATAAATTAGGTCTCTGGAGATAGATGTGTAATAAAATTTTATGTAGTTGCTATAAAGACTAATACAACTCCAACCAAGTGTGAGTGAGAAAAACATTACATTTTTAAATGTAATAGTCTGTCAACTTAACAAGTTACAAACCACTGACATAGACCTCTTGACCATTGGCCCTCAGCTCTTTCATTCATTATATATTTTGTTCTCTCTCAAGTGTACAGATAGATCTGATGTCTTCCTATACTTTACAGGAAAATGTTGTATCTCTTTAGTCTGTTGCATAAAGTCCTTTGGGATCTCTTTTACCTCAGGCTCTCATTCTTGCACCCTATGCACCTGCACTACTATACCTGTTCACTGCAATTTATTATATATGAAAAAATCTTCATGCATTTGTTTTAGTTCATTTTTGTTCATACTTTGACTGCAATATCTTTTTTTGTTCTTTATAGTTTAGACAAACATTTCAAGATCAAACTCAATTACTTCTTCTGTAGAGACTTCCTCAATTCTATGAAGAATAAATTATTCCTTATATCAGACACCTTTCTGTTGTATTTATGAAGTGGTAACAAAATTAGACATCCTACTTATTTTTCCCTTGATAGAATGATCTAAGAGCAGAAATATAAAAAAATCTAAAATATCACTATACCCTACCTCACATATATTCTGGTACACAATAAACAGATAAATATACTATATAAGAAATATCTTTATCCATATTACTTAAATTCCAACTGATGATATATACAAATTATGTGCTTTTAAGTATCATCCTATTTCAGTTTTTGCTTATACATTTTGAAATCAAATATACTGAAATTAAAAACTTAAAAAGTATTAATTCATAACATACTTAGGCTAAAGAGTCAACAATTTGGTGACTTAGGCTCACCCTTGTCCAATTCAGTGCCTACTTTATAGTCAAAGATCTATTTCCAAAAAACAGAAGTTTGATTACATTTCTCCCTTAAATTACAAAACCTGGCATGCCCCAGAAAAAGTCTAAATTCTTTTCCATGTTTGTCCAGATCTGACCTTCTGGATCCTATTCATTTTTTCAGTCTTATCTCTCTTCACTATCAATTCTATTTACTCCAAGTCCCCAAATGCCATTCTATGCTCCAGGCTTTAGATCTACCTTTATGGCATACCTATATGAATGCTGCTTATCCAATGCTTCTGTTTGTACATCTTTCCCTTATGATGTCCCCATCAATTTCTTGGTTTCCTTTAGCATTAGGACTTGACTCAAATGTCAACTAGCCCAACACTTTTCCTGATCAACTTTACATCCTCCCTTCCAGCAATAGTAGCTAGCTGTCTTCCTCTCTCTCCCATCTTACCCTGCTCTTGCCCCTATCATAACACTTATTAGTGTTTATTTTTACTTCCTATTTACTTGTATACATACCTCACTAAACTTCAGAATTTTTGAGTACTTGAACTATCTTTTTTTTTATCTTTTAAAAAAAATTTTATTGTTGAAAGTATTACATATGTCCCCTTTTTCCTCTTATTAACCTTTTATAGCCCATCCCCACCCTCCACTCCAGGCCTTCATCACCCTATTATCTGTGTCCATTGGTTATACATATATGCATACAAGTCCTTTGGTTGATTTCTACCCAACCACTCACCCTCCCTCCCCTGCCATTGTATTTATCATAGTTTCCAGAAGCTTAAACAGTCTCTGGCACACAATAGATATAAAATGAATATTTGTTAAATACATGAATGCAAATTATTGCTTACTCAGCCAAAATCTCAAGAGCAAAGTGGGATCTTAGAAAAAATAAATCTCAAGATGTTTATAAGATTCTAAGTGAGGAATACTCCCAATCCAAAGGTAAGTCTGACCTTTTGGCTGAAATGAAGGGTTTTACCCAGAGAAAAAGGGATACTCGTGGCAAATTAGACATTGAGAAACAAAATCTGGTTTAATAAGTCCTAATCATTTTAGAATTAAAACAGATGCCCCCAGAAAAGCTGAGCAGATAGGTGCTGGTTTCCTTTATAACAAACACATGAGAGAAGACAGATCTGCAAGGCAGGAAACAAAGATATATCTGAATTAGGTATATGAAATTGAACAAATAATCTCTCCTTTTTTGTCCTCTTTCAACCACAGAGTAAGGGGAAAAGTTGGATTTATATTTTCAGTACCAGTGATTGCTATGTGATGAGTCCAGAAGACAGCCACTATTCTCTGTTACCTACTGCAGCACCTAATGGTGTGTCATTTTCTGCTTCCATCACTAAATTCCAGCTCTCACCCTTTTGCCTCCCTCTTATAAAGACTTGTGTGATTGCACGGGGCTCATGCAGATAATACAGAATAATTCCCCATCTCAAGAAGCTTAGCTTGATCACATCTGTAAAGTTCCTTTTAGCATGCAAGACAACATATTCATAGAGTTCAGGAATCAGGGTATGGCATCTTATATAGCCTACTCTATAAGACAGTCATTATAGATAGTAAAAGGCATGTCTGAAGCTACACAGATGGATATTTTGATAAAGGCTGGGTTTCAACTCCAGCCGAGACTATCTAATTCCAAAGTGTGTGCTCTTATCTATTATGTCTCCTTTAGGTGGACACCGCTTCATGGCACACACTGTGATACTATAACAATACAGAAAACACAGTCTGCATTTCTTCGATTGTTAGTTTCAAGAACAGTTTGTTTGGTCTGGCCTGAGGCCTTTTTCTCAGCCATAAGCAGCAGAAAAGTGAATCTGTTGCTTAGAAAAGTGCATCTGTGTGCTTCCTCCAGGCAGTTGCAAGACATTCATGTCCTTATGATTTACACTGCACACAAATCTTGACACCCCGTTTGTTTCCTGTTGGCAAAATGACTTCACTATATACATCATTCTTATCTTAAATGTTTGCACAAGTCAGTCAGTCAACAGGCATTTATTGAGTGCCTAAAAAAAGCATTTCACATAAATCAATGTGCTATAAGTCAATAAGATAATCACTCAAATGTCACCAATAAAAATGGCATTTCTCAAATGAAAGTCTTTCAGAAATGTGCAGACTGTGAAAACACACACACACACACACACAAATCAATGTGAAATAAAGAAAAAAATCAATGTGAACACAAGGCCAGATTATCCTTACTGTTGAAGATGTAGCAGATGCCTAAATGCCTCTATGTCTCTTTGTCTTTCCATCTGTCTGTCTGTCTGTCTGTCTACCTAACAATCTACCTATCCTTCTAACAGACACACATACAGACAAAACACATATGTTTCTAAGTAAAACATTTTCAGGGAATCAATATATTCATATTTGGATGGTACATCCAGCACAGTGGTAGGGCCACAGTAAGTAATTCATCAAGAAACATTTGCTGAACTAAGAGGGAGAGAGAATGATCAATCAGCTGCCTCCTGCACTCCCCTTCCTGGAGATTGAGCCCACAAGCAACAAGGGCATGTGCCCTGAACTGGAATTGAACCTTGACCTCCTGGTCAACCACTAAACCACATCAGCGGGGCTTAAGGGTCTTTTAACATGGTATTCCATCTGACTGGAATGTTCTCTCTAACCCCTTTACCAAGTTACCTCATATCAACATATCTCCAAGGACCTCTCATTCCTATACTGTCATAGCACACAGTACTATCCTCTATGGTGACACATACTAGCCTTCAAATGAGCTATTGATCTGTGTTGCCTACTGTACCATGATATCCATGAAGACAAGGCTGTATCTTATCTACTGGCCTGCAGCCCCCAGCTTGGAGCCTGACTCACAGTAGAAAGGAAATGCTTTGGGAGCTATAAGATGAAAAATCTAATGTTGTATGCTAGAGGCATTTGAAAAAGGAATTTTCTGCAGTGCTGGAACTCTCAATGCACATACTACTCAGAACCATACTCCTGTTTTCCCCAGTTGACAAAAAAACCCTTCAGTAATACTCAAATTAGTTCAGAATGCAGGAATCAATGTTTCCCTTAAATGGAAACATAAGGTGTATGTATAATTTTTGGTGGATCATCATGAAAACACCAGTTAGTAAGGATCACGGCCCAGTAAGAAATTAAGTTACCAAAATCAACAACATTCTATTGTATACAGACAGCATTACTGCCAGACTCCTGCCAGCTCTTACCCCTTAGGGATTTGGAGACCAAGGAAATCCACACTGAAATAGGCTGCATCTGTTCCGGTTCTGGTTGGCCAAACTCACTCTAATAAGATTCTCTATCTTTGATTAAATATATTGAGAATTTATCAACTTGTATTGTGGGGTGTGTGTGTGTGTGTGTGTGTGTGTGTGTGTGTGTGTGTGTGTGATCTCTACCTACCAAACAGAAAGTCACAAAAAGCTGTGATTTTTGAAAAGGAATTTTGGAGAGGACTAGAATTTTGTCCTGAGCAAGAGTAGATATAAGCCTTCAAAGTAGATGGAAAATGCACAAAATTATAGCCGTGTTCAGGAAAAAATGGCTGGAGCATAAAATGAAATTGGACTGGCATAAAATGTACAAAACTATAGCCGTGTTCAGGAAAATAGAAAAAAAATGGCTGGAGCATAAAATGAAATTGGACTGGCAGCTCGAGAATATTGGTAGGTAAGATTGGAGAGGTGGGTTCAAGACATTGAATGGCCTTGAAAGCCAAGTCAAAGAACAAATGTTAGCAGGGAAAGGCATACAGTGCTTTAAAAAAAACACACCACAGAATGTTTATTTGGAAAATTAATTAATATTTAAAAGTCATTTAGGGCCAATACTGTTTTTTTGATTATTCAACCTCTTTACTTTCACTACTTCTCACTTTCTATCTTCCACAGAACATTGTTCTTGCCATTTTCTGATGCTGAAATATACATGCGAAATTTCACAATAATGTGAAATAATTCAGAACCATCTTCTTCATAAAATAATTAGAAATTCCCACTCATTAAGTACCCTTTATATTTTTCTATTTTGTTTCAGAAATGATCATACCTTACATCAGAATTAGTGTTGTTTATAGCTGTCTCTTCTACTATAATACAAACCCCCAAAGCAGAGAAGACAGATCTGATTTCTAGCAATAGCAAAAATGAAAATAATAATTGATCATAATTACACAACACTTAATGTGTGATAGGCACATCACTGAGCACATTATAAGGATTCATTCAGTACTTTGAGATAATGAAAATATAACATAGAGAGGCACAAGGTAATACATATACTATATTATTTTTAAATATGTTTTTATGGATTTCAGAGGGAGGAAGTGAGAGAGGGATGGAGAGAGAGAGAGAGAGAGAAAGAGAGGAGAGAGAGAAGAGAGAGAGAAACATCAATGATGAGAGAGAATCATTGATCGGCTGCCTCCTGCATACCCCTTACTAGGGATCCAGCCGACAATCGAGGCTGTGCCCTGACTGAAAATCAAACCATGACCTCCTGGTTCATGAGTTGATGCTCAATCACTCAATATATATATTGAGCCAAAATTATCAACCAAAACTTCTGGATCCAGAGTCCTTGCTCTTTACAGAGCAATATTGCTCCTTTATCAAAACCAAGGATGGCATTTTGTTTATGTTCTAACTGAATGACAACAACAATGCTATTTACCCACAGTCTTAATCTTAAGCATATCATTGATTAATTAAGTCAACAAATATTTGTTAAGGTATGTTTTATTCTACAGTCTTAATCTTAAGCATATCATTGATTAATTTATTAAGTCAACAAATATTTGTTAAGGTATGTTTTATTCTGAATACTTTCTGTTTGCTCCAGAATCAGTGGTAAACCTTACAGTCACAAGAGATTATTTAGCTACAAAATGTCACTTACAAATAAACTTTTACTCCTTTACAGTAGTTATCAACATCAAATTATGTCTATAGTCATACATTTTAATTATATATGTAAATCTGAAACAGTGCTGATTATTTTAGTGAATTCATATTTCTTTTTGGGCTTTTTATTGATATGTGGCATTATCAAGAAAATATTTTTCTGTAAGAGTTGTATGGCCGGGAAATTTTAACAAATTACTTTAGCAAATGATTTTCTTGTTCACCGGGGTTTATATATCAGAAAGAATATCCAAACCAGTTAGAAATTCTTACACTGCAAGAGGGAGTCATTTTAGACCCTGGAGCAAGCCTTTGCGGCAATTCTTGACATCTGAATTTGTGTTATAACTGTTTGGGAAATAGCTGCTTACCTATAAAAGTAAAATGTACTCCATCCATATTTGAAGCATATATGTCAGTTGCTTTCTCATGTTTCCAGTTCAGAACCACAAATGAGCCATTACTTTACTCCTGATTTACTGTATAGATTTATATATTCCTTATGAATTTCTTATTGTGGTGGTAACTGAAATACAGACATACTAGTACTAAAATGGTTGTTCTTTTGAGAGGTGAGAGGTGAAAGTATTAAAATCCGAAGCTGCTTGTTTGGACCCATTAAATGGCTCTATGATTTCACCTGCATGGCTAGTCAACATGCATATTATGGTTCTCCCTAATCTGACTGCCAATCAGAGAATGCCTAGTTAAGGTAACAAACACATGTGTCAAATATTTTCAAAAAGATGCCTTATCATATCTCATACTTAATATAAAATAACATTAATATTAAGATATATTAAATAGCCAAACATATCATCAGATGCCCTGACTTTCCACTGTACAGATAGCATATTCACATGAAAATGCTCCTGTTTGACACAATGGCTTAGTCTCTCACTTTGCAACTCCTGTATTTTCCATTTATTGATTTTTTGCTTTGTTTTCTCTCCCCTTGCATTCATTCTATTTTATTTATTTAGGTTCTCATGGGCCTTCAAAAACAAACTCAGGACTACTTTATTGCAGTATGTTCTCAACTGATGCTTAGAATGTAGGTTATAATTGCTCAACATTACCATATTTGCCCGCAGTGATATCAGACAGCATTGTCTCACTTGCAAAATGAATAGTTAAAAAGAGAACTGCTATGGGAACAAATAAACTTTATTGTAAAATGGTGACAAGGAGTAAGTTCTATAGAATATTCAGTATTCTATTTTAACTCAGAAGGTTTTCTATTGTATATTCAAAGAAGGTGATTAAAAATGTAGGCCAAGAGACATATGCAAACATGCTCAAAGTCACTAATCATTGGAGAGATGCAAATCAAAACAACAATGAGGTACCATCTCACACCTGTCAGAATGGCTATCATCAACAAATCAATAAAGGACAAGTGCAGGTGAGGATGCAGAGAAAAAGCAACCCTCGTGTACTGCTGGTGGGAATGCAGACTGGTGCAGCCACTGTGGAGAACAGTATAG
>NW_005354123.1:202388-208267 GCF_000412655.1 Myotis brandtii
GTGGTGGGGGGGGGTGGGGCAATGGAGGGGATAAGGGCACATATGTAATACCTTAATCAATAAAGAAAAAAAAGAAAAAATGTATTGTTAATATATCTAAGAGAAAATATCACATATAGACATTAATATAAATTCCAATTTCTAAATCACAATTAAAAATTATATGTAATTGTGTTTCCAATAACTCTCCCAATATATCTTATGTTATTCATTGAAATAATAAAGAGATGAAAACACCAATAATTCCTCTTGAATAAACCATCTAATTTATTTTATTTTTATTTTTTAAATACATTTTTTATTTATTTCAGAGAAGAAGGGAGAGGGAGAGAGAGATAGATACATCAATGATGAGAGAGAATCATTGATTGGCTGCTTCTTGCACATCCCCCACTGGGAATGGAGCCCACAACCTGGGCATGTGTCCTGACCAGGAAATGAATGAACTATGACCTCCTGCTTCATAGGTGGACTCTGGCTGGGACCATCTAATTTATTAAGTCAAGAATAAAATTATTCCTATTGTACTGCTTCTCAGCTAAGTTACATAGCTCCATAAGGAGTATACATCTTCAGAATGTCTAAATTATATATTAGGAAAGAAACTAAACTTCCACTGGTTTATGATGTGACTTTGAAATTATGGTTATTTCATCTTGGATACTACATATCAACCAAAAATTATTAAATAAAATCTCAAAAAATACATCTTTTTAAATTAATATCCAGTAATAAAGACCATTATAAACTTAGGAACAATAATAGATACAGAGGCAGAGCTGCCTCAAACTGATTGTCAAACTGCAGCGGGAAGGCCAGAGAGGGTTGGGGGGCAGAAGGGAGGGGAGTAAGAGATCAACCGAAGGACTTGTATGCATGCATATAAGACTAAACTTCCACTGGTTTATGATGTGACTTTGAAATTATGGTTATTTCATCTTGGATACTACATATCAACCAATAATTATTAAATAAACTCTCAAAAATATGTAGTTTCAAAAAAATATCCAGTAAAAATTAAACTTGATTATTAAATGTGCATACCATAATATTGGGAAATCTAACATTTCTGACAAGAGTTGATTACTTTATGTATAAAATAAATACTTCATTCTATTCTAATTCTATAACAAAACTGAATCATTCATTTCCATATTTCTAAGCCATATCTGAGAAGAAAGAATTTCAGAGATGTTGCATAGTTTTCATGAAGTCCGGTGAATTTTAAAAAAAATATATAAAATCTAAGAAAATTATACTGTTCATAGAACTTAACAACCCTTAGTTTCTCAAGTTAGTTTCCCTACTTCTTTCCTTCATTTATATGGATCCTTGTTTTCCTTCAAAATGTAACTCATGGCAGTACAAACATAGAGTATTCTCCAAATCACTTAATTTCCTTATTTTGCCACTTTGTTAATTGAACTATTTCACCTTTCATGTCATTCAGTAAAGAAATATAAAAGACAAAATATTTCTCTAGATACTTGACATGCAGGAAGAGTATAGAATATTCCAAATCCCCATAAGTCATAGTTTGAGGACCAGGGAGCCAGATTACTTACTTTTTAAAAGGTGTCATAATTCATGTAACCCGCCTACGTCCCTTCCTTTGACTGCAATGTATAAAAATATATGAGAAATCTCCATTCTCTGGAGCATTATCCCAATCCATTGAGATACTGCTTCCCAGAAATTGTCGACAGTTTGGCTCAAATAAACTCACAAAAAAATATTTAAAATTTAATTAATTAATTAATTAAAATGTATCATATTAAGAAATGTAGTGTCACTTACCAGTCAGTTTACATCTTAGTATCCACCTCCAAACAAAGTTGACACTGAAAGAATAAAAAATAATTAAAATATAAAAGAATATATAAAAACTGAGTATCTCATAGTAAACATAGAAACCATATAGTTGAAGCTACATTGACACAGCTTCTATTTAAATACGTGGCATTTAGACAAATGCATTTCACTGACAGCAATAAATCTGTACAAAGGGATCTTAAAAGTTTATGGCAAGGAAGTAAATTCTTTAAAGGCATCAACTATGGTTAAAATGCATTAAGGATAAAAATAGTTCCAGTTATGCTTACTTAGTTATTTAGACAGATATGAAAAAAAATAGAGATGGTCATATTTGTTGTAGCCTTTTTTTATAACATGGGGACTGGCAAATTTCACTAGACCCTAAAAAGACAGTAAATATTTTAGGCTGATAAGCATGCAGTCTCTTCTCAACTACTCCATTCTATTTAAACAAATAGATATAGCTGTGCTACGATTAAACTTTATTGACAAAAATCAGCAGGCTGGTAAAGATTTGGCCCAGACCACCATTTGCTGACTCCTGATTAACACACTGAGAGTTTAAATCTTAACACCTGGCAGACAATGAGATATAGACAATCACAGGGAGGGAATGAATAATTTGTGCCCTGAGCTTCAGAATAAATTCTGCAATTAAAATCACCCTATAAAAACCTGTGGGGTTCTCACCCAGGAATTATGACAGATGAGACTCAAAGAGTCATTATAAATATTAAAAAAGTATTGTACATATAAGATCAATATTACATAGTACATAGGAAATCTCATATTTTTAAGAGAATAAAGCAAACTATTCGATTTTGATGCATGCTTAAAAATATGCTAACTAACAGCAAGATTCCTGGAGACCGACTTTTATTTATAGATCAGAGAGTTCAAAAACTAAATGAGGAAGAACCACAGCTTGGAATTAGCCAGAGATATTCATCAGGCCAGTTTTCTAATACTTGGGAAATGAGTTAAAAGGATGAGACTAGACAGAACTGCTACAGATAAGGGTCTATTGTCAGTCTGGAAGGCAGCAGTGAGAACTTGCCTACAAAGGTTCATTATCTGATCATTAGTTAATAAATATATGATGTTGCTAGAAACAAGGAGACAGATGAACTGTCAACACACTCAGCTACCCAGAAAAACAGGAATTGTACTCTTTTGGGAAACATGAGATCAACTCAAAACTAGGAAACAGATTATGTAGAGGAGAAACAATTGCATTTGTAACAGAAGGGGTTGGTAACAAGAATCATTGCCATTATTTCAGTTATAACTGTTACTTTCTCACTTTTGAATTTTTGAAAGTGGCTCCATGTGGTAGACCTCAGAGTGCATTTCAACACCTACCCACACAACCACACACTCACTCTAAGTGGGGATTTTCCAATTTGAATGGTTGGCTTGTTCTGGTAACTTTACCTTTTTGCTCAAAGAAAGGCTCTACTTGTCAGAGCAAAGAAGTATTAAGGAAGCATCTTTAATAAACATGAAAAGTGAATGTCATGTTCTCTGCATTCATATGACTCCCAGTTATGGGCTCAAAGTGTCCCTTCAAAATTAACATGTTGAACTCCTAATCCCTAGTACCTCAGAATGCATTTGGAGTTAGGGCCTTTATAGAAGTAATTTATGTTAAATGATGCTATTCAAGTGAACCCTATTTCAAGATGACTGGTGTCCTTATTTAAAAAAAAATCAGAGACAGTCAGGAGCACACACAGAAGAAAGACCACGTGAAGCTGCAGGGATAACACAGCCATCTACAAGCCAAGGAGAGAAGCTTCAGAAAAAATCAACCATGCGAACACCTTGATTTCACATTTCTTGCCCAAGAACTGTGAGAATATAAGTTTATTTTGTTTAATCCATCCAGTCTGTGGTACTGTGCTGTGGCAGACATAGTAAACTAATACACACCTCACCCATGACCACCTACAATACCAATCAAGGAATCGTAGCAGCAAAACACTTTCTCTGATGCCTGAAATCTACCTAAAAGCCAACTTGCCCCTGCTTCCACCAAGTACAGTGACTGCTAGCACTTAGAGAAGTAATTGTGTCATATGTTTAGAGTGAAGCAAGAATAAATGGCTGCAGGTGGAGGGGAAGGAGGAAGGCTCATTGTGAATGGCAGTTCTCCATTTTAAGAGAAGTTATAAATGGATCCAGAAAATGCAGTTGGGATTCATGTGGTCAGAACCTATGCATGGTCTCTCTATTGGTATGTTCCCAGTTCTTGGCTACACTCCAGAGGCCAGATGTTGGAATTCCAATTAACCATGAAACTGTCAAAAATGAAAGTTGTTTTGTGAGACCTTGACAGTCAGTCCCTCATTTCAGAGAAAATTGAGGCTGTTAAACATTCCTTTTCCCCAAGTCACAAAAGTAATGATTTGTAGATCCTGCATTCATTATAAAACCCCATTGGTCTTTTTTTTCAAAGTTTATTCACTGTACACACCCTGCCTCAGTGGGCTGTTTATTCATTCCTTCATTTACTCATTCTACAATTGTTTATAGATGGCCTTGCTATGTCCAGACACACAACTTGCTGTTTAGGGTACAGCAGTGAACAGAGAATAAAACTGCCTCTTTAAGTTTATGTTCTAACATTAAGTAAGGGACAACACACAATTATCTCTTTCCCTATAGATGTTGTATGGCATGATGAGCTTTGAAGAAAGACAAATCCTGGGTTGATTGGAGGCCCTACGATGCAGTAGGCATCTCCTTCAACAAACTAGTATGGTGGTTAAGAACTCAGGTCTGAAGTCTTGTGAATGCTGGATCTTTCCTTTCCTGAGTAACTTTGAACAATTTACTTTGACCCTCTAAACCTTAGGATCCACATTACATAATTGGCACACTAAACATAATTAAAAGAGATAGATAAAGAGGTGAGTGAGGGGAAAAGAGATAAAGTATTACATTGGTTAAGACATATTAAGTAGTCTCAGCGTGGTGTCAAACAATATCAGGTGTAGCCTATTGAATTAATGCCTCCAGTTCTTCCTTCCTCCCTGCAGCCATGCCCTTTGACCTATCATTTTGCAGTTGCTTCTTCTAAAGAGTAGAACTATATTCCTTAACTTTGGGCTGAATCCTGTGTCTTACTTTGGCCTGTAAAATAAGGCAGAAGTGACAGCATGAGGATTCCAAGCCTAGTCCTTAAGAAACCTTGGGTATTTATGCTTTTCCATTTGCACACCTGTCCTAGCCTTGGATTGCCCAGAAGATGAGATCTGTGTGGGACAGAGCCACTTCTGCTGACCCTCCCACCTGTTCCCGGAAGCAGAACAGCCTGGTTACCTGTCCCTGAAGCAGAGCTGCTCACCTGAGCCCAGAGGAACCCTAACCAACCTGAAGTCACGTGAGTGACAGTAAGAAGTTGGTGTTTTCAGTTATGCACTTTGGGAATGCTTTGTTGCACAGCAATAGCTCAGTGATATACTAGGCATTAAATATCCCTAGTGTATTTCCTTTGCATATTGATTAAAACAAAATAAAATAACTTTTACCAACTCACCCTCCCCCCCCCCAAAGCTTTAAGACTGAGAACAGATTGGGAGATGAGGGAGTTGAGACACAGATCAAATTCTACAAAACAGAATACCAAATATTATATTAAGACATCCCAAGAGTTACTTAACTCCTCCCTCTTTAAGTTACAAAATACCCCAGAGAGTTTTGTAAGTGCTAAAAAGCTTTAAATGGGATTACAAGCCAGAATGAGTTTGAGAAATATCATTGACTGTATCAGAGCACTCTTTCTCTCTTTTAAAAATCGAATGTATTGGAGTGATATTGGTTAATTAAACCACACAGGTTTAAAGTGTACAACTCTATAACACATCACCTGCATACTGCATCATGAACTTACCACCCAAGGTCAAGTCTTTTTCTCCCACCATGTATCCCTTTAGCCCTCTTCCACCTTCCCCTGCCCCCTTTACCTCTGGTAATCACCTTATTGTTGTCTGTATCTATGTGCTTTTTTAAAAAAATCTTCTTCTTAATCCCTTCACTTTTTCACCCAGCCCCTGAACCCC
>NW_005354123.1:208314-210036 GCF_000412655.1 Myotis brandtii
TCGGTTTCTATTTTTGTTTGTTAGTTTATTTTGTTTATTAGATTCCACATGTAAGTGAAATTATATATTTGCCTTTCTCTGACTGGCTTATTTCACTTAGCATAACACCCTTTATGTGTAGCCATGTTGTCAAAAAGGGTAAGATTTCCTTTTTAAAAAATATATTTTATTGATTTTTTTTACAGAGAGGAAGGGAGAGGGATAGAGAGTTAGAAACATCGATGAGAGAGAAACATCGATCAGCTGCCTCCTGCACACCTCCTACTGAGAATGTGCCTGCAACCAAGGTACATGCCCTTGACCAGAATCGAACCTGGGACCTTTCAGTCTGCAGGCTAACGCTCTATCCACTGAGCCAAACTGGTTAGGGCAAGATTTCCTTTTTTATGACTGAGTAGTATTCCATTGTATAAATGTACCATTGTTTTAAACACTCATCTGTTGATGGGCAGTTGGGCTAATTCCACATCTTAACTATTTCTGCACATCCTGTTTGGAGAAGTGTCTATTCATGTGTTTTGCCCATTTTTCCATTGGGTTGTTTTCCTTCTGTTCAGTTTTCTCAACATCAGTTATTGAATTGAATGTTTTTACTCCATTGTAAGTTCTTGCCTCCTTTGTCAAATATTAACTGACCATCAGTGCATGGGTTTATTTCTTGGCTCTCTATTCTGTTCCATTGATCTATATGCCTTTTTTTTGTTTTGATTATTATAGCCTTGTAATATAGTTTGGTATCAGGTAGCAAGAGCACTCACTTTTATTCACTGTATAATATAGACATAAACTGCTTTAAAAATTATTTCCAAATTAAATATGCCTAAAACTGATGAAACATTCTATAG
Source organism: Myotis brandtii (assembly GCF_000412655.1). Taxonomy (NCBI): domain Eukaryota; kingdom Metazoa; phylum Chordata; class Mammalia; order Chiroptera; family Vespertilionidae; genus Myotis; species Myotis brandtii. The sequence goes on from NW_005354123.1 coordinate 209,160, forward strand.
TGTGTGTGTTTATATGTAGTTTATATGTATGTGTTTGTGCATGCCATGGGGGTTATATTGCTGTTACAAGCTATTACTATATTTTAAATAATTTTAAGTGATGTGTAGATATAGAGGGAAAGTCTATCTTTGTTATGTATGAATTCTGTATTTACAAATTTGTGTTTAAGCTAAAATATATTTGTAACCTCAACATCAGTATTGCTGACTTTTTTGCAGTCATTTGTCAATGTGTGCAGAGTGGTAAAAATTTTGAGTCACCTGGTGTGCATGTTCCCAGCTGGGGTGGAACAAGGCAATGCTTTGCCTTCTTATTTCAGCTCTCAGACTGGAAAGAAGTGTGTCCTTTTATGGTCTATTTAGTACCATGCTTTCTCGTGTTTGTGGGTTTTATTGATGATTTTACTGTTTAAATAGACCCCAAATGTAGTGCTAAAGTGCTATGAAGTGTTCTAAGACAAGAAGGTTATGATTTGTCTTATGGAGAAAATGCACATGTTAGATAAGCTTTGTTTGGGTATTAGGTTTAGTGCTATTGGCTGCAACTCCAATGTTAATGAATCAACAATATATAATAAAGATGACTTCATGTGTAAAACAAGGTTATGTATTAATCAGCTGACTAAAATGTGTGGCTAGAGGTTCATAAGAACCTCACGTTGTATCTCCCGTAGGATCAATGATTTAGTATTTGCTAGTTTAGTATTTGTGTAACTTTATAGAGCATAACTACTGCACATAGCAGGAATTGACAGTCTGTACATGTATATGTGTGTTTGTATATATGTATACATATATCTATCTATATATATATATATCTATATCTATATATCTATATCTATATCTATCTATCTATCTATCTATCTATCTATCTATC
>NW_005354123.1:210782-231138 GCF_000412655.1 Myotis brandtii
TTTTTATCCTCAATAGTTCCACTCACCAATCCTTTACAGAAAAAAAAGAGCCCTACTTTCTCTAAGGCAAACCTAGAACCTTTCATGAGAAGATAATGATGGACAATGTTCCTAATTGTATTAGTCATTCAGGCCTTCATTCTTTTTATACTTCTTGGATTATGACATTTAAATGAATATCATCATCATGAGATTCAGCAGAGAGAGAGAGAAAAAAAAGCTGAATGAATAGTTATCCCAAACTCATAAATAATTATTTTCAAAAGAATATTTTCAAGTCAGGCATCTCATTAAAATGAGGATTATGGGAAGATTTAATGAGAAGTATCAGGAGCAACTTTTCACCCCTTGAATAACCATTTCCTCACTAAATTCTGCTCTCTTTTCTGAACTCACAGTATATTCTATATATTTAACTGGAGGTCCGGTGCACAAAATTTGTGCATGGGGGAGGGATCCCTCAGCCCAGCCTGCCCCCTCTCCAATCTGGGACCTCTTGGGGGATGTCCGACTGCCTCTCGCAATCCGGTACTGTTGGCTCCTAACCACTCACCTGCCTGCCTGCCTGATCGCCTTTAACCCCTCAGCCTGCTTGCCTGATTGTCCATAACCACCTCTGCCTGCCTGATTGCATCTAACCACCTCTGCCAGCCTGCCTGATCGCTCCTAATCGCCTCTGCCTTGCCCTGCACCCGGGGCCCAGGATTCCCTCCTCTGGCTGGTTGCAGGCACCCTGGACCTGTGCTTCCCTCCCTCTAGCCAGCCGCAGGCACCCAGGACCTGGGCTGGCTTTGCCTGGGCTGGCTGCAGCTGCAGGAGATGGTCGGTGGGTGGCTTTGCCTGAGCTGCAGCCATAGGTGCTGGGACCCAGGACCGCGGGGTGGGCAGCTTTTCCCTCTCCTGGGCTGCAGCCTGGCTGGTCCCCATTCCTCTCTCCCCAGTGTTGAGTGTCTAAGCGTTATGGCATGATGGCGTGAGGGCATGATGAACATTTACATATTAGCTCTTTATTATATAGGATTATTTTACTAACTCTATTGCAATGATCATTTTACTTTTTTTGTGTGTACTTTTGACCTCTCCTTAACCCATAGCCAAGCATCTGCCACTTAAGATCTCAAGGAACATAGTAAACTAGAATTATGGAACATTTTAGTGGTGTCTCTACACTATTCTGGGGCTTCACATGTATTTTATATGCATGTATATGTGTGTGCATAATTTTTTAATATTTTAAATATTGTATTTATCTCAGTATAAATGACCCAAACCAAATATTTTACCTTATACTCCCTAGAAATTTCTTTTTAAAAATTTTGAATCTTCCCCTCAGTTTAAGCCAAGACTAGTTGCTGGAGAAGGTCATTGAGAGGGCATGACTTCTGGTTCAATTAGTACCTGGACCTGGACAACTGGGGGCTCCTTACCTTATCCCCTATTTTTGAAATGCATGTTCCACCCCCTGCTCCCACAGCAGGAGTCATTTTGAAGACATAACCTTGAGAAAACAATGTGTTGCTGAGACCATCTGGACTGTATAGGTGACTAAATCCTGTTAAGGCATTTATAGGAATTTTTAAGATTCTGGGAGGTGGGTGCAGAGATCTCCTTGTCTTTCAGCTTCCAAGGATAAGTCAGAGTATGTCAGTTATCTTGCTTATTAAAACTGCCACCTATAAATCTGGAGTCATTGGGCTATTTCTTTGGGCTCTCCTTGCCCTCCATGTGTAAGGACCAGTTTGCAAAACAAAACTAGTGCAATGGAAAGAGTATAATCTTTGGTTAAATAGGGGTTTACATTCTGGCTCTACCACGTACTAACTGTGGAACATCCAAAATGGTACAAAACTTTTCTAATATTTAGTTTCTTTATATGCAGCATAGGTGGTAAAATAAGACCACTCATGAGATAGCTGTGAGGATGAGCTAGATCTTACAATGGAGATTGTAAGTGCACACAGTATGCACTTCAAACATGTCAGTATTTTTTCCTCCAAGATATTACTTATATACCTATCTCTGAATAGTTCAATGATATGTGTGCTTCTCATAAAGATTATTGTTGTTTTACTTTTCAGAAATGTAGGAACCTGGATGCAGCTGGAGGGCTGTGCATTGTCAAAAAAAAAATAAAGTCCCTGCTATAGGCAATAATTTTAATGTTAATTAACTCCATCTGGAATGAAAAGCAGGTGTTGAAATTGATCACTTAAGTACAGAAAGCAAAGGCTGTTTACTAAACTCTCCGTAAATTAATTTGGCTGAGCTTGTGGCTAAATTGCTTTCACGTCACTTTTCTATAAATGCCTGATACCAAATGCTGAAATTGGAAAAAGAAGTCGACCAAGCAGACTTTAATGAAATGTAACAAATGGGACTGAAAGGTCACCTGAAAATAAAAATTACATTTATAAAATGAAAAAAAAAGAAACAGTGAGTTTTGCTTCAAGAGCAGGTGGAATCTGAGCAAAAACCTAAGGCACTTCTCATGCGTTGTTCACAAATCTCCTGAATCAAATCAAAGTGGATGCACTAGGAAAGTTAGGGTTCTGGGCTTTCTGCCAGATCTATTGGGTCAGATGTGTCAGCAAGGCCTAGGAATCTGCATTTAACAATTGCTCAGGTGATTTTTATTCTCACCAAAACCTAAAAGTCATTGTCCTAAGGATAGAGAAACACCAAATCATGCAATAGTAAAACAGGGCTCTAGAAAGATGACAAGTTAGGATAAAGGTTGTCTGAGGAGATAAAAGATAACAGAGAAGCTTAGCAAATATATCATTAGGAATCTGGATGCCAAAGTTAAACCTATATTTACCATTTGAGAAAATACTGATAGAATGGGAGTGTTCATTTAATTTCTTTGCCTTCTGTCACTACCTAACTCCTCAATAGAAAGCCCATCTTCCTTAAACTTCTTTCCAAGGCCGTCCATAATCTGAGTTGACAATAGTCATCCCAAACCAGCAACATAAGTATCACCCAGACTTACAGAATTGGAAACTCTGGGGGTGGAGCCCAGCAATCTGTGATTCAGCAAGGCCTCCAGGTAATGGTGAATCACAGTCAAGTTTGAAAACTATTCAATCTAGTGACTTTTCATGACTCATCAGAATCTACTCAACGACTATCAACAGGGCATTAGGGATGAATTCATAGTGTAGGATACATAACTGTGCTTCTTGTTTCCCTGTTAAATAGAAGATATTTCTAGAGCCTAATAATGTTCCCAGCCATCAAAGAACCAACACTTATTGAATATTTACTACATGTCACTCTTCTGATTGCTTTACATTTATACTTAATTAATCCTCACTACAACCTAAGGATATAGACGTGATTATTATCACCATTTACATAATGTTGAGGCACAGAGAGGTTAAGCAACAATGCCAAAACCACACAGCCACTAAGAAATATTACCAGAAATTGAGCTCAGACAATGTGTCTCTAGAGCTCATGATCTTCACCACTCCACAAACTGCTTTCATAAAATGTTAGCAGTTCTCAAAAACCATCTGAAGAATTCTTAGCCTTGATCAAAACAAAGACAATGTCCAAACTTGGGAAAATAGTACAATTGATTACCCTCAAATATTCTTAAGTTCATAAGTAAAAATTTTGACACTAGGATAACTTTGTTCCACAAATTTGATTCTTTGTATCACCTCAAAGCCTACTTATTTTTAATTTCTATTGAAATATCACTTTATTGGAAAGGCCATTTAGCTGTGTGAACTTGAAGCAAAAGTATATCAGGGCCTTGGTTTCCTCATGTATAAACTGAAGAGAATATTATTTAACTATAGAGAAATAATATGAAATGAGAGAATATATGCGAAAGTGCATTTTAAACTTTAAATTATTAATTGTATGCTTGTAGTGTTATAGTATTTTTCATACCAAAGATTTATGAATTGGTGAGTATCTCCTTAGCTGACTTTTTTTTAACCACAATTGGCACTGTCTTTATAGTCTGGCTGAACAAAGTTCTTTTGTTTTAGCAACTCATTCATCAAACCTCAACGCTCACACTCCTCCCCTCAGTAACACAATATTTTTTCACACTTTCCTTATCATAAGATTAATCTGAGGTGCTTTTTAGAAAGCCTTATTGTTTCTCTCCTAGAAATTTCAATTGTTTAGGTCTGACATGTGACCCAAGATATGATATATTTTAAGAAATAACCTCAAGTGATTATTATGATGAACTGACTGGTTAATACCACAGTAAATATTAAAATACTGCAGGAGATTTGAAATCAAAGACAAATATGTTCTCACTTTTTATCTTACAACAGCATAAAGATCATTTTTGGACATAGATCTGCTCACATGTTCATGTATTTATCAAAATCTTTATTGTTTAATAAATTCTAGGTTACTCATTTTTTATCCTAAAATATTTGTCAGAAATGATAGGGAAGTAAGTTTTTCCTGGAAGAAAATTATGTTTTTTGAAGGTACTAATTTGAATAGACTAAGTCATGATAGAGGGAAAAAAAAGAGATCCCAAATCCCCGTGATGTACTACAATAAATATCTCTGGATCACTCACATACACTCCATTGAGGGTGAGGAGGAACTGGGAGAATGAGAATGGAAGTGCTGGTCCATGATATTAAGAGAACCAGACTGAGATTCTACCACCCTGTAGCTATACCATCTGGAACTTGCAGCCTTTCCCATTAACAAAGTAGGAAAAGGGAGAGACTGAACATCCAAAATTGGATATGTCACTGCCTGGAGCCAGAAGTGACACACAATACCTATTCCTTAGTTCATTGGCTGAAACAGTCAAATGGACCACTCAAAATGAAAGGGACTTGGAAATGCATAGTGACAAATGGAGTATTGTACAAGCTTTATTATCTCTGCCTCAGTCTACTTTAAGTTCAATGAGTACTCCAAATAAATAATCACACTATTTAGGCAATTTAAAGTTATTGAGCAATTTGGGAAGAAGAGAAAGAAGCTCTAATAGAATTGGTCTCTCACTGCAAGATTTTAAAATTTACTTCAGATTGCAGTAGAATAAATCATTAAATTACAGGAAGTATGCATTAGACAGCTAAACTGCGTGACATGTGCTTTGATTGCAAAAGAAGGACAACTCTAGTAAGACAGAATTTCACAAAATAAATTGGATAAATTAGGACCATAAAATTTAGAAAAAAGTTAGGAATATGCAGATATATCCTAAATTTTATTTGCACAAATCAACATGAGAAAAACAGTTCATGCTTATGTAATAATATGAGATAAATCATAGAATTGAGTACATGATACAAGAAAATACAATATGACTCATAGGAGGGGAAGAATACGAAGCCAAAATTAAAACAAAAAGTCAAATGTGCAAGGATTCTGCTGAAGCTTTAACTGTGTCATGTCTAGCTTATCACCACCAAAAACTGTCAAAGGTGAACATTATTCCCATTTTACAGATAAGATCAGAAATGGGAAACAATTAGACATATCATACAATCAGCAAATAACAGATGCAAACCATGACTGAGGGCACAATAGTGCATATGGGGATGTAGTTTTCCTATTATATTAACTCATGCTGTGCTAGCTTAGGACCTTCTTCACATATAGTCTGCCTTTATAAATGAGAAGAATTTTTGTATAAAACCACACTAGTCATTTTTAATGAAGTCATAATCAATTTATAGGCATACTCAAGGAGCCTGTGATAACTTTATGTATAACATTTCTGTATTACAGAAGCATGGACATATAAAATAAATAGGCAAAATCATTGAGGCATACTCCTTAGAACAGTCCTCCGCCTTTTCCTTCTAAATTGCACAAAAAAATTGGCAGCTAATCAGCAGCTCATTAGCCACATTGATAAACCATGTGACAAAAACAAATGCTGTGCTAACAGAAGGGACAGAGCTTTCCAATGAATATGAAATAGAATATAGCATAAAAGCAAATTGCTGAAACGAACTTCTTATAGATTGCTAAATGATACTTATTGTATTTTATGTTTTCTTATTCAGACATTAAAATATTTATTAATCACCATGTTTAAGGTAATGTGTTAGTTTTGGGGATGAAAAATATGTGTCAAACACATTTTTTGCCTTCAAGAAGCTTATAGTATAACAAGGTGATGAAGGAATGTATACATATTATTTTTGTAAACAATCTTCATGAAGTCAGAATATGATCTTTTTAGGTAAAAGTTGGCATTGCATTTATGTATCCAAACATGCATATCAGACCACAAAGTTGCTAGATAGTTTTGCCTTCAAGAAGCTTATAGTATAACAAGGTGATCAAGGAATGTATACATATTATTTTTGTAAACAATCGTCATGAAGTCAGAATATGATTTTTTAGGTAAAAATTGGCATTGCATTGATGCATCCAAACATGCATATCAGACCACAAAGTTGCTAGATAGACTGCTCTTAAAGTAGGCATGAAATATAGGACTAAGAGATTAGGAAAAATAACTCTATGTGTATAAAAATTGGATGTCATAGATAGATTTGAATGTTTTGAACAGAACTGCTACTTTTCCAATTAAAAACATTCAGTTAACATTTATTTATGTTTTTAAAAAGTCCTACTCCTTTAAAATGGTATACAAGGTCTTGGGTGGTCTTTCTACTCTTCCAGTGTTCTACCCTAAACTATTTGTGGGTCTCAGAATGTGTCCCACTATGTCACACCCGTGTATTCCCTTTAGCTTGAATGACCTTCATCCAATCTGCCAACTCACTTTTATCTTTACAATTTCTCTTCACACTTCAAGATGCAGATAACATCATCTATATACTAATAAAGGGTAATATGCTAATTAGAGCAGACAAAGCTGCAGTAGCTGTGAGGGCCAAGAGCAGGCAGCCATGGTGGCGGCTATGAGGCCTGGGGCTCAGGCCTCTCGGCTGTGGCTGCTGACAGTGGCAGCAGCAGCAGGATGTTGGGGGCGGCACCTTCCACTGATTGGCCGGTCGCCTCCCACAGAGGTAGGCCAGACTGCGGCTTAGGCTCACTACCCGTGGGGAGTGAGCATAACCAGTCAGTAGGACATCCCCTGAGGGCTCCCAGACTGTGAGAGGGGGCAGGCCAGGCTGATCCCCCCACACACACACACCAGTGCACAAATTTTTGTGCACCAGGCCTCTAGTCAAATAAAAAAGTCTGCCTTAAACTCCAGCCAGATTTGCCATTCTTCCTGTTTACACACATTGAACTTGTTACACCATATAAGAGATACCTTACTTGTCTTCTGTTTTTCCCTTTAGCTTTTGGGCTCCTTGAGAATAGAAGTTGCATCTTTAAAAAAATTATTTTAGAGAGGAAGTGGTGGGGAGGAAAGAGAAACATTAATGTGAGAGAGATACATTGGTCCATTGCCTTCCACTGCAACCTGGCCAGGGATTGAACACGCAACCTAGGTATGTGCCCTGACTGGGAATCAAACCCACGGCATTCTGGTGCATGGGACATGCTCTGACCAACTGAGCCACTCTGGCCAGGGCAAGAAGCTGCATTCTTTTATCTCTGCATATTTGGAGGCTAATACTGGGCAGGGACACAGTATGAACTTAATAAATACTTGAATAATTAAGTGAATTGATAATTGTGCACTATTCCATTTCAAATTTATAATGAGGATGTATGAACTTTGGGCCAATAGTTATTACAGTCAGAGGAGACTCTGTTTTAAGTTATAGATATAATTAAAAGAAAATTATACATATGACTATTTTCCTCCTAAAAGAATAAACCCAACTACTTTAATAAAGTAGTTAAGTAAATCATCTTATAGAACAAAGCTTTAAAGAAATAAATGAAGATCTGTTGGTTTCCCTCAATACAATTTGTACTTCTTATGATCATAGCTTGGTAACATGATTGTATCTAGAAGGCCTGATTAGAATTATAGAACACGTACAATTCTCTTCTTCAACAGATAGTAGCTATTAACATTGTATGAGTTTTCTGTACAACCTGCCTTTGAAAAAGATCTAACACTTTAAAAATATAAATATATAATTTCCCCCCTGAACTTTCTTATGTGCAAATAAAAGAAAAAAACTACTTAGGTTCAGACAACTAGTACATGAATGCAGCTTAACAGCTGAACCTAAGAAATTGAGCCATGAAAATGAGAGATGACTTGTAAAAAATCAACTGAAATACCATAATAAGAAAATGCTGCTCTTACCTCCTACTTCAGTGTTCTGCCCACTGAATCTCCTTTTAATTCACTTTATATATCTTGAGAGTGATTTCTTCTTAGAATTGGTATGTACCTGTGACTATAGGATTCAGGCTATTTGATGAAAAAGCAATTGTTTTTCATATAATATAAATAGCAACTAACCATCAGCCTATAACACATCTTTCAATGTCAAATTTAACTTTTTACTAATTTTTTATGATGATATATGAGAAGACTAAGAAAAGATTGAGGACTATTGACAAAATTAGGAAATGGGTGGCTTGAATTTGAAAATGTGATTGTCAACTTGTACTTTGTCTCATGAAAGAAATTAACCCTGTCCTAGCTGGTTTGGCTCAGCAGATACAGTGTCAGCCTGCTGACCAAAGGGTCCCAGGTTCAATTCTGGTCAAGGGGACGTACCTCAGTTGCAGGCTCCTCCCAGGCCCTGGCCAGGGCTCATGCAGGAGGCAACCAATCGATGTGTTTCTCTCACATTGATGTTTCTCTCTCTCTGTCCTTCCCTCTCTCTTCCACTTTCCCTAAAAATCAATGAAAAAATATCCTCAGGTGAGGATTAACAAACAAAACAAAACAAAACAAACAAACAAAAAAAGAAAAAGAAAGAAAGAAATTAACCCTTCTTGCAGAAAAGAAGAAAGAAAAATACTTCATTTTAGTTTTCCATCAGCTCATAGACTTGGGGGGGGGCAATTAAAATCAGAACACTGTTGGTGGTTGTGGTGCTGGTTTTGAGTGACAGAGAAAGAAAGCAGTAGGAAATGAGAGATGATTCCACCTCAGTCTAGCAGAGGCACACACCAGATGAATTTCCATGGTAGTTGCACATAGCTAATTGCCTTCCAGATGTTAACTGAGATAGGGTTTTCTAAGAATTAAAGAGTTGTGTGTGTGTGTGTGTGTGTGTGTGTGTGTGTGTATCTCATTATCATTGGCTTTATTTGGGAGGAAAAGGTAAAAAATGGAATAAATTCTAAAAATTAAAAGGATCTGTATTCTATGAAAATCAATATAAATTTTAAGAACAGACATTTTAAAAGAAGAAAAATTTACATTGCCTTTTTAAAAACAGGATAAGAAACCCAAAGATTAAAAATAAGTTGAAATGTTTAATACTTGTATTTTATAATTCATTAATTTTCAAGATTTTTATTGATTTTTAGAGAGAAAGGGAAGAAGAGGTAGAAAGAGTGAGAGAGAGAAACATAGATGTGAAAGGGAAACATCAATAGGCTGCTTCCTACACACTTGCTACCAGGGATCAAGCCACAAAGTGGGGCATGTGCCCTGACCAGGAATCTAACCAACAACCTTTTGGTGCATGGGAAGATGCCCAACCAACTGAGCTACATTCCCCCTCAGTGTGTGTATGATGGGGAGGCAGCCTGAATCTAAAGACTAGTTGATGAGATGTAATAAAGCCCAGGTCTCCTCTCCTTGATTCCAGTTTTCCTTTCAAGTCCAGACCAGCTCCAAAGCTCCCCCTGGGATTTGCTAGAGTATCTGTTGCAATTTCTCCATCCAACCAGTCCTGCCTCCCTCACTTGTGTGGTATTGGTGAGACACCATCTCCCTCCCACTCCACCATGCGCCCCCCTCCCCCCCGCAAAAAAAATATTTTTAAACATCAACAGCAAAAAACTTTTCTACTTCAAGCAGATCTCTAGCTCATAGTTTATTTCCTGAAGGAACATAATCTAAAGCAGAAAGCAAGCACATTACGTGTAATATTGGAGAAATTGCTTTTGCACAATATAAATGATGCAGGATGTTCAAATCCCTGCTAGAAAATAAAATCCTGTTTGGATATAGCTGGTACCGTGTTAGCTATAATATCTTTGGAGATCAAAGTAGAGTTTTACCTTCTTGGATAGGTTTTTACTAAACATAAATCTAATTTAAATTTACTTAAGAAATGATGCCTGATAAATAAATAAATATAAATTAAAATTACATTTAATATTACATTTATATTTAATTATATCTATATATCATACTCAGCAAGAAAGATAAGCAGATAGGAGGTTTTATCTGAAGCACACATTCTCACTCCTATTCCATAAGAATGCATGTGGAAACAGTTGGTTCAAAATTAATCCGTTTCAACTTTCAAAAGAGTACACTTAAACAATGCTCTCTCTAAGCATTTTTATGTGTTTTCTCATTTTCAAACAAAATCCAGATAGGCATCCATATTCACAAAAGAAGAAAATAAGGTTTGAAGAGTTTAAACAACTGGTTCAAAGCCCCTTGGTAGCAACAGGTAGAGTAGGGCTTTGAACTAGTAGAGTTGAAGTCAAATTATTGATTAGTTGACCCCTTTTCAAAATGTCACTGCTCCAAAATATGATGCAAAGATTACTTAAATTACCGGGAGGATTGGGAAACCCAAACCCCATCAGTATTTTCATCTGTAAGTAATTACTTTCCTTGAGGAATCAAGACAAATACAAGTATAACATGAGAGGTTTGCATTGCACCTGAGTTTAAATAAACTTGGCCTTCGCCACCAAATAGTTGAGTGACTTTTGCTAAATTACTTGACCTCTCCAAGTCCCAACTTCTTCATCTAAAAATCAGGACTATAATAATGACTTCCAAGAGTTTTTGTATAAATAAAATGTTTTAACGATGCATTAAGCTGGTTAGCACAGTATTTGGCACACAGTAAGCACTCAATAAATGATAGCTCTCATTATACTAGATAAAACATGAGAAAGAACAATAATGGAAGATTGATTCTCTGTTTTCTATTTGTATAAATATTACATTATAAATCTCTGAAAATAACAAGCTCTTTCAAGGTCAAACATTTAACCATAATTAATTATATTTCCATTTTAGTAAATTGTTATTGGAGGAAATCATTAGGTGACCTTTTTTGGTTACGGCAATCCAATACAACTTACATAAGCCAGTGTTTCAGGAACATTAGTCTAATGTGCTTTCAGAGATCACCTTCTCTGAGCAGTATAATAAGTTTGTGTGGAAAGCATAAAGCATGTAATATAATAAGATTTGGACTTTAATGAACCATCTTGGAAAACTTACTAGTACTATAATTCAAAGGTGAGCTTTCCTTGATTAATGAATTAAAAAAGCCAGCGTATCCCCTAAATGCTATACTTGATTATGTGTTCACTTATTTTCCGTTTTTACCATATAGGCCTGAATTGTTGAGCAATATGAAGTGAAACTTAAGTGACCTTGGTTATAAAAATAATAGGGAAGAATAGGAGCAATTTAAAAAGAGATAGCACAACTAGCAAGTTGTATAGATTCCAAAGCATGTATTTTTCCCTGAAAATATTAGCAAGTTGGGATTACATTTGGTTATAAATTGACTCAGGTGTTTTTCTGAAGCTTCTCCCTACCACGTGTACACTACAAAATGGGTGTCACTAAACGACTGGGTCAGACATCCACACTGAAAGAGTTCAAGAGCATAAGGATAGACCATTTCAAAGGATAATTTCATTTATTTTATTCCTATAGCATTTGTAAAGAGTTTATGATTTATCGCATGGTGTATCTAACTCTCTTACAAGTAGTAAGCTCCCCAAGAGTAGGACTTTCTCAGAACCTTATGGTGTTTCTAATATTTAACTAATTGACTTAGAATATATGGAATGCATAATTGCACAAGAAATGAATATATGAAGGAGCAAGTCATAAGTAGCAAATAACTATTCTTCAATTGGGTTAAAATATTTTCCTATTAACATATATTAATCTACTTAGTTATGTTCAGAAATATTAGCTATTACAGAAATATTGTATTTTAATAAATCTAAGATGTCATAAGAACCATTATTTTATGTGACATTAAGAAAGACAAACAAGCTGCCGGTTTTAGTGTGCTGTGCTTTCATTTCTTTCTAAGACATCAAATTTCAGTGATATAAAATTGGGGAAAATATGTCTTAGAATTAATACTATTTTCTTTTTTGGTTTTTTACTTTTATGTGAAGTTTGCTTTATTGCTGAAGGCAAAAGTAAAAAGAATGACATTAAAAGTTGTTTAAACCTCTTGTTGAGGAAAAATGACTTAGAAAGAGGCCACTGAAGAGATTATACTATAGATACATTTCTACTCTTGAAACTAAACCATTTTTTGGCAGCTAGTTCTGCAAGCTGAAGATCTAGAACTTTTGTGGAGGAAATTGAGTTTTCTATTGTACTTACACTCAGCAACTGTTAAAACTGTAATTTTCTTCTAAAGTTGTCATAAGGAGCTACAGCATACAAACAACAATTGTTATTTCAACCCCCAGATGTTGTAGTTAGTGTGTAGCAGAAAGCATTTAGCAGTAAAAGGGAAAGTATTCATTTTAGGTAAATTTATTTAAGCTCCTTTACATCTAATGTAACAAATTATATCTACAACTTTTAAACTAGCATTGTTTCCTAAGCTAACATACCACTTTGCTTTCTACAACAGTACACATGATATAAATATAGACATAAAAACTTACAGCTTCTGATTTGCATTATAAAGTAAATAGATAAAGATCTATACTTATTAGAAATAGCTCTTATCTTTGTGGACTTCTGGTGTCAGAAAACCAATTAATCGTAAATTTGGAGAGAAAGAACAGGCTTTGGAAAATGTGATGTGCCTTGTGACTTTAAGCCTTAGCTTAACAAAACCAGATCAACATCATTATAAACCACCAGCTATTTTAAATATTTTGGAGGTAATTTAGTGCATTACATTGAGATAAGTAAATATCTAAGCCATTGCCACATTTTCTTTCCACAAAGTGGATCTTCTTTCAAAGGGAAGCATTCTGTGTTTATCTAGTTTCTTTTTGAAGAGGGAAGTTACATTATTTTATCACCATACTCGTTCATGATGAGCCTTAGGTAGCTAGGGAATGAGTTAATAATTGTGAATCTTCTCAAGTCTTTGTGTTCCTTATCTGTCCACCTCCAAGTGATATGCTGAAAATAAAACAAAGCTATAACGTGCACCAAGAAAGTACTCCTGCCTCTTCCCTGTTAGCTGTCTGTAACAATGGCTGGCAGTCATAACTGGATGGTAAAAACTTTAGATTGTGATATCATTTCTCCTAGAAGTACCCACTAAATTACTTAATTGTAAAAATCATAAGCTTTCTTTTTAATCCTTAGCTGAGGATATGTTTTTTATTGATTTTAAATATATTTTCCATTGATTTTTAGAGACAGAGGAAAGGAGAGAGAGAGAGAAACATCAATGTCAGAGAGAAACATCAATAGATTGCCTCCTGTAGGTTCCCTAACCCAGCATCGAACCTGCAGCCTACATACATGCCCTGACCGGAAACGGAACTTGCAACCTTTTGGTATATGGGATCACACTCCAACCAAACTGAGCCACACGGCCAGGGCAAAATAATAAACTTGTGATGGAGGAATATACTTTTTGTATTTATAACCTCCACAGTCCTTTTTAGGGTTCTTCTGACTCTTGCTATGGTAGTTCACAACCATGGGCAAAGTGTTGCAACACTTTTGGATAGAGGCTGAGATAGTCACAGATCATGTCTTATTAATGGAGCTGGTTATGTAGCTTGACAAGATTGGCTATGCTCATCTTCCTTCCTTCTTTACACTTAGAGATGTCTGCTTCCTTATAGCTCCTTATCCACTAGGGAAAACACACCCAAGGCAATGATTGCCTAGTTGTATGACCAATTATTGCTCACCATTTTTTCCCACTTGAGAATAGGTGACTGACTTGTAGTGTTGTTGTGAAGACTGAATTAGCTAATACACACAAAGTGGTTTAAAAAGTGCCTGGCCATAGAGTTCTCTCTGTGACTATTTGTTAACATCATAATTATGGAAATAAACCTTGAGTCAATACCATCACTTCAGCCCTTTAGATTCACTGGATCAGATAGAAAAATTATCATTTAACCATCTATATATAAGCTTATGTACAGATGTATTTTACTAATATCAGTAGTAATTCATTTCCCATCTAGCTTTTATCCTTATGAAGATACAGTGGGGCCTTGACTTATGAGTTTAATTCATTCCGTGACGGAGCTCGTAACTCAAATTACTCACATGTCAAATCAAAAAGTGAACGAGTAAGACATGTGATGCTGGGCTGATGTTGTGGCGTTCACTGTGACATTCGCTGCGCCAACTAGCGGTGGGGTAACTGAAGCTGGCTCATAACCCGAATTTTAGCTCGCAACTCAAAGCAAAAAATCTGCCGAGAGACGGCTCATATCTTGAAAAACTCGTTAGTCGAGACACTTGTAAATCATCAACCCACTGTAATTTGTTGGCCTAGAACAGGGGTGGGCAACCCCTGGCACGCATGCCAAACATGGCACGCCAGTAACTTTTGCTGGCACGCGAAACCCTCTCTTATAATCTTCCATTTACAATTTTTTTCTTAATATCGACTTTTTTTATTTTTCAGATAAATTCAGTGTAGGTGCATCTTAGATAAACAAATAATTTTACATAACAAGTTATCTTAAAGACCATAGACATGGATTGACGAGAGAGGGGAAGAACAATTTCAATAGTGTCAAAAACGAACTATTGAGGACTTGGAATGCCATTCCAGAAAATTTTTTCTGTTTAAAAAACTTTGCAACAGCATTACTCTCCATGTTTTCATCCACATGCACTTGTGAATCTTTGTTCTCAGTGATAAATTTTGTTAATTCTCATAATAGTAGTAGCCTGATGGATGAAATTAGTAGCTCGTGCATATCTCTGAAGGTCACGAAATATAAACCTGATGTAAAATCTCTGTCATCAGTGATGCAGCAGCAAAAGTCCCACTGATAATATCAAACGGAGTCATAAAGTTTTCTGTCGGACTATCAGTGTACATGTATACATTAAAAAATAAATGTATTTTTCATCATCATATACTGTATTTTTGTCGCTCGAATGAATTTTATTATTTCTTCAAGGTTCTTCACATACATACACCTTAAGAGATATCAAGTAGGCGTAACATGTTCGCAAAAAATTAGGGTTGGCACGCAGAAGAATTTTGAGTCAGAGATTTTGCTGGTTTTGGCACACACTCACAAAAAGGTTGCCCACCCCTGGCCTAGAACCTGAAGATAGGTGGGTGGTAGAATATTAAGCTACTTAATTCCTAACAAATCTTAACCAGAGAGATTACTAAAAAATATTTCCTAAAAAAATATTTGGAAAGGTATCCCTGAATTTTATCAGCAACTAAAGATTGCCAGTGTCAATGATAAGGGCTCAAAGGTTAGCGATCGCATCTCAGTTTTCAGTTCAGTTTTGAAGAGCAAGAGAGGGAATATTTGATGAGTCATAACTCAAGATGATGGTTCAAAAAGAAGCCATGAACACCAACTGAAGGAAAGAACAAGATATTGGCTAAACTAAGACCATGTGTCTCCTAGGAGTAGGTAGACAATCTAATAAAGAAACGTTAATCAGCGACAAAGAAAAATACCTAAAAAACACAGAGCTTACATGACACCTTTGCCTCTGAACAATACTTGCTCCACCCCTGCATAAACTTCCATAAAATTATAATACAACTAATCTTCTGTCTGCTTCACTCTTATATAGAAATTAGCCAAACTAAAGACGTTGAATACTGTTTATGAACATGAGTAATGAACACAGCGACATGGCAGCTACCTATTTCATGTGGAGAGACACCCTGAGGCAGAATAAAACATAATAAAATACTCTGAGAGTACAATCTGTAGTCCATGCATTATGTATATATGTGCGTATAGCTAGATATCTACATATATGCATACCTAAAGTTTAGGGGCATGCAGAAAGAACATTTAATTTGAAAGAATATCCTAAAATAAAGATTCAATTACTTACTAGTGGTGTTAGCAACTCTATTTAATGTTGCTGAGCCCCAGTTTACCTATATGCAACAAGAAATTATTAACTGTTTTCCGATTCTTTAGCCCTAACTGGTTTGGCTCAGTGGATAGAGCTTCAGCCTGTGATCTGAAAGGTCCCAGGTTCGATTCCTGTCAAGGGCATGTTTGCTGAGCCCCAGTTTACCTATATGCAACAAGAAATTATTAACTGTTTTCCGATTCTTCTATCTGAAAGGTCCCAGGTTCAATTCCTGTCAAGGGCATGTACCTTGGTTGCGGGCACATCCCCAGTTGGGGGTGTGCAGAAGGCAGCTGATCGATGTTTCTCTCTCATCGATGTTTCTAACTCTCTATCCCTCTCCCTTCCTCTCTGTAAAAAACCAATAAAATATATTTTTAAAAAATAAAAATAAATTGTACTTTAAATTGTACAACTGTAATTTGATACTTCAAATGAGGTAATGCAAAAGAAAGCCTTTTTATACAAGAAAATATTATGCATATGTAAGGTTTATCAGCTGTAAAGTAATATGATAAATATTGAAGCTAAACTTTCTAGATTCTGTTGCACTGAGGGTGTAGGCATCTGTCTCTTCCCCAAACACTAATCTCATTTGTAGTACATAATCACACAACTTGGAAAGAAAAATATTATGCAAATCCCAAGCGGTTCCTATTCACCCTCATGAGTCATTTCTACAATTGCCACAGAAACTGAACTGTTAATGTGTGTACTAAAAATAATTGCATAAATGATGCCTGTGCCAAAGAAACAATCAGCGAAGACCCTTGCACATTTTAGAACACACAATTCAGAGTGAAAAATGCTTGGCAATTTAAAGAAGAAGTTGAACATGTTAATTTTCTGGAAATCAAGTTAAGTAGAAAAGTAACAATTCAAACATATGTGGGCAGCCTGACTCCCTGGCACTTGAAATCCCTAACAGCTAGCGGAGAGAGATCCTACTGTTGGGCAGATGAGAAGAAAACAAATCAGGGCTGGGAGGTTGAGAAGAAAATGAATGTGCAAGTGAAGGCACTACAGATGTTTTCTTGGAGACTTGTGCCATTTCTGTATCAAACCTTTTTTGATGAAGATCAAACTTCTGCAGTGCTATAGCTAACATTTTCTGAAGACCTGTTCCATGACAGAGACTGTATATGTGATTATCTCATTAATCCCCTGAAACTGAAGATAGAACAATTATTCCCATTTGCAATTAAATAAACAGAGGTTAGATGGTTTAAGTGATTGGACCAAGGTAAAGGATAGGGTCAGGGTTCAAATCTGTGTGTCTGATTCTGAAGCCCACCATCCTTGCAGCACTGCAGTCTCTCCAGAGCACATACATACACAGCACAGTCAAAGGAGACTGTCAAATGGATAAGGCTCCCACACGTCTTGCCACACTCCTTCATGGCAACCGAAAATACATTATTTTTTATGATATATTTAATCATATGAAACTGTCAAAATGAGACCATTGTTGAACCATCAAAATGGCAGTTTCATATAATTTTAATGAGTATATACTCCAAACAATTCAGCTTCTATGCTCTAACCTAAAATGTGTCCTCCCACCCTTACCCTCTATCCACTCCTCAGTCTCCTACTCAACTCTTCAACTACAAAAATCCTCTCAATCCTTTGAGACTTATCTCAAACTCCATCTCCTCATTTAAGCCATTCCTCAACCTTCTTAGTAGGAAAGATTCTCAATGACCCTAAAGAGGAAATGCTTTTTGCCTCCTCTTAAGGATCTTCATCTGAGCCCTTCTTGGGTAATTTTTCTCCTTTGACTTTAAATTATAAATATTTTGAGTCTCTATATAATTATTCCTGTAATAGTATAATTGTAAAGGGAAAGACCAGGTGATCATCATATTTCAATTCCTTAAGACTAGAATTATAGTATTTAATAAACATATATACAATTAATGATGCCAAGATTAAACTCTGTATATCTGGATCTTATAATTTTTCACATTGCTTTAAAGTTGTCTATTTATGCATTTGTGCTTGACTTTGGCACCTAAGTGCAGGACCTTGTCTTCTATTATCTTTGCACATATTCTAGGCTAGGCACAGGGTTCGTGCTCCATGAATGAACAATCTATATAGATAGTGTGTCTTCCTGCTGTATTCCCACCTGTGCCCATTAACTAGGATAAGTGAAGCTTTATTTCTGTTTACCAATTCTGTATATATTTTGAGGCCATACTCAGCCTCCATATCTCATACAGAACCAGTTGGATTACCAGTTCATTCTGCAATAAAGCATATTTTGCACAGATGAAAATGGTCTTTATTCAATGTTAAAACTTTGGGGGCATCATTTTTCAGATAATACAATTGAACCTGTCTTTATTAATTGTCAACATGTTTCTCTGTTAATGTGGACTCAATGCCTTAAACAGTGGCTTATCAGTTTTAAAAGCAATTGTTAAATTGCCAACCCATTAATGTTAGACGGGTGTAAAATTTTAAGAATGGAAAAGGCAATAACATCCACAATGTGCTATGTGATCAATGTATGCTTAGCATCCTAATTCATTTGATTCTTAAAATAATCCTACATGTACCCCATCATCAAACCAACTTAACTATGGATGAGACTTAAGAAAAGGTAAATGACTGTGTCAAGGCCAAATAGTGAGCAACTGGCAGAGGTGGGATTTATATACATTTTCTCTGACTCCGCAGTCCATGCTTGATTCACTTCATATTTTCAGAGATATAAAAGAAATCCCAAGAATAAGGCTGGCTACAATCACTGCGTGTATGTTTACACCATCATTTTCCCTTTCAGTTATGTGTTCACACAACACTATTCCTCATTAAATAACTAGGTGAAATCACTATGAAAGCAGGATGATAACAATTGCTTAGTTTCTAGAAGGTACCATAATTGCTGTAAGTTTCCTTATACATTGTTTTCTGTAGTCATCCCAATAATCTTTGGATAAATACATATCATAATTTCTTTCTGACTATCAAATCAGCAGAGGAGAGCTCAGAAGTTAGTAACTCCCTCAAGCTAACAGCCAGTAATAGGAGAGGTCACATGCAGGTTCAGGTCTATGTGACTCCAAGCCACTGCTCTCTCACATGAGGCCATGCTCTCTAACAGTGATGAAAATTTCTCCTATGATGAATACATGGTGCAAATTATACTGCACAGTGAATTATGCTGCTGAACCTTCTATTGGAAATTCTGGGGCTTTGCACATCATGCAGAAGGTTTTTAAATTTATCTATTGTATATTTACATTAACATTAATTAAAATTACAGATAAACTTGCAAGTGGTAGTTAAATAAGTTCTGAAAATCTGATGTACAACATATACATTATAGTCGACAATACTGTATTAAAACTTTAAAGTTGCCAAGGGACTAGATCTTAATTGTTCTCACCACAAAAAAGAAATGATAATTATGTGTTGGAGGTGTTAGTTAATGCTACAGTGATAATAATATTGCAATATATAAATGTATCAAATCAACACAAACACCTTAAACTTATATAATGTTGAATGTCAATTATTTCTCAATTTAAAAAAGAAAAAAAGTCACATGAAAGACGACACAAAAAAACCATTGAGCCCCCTAACATAGCCAAATGTCTTGCATTGAGAAGCTATTAAAAACATCAACTGATTTGATAAGTAAAATATTCTGAACATCATAAATAATAAATATTTGTTAACCATGCAAAATTCCAGGTATTAATAACATAGCAACAGCTGGCATTATTATGGTACCTAGTCTCAAGAAAGTCACCCCTATGGCACTGGATCCCAAACCTGGGTTGGTATCAGGATAATCAGGGATGTTTGAAAAACAACAGCTATTCAGGTCCTATCACTGTTTTAGAATCTTTGGAATATCAATAAAGTTACACTTAACAGTGGCTATAAAATGGACTTTGCTATTAAAAATGACTTGGAAGATGTGTACTGTGTCATCTTAGCTAAGCTGGAACCATATTTCTCAGGAATAAGGCACCTCATATTTCCTGGCTTCTGGGCCAGGTATATATTTTGCTCTGTAAAAAGGGTACCAACAAGATTTTTTTTTCAGGATAGTCCCAATGTTAAAATTGGAGTTTTTTGAGCTGGTGAGAAAGCCAGAAGTTTCAATTCAACCCTGGGGGTTCCAGCTCAATCTTAAAGCTTCCAGCTGTTCTTGTTTCCACTACTTCATGTGCATACTCTGTTCTCACCTGCCTGCCCTATTGATTTCAGCTTTCAACACCAAACACTAAACAGCATTATACAGTGGGGCCTTGACTTACGAGTGTCCCG
>NW_005354124.1:0-1320 GCF_000412655.1 Myotis brandtii
GGCACCCATTTTCCTTCCTTTAAAATCTTTCCCATTTATTGTAAACAACTGGAAATTGTTTGCTGAGCAACGTTGAATCTTTCTGCAAGTTGTTTTTGAGTTTGACATGGATCTGCATCCAATAATGCTTGTCATTGTTGGTCTTCAAACTTTTTCGGTTGACCTGGACATTCCTTGTCTTTCACATGGAAATCCTCACTTTTAAAGTGTTTAAACCAGTGTTCACAAGTATCTTGAGATGGAGTGAGTTCACCATTAGCTTTCCGAAGTATACGATAACTTTCAGCAGCACTTTTCTTCAAAATAAAGTAATGAATTAAAACTTCCCACAAATGCTCTTTTTTGGCATGAAATTTGACATTTTTAAGCATAAAAATATCTATGATGTTAACACCTTCAGAAAATTTGACATGAAGTTTTGAAGCCTGTTGGCAATACAACAAAATAGCATACGTATCAAATCACATATATATCAACTCCATCTACTGAAGTAACTCCATCTAGTGAAAAAATCCGCATTATTAACCAGTTCACCTAATATATTATTGACTTCAGAGAAGAAGGGAAAGGGAGAGGGAGATAGAAACATCAACAATGAGAGAATCTCAGATCGGCTGCCTCCTGCACCCCCCCTCCCCCCCCCCACTGGGGATGGAGCCCACAACTTGGGCCTGTGCCCTGACGGGGAAAGGAAGGATGGTCTCCTGGTTAATAGGTTATACGCTCAACCACTGAGCCATGACGGCCGGGTGATGAGAAAAATCTTTATTGTTTAATCCAATAACACGATCTGACAGAACGCCCCAGGGTAGTGGTTGGAGGGTGGAGGCCTTCAGAACCTCAAGCCCATTCTGCACACCTGCCACCTCATTAATGTCAGTCTTCTCTCTCTCCTTCATGCGTGTGTAGTTAAAATGTGAAATAAAACAGCTCAGAGATGAGGCTTTCTAGGGGCAATGGTATCACAGCTGAGTTAAATCAAGAGAGGCCTTCTCATCCGCCAGCGTGGCTCAGTGGTTGAGTGTAGACCTATGAACCTGGAGGTCGCCGTTCGATTCCCTGTCATGGCACACGCCCAGGTTGTGGGCTCGATCAGCCGTGCAGGAGACAGCCGGTCCATGATTCTATCTCATCATGGATGTTTCTATCTCTCTCCCCCTCTCCCTTCTTCTCTGAAGTCAATAAAAGATACATTAAGAGATGGGGGGGAGGAAGGGCCTTCTCCCCGACCACCCAGTGGCATTCCCATCATCGGCTGCATTTAGCACGAACTCAGGGCTGACCCAGCTGCTTCTTCATGGGAAACAGGACAAAGACACG
>NW_005354125.1:0-502 GCF_000412655.1 Myotis brandtii
CCGGTGTTTACCTATGCCGCCATCTTGGTTTCCTATCCCCCAATTTATATTTCTTACTCCCTTCCCACATATCACCTAGTCTCCCGACCCCTCTCCAATCTGGCAACCATCAGTTTGTTCTCTGTATCTATGAGTCTGTTTTGTTTGTTTATTTATTCCGTTCTTTAGAATGCACATATAAGTGAAATAATAAGGTGTTTGTCTTTCTATGTCTGCCTTATTTCATCTAGCATAATACTCTCCAGGTCCATCCATGTTATTGCAAATGGTAAGATTTCATTCTTTTTTTATGGCTGAGTAGTATTCCATTGTATGTGTGTACCACATTATTATCCACTTGTTGATTGATGGGCACCTGGGTTACTTCCATTTCTTGGCTTTTGTAAATAACACTGCAATGAACATATATCTTTTCAAATTAGTGTTTTGTATTCCTTCAGATATATACCCAGAAGTGGAATTGCCAGGTCATAAGGCAGTTCTATTTTTAATTTTTTGAGGA
>NW_005354126.1:0-1138 GCF_000412655.1 Myotis brandtii
TTCTGATTTTGTTTATTTGTGTCCTCTCTCTTTGTTTATTGTTGAGCCTTGGCTAGAGGTTCATAAATGTAGTGTATCCTTTCAAATAACCAGCTCTTGGTTTTTTTTGATCTTTTGTATTGTTTTTTTGGTCTCTATGTCACTTATCTCTGCTCTGATCTTTATTGTTTCTTTCCTTCTGCTTACACTGGTCTTTTCTTGTTGCTCTCTTTCTAACTCTTTGAGTTGTAGGGTTAGGAAATGTATTATCATTGCTTCTTGTATTTTGCAGTAGGTTGTAGAGCTATTAACTTCCCTCTCAAGACTGCTTTCGCTGTATCCCATAGGTTTTGGATTGTTGTGTTTTCATTGTTGTTTGTTGCCATGATGTTTTTCATTTCTTTTTTGATCTCTCTGGTAACCCAGTCATTTTTTAATAGCATGCTATTTAGTCTCCATGTGTTTGCTTTTTTTGGATTGTTTTAATTGTAGTTGATTTCCAGTTTTATGCCATTGTGATCTGAGAAGATGCTTGATATGATTTCTATCTTCTTGAATTTGAAGAGACTTTTCCTGTGACCAAATATATGGTCTATCTTTGAAAATGACCCATGTGCACTTGAGAAGAATATATATTCTGTGGCTTTGGGATGAAATGTTCTGAAGATGCCAATTAATTCCATCTGATCGAGTGAGTCATTTAGGAGGGATGTTTCTTTTCTGATTTTTGTTTAGAGGATTTGTGCAATATTGATAGTTGGGTTTTAAAGTCCCCTCCTATGATTGTATTGCTGTCACTCTCTCCCTTGATCCCCTCCAGTAGTTTTCTGATGTATTTGGGTGCTCCAATATTGGGTGCATATATGTTTACCAGAGTTATTTCTTCTTGTTGGATTGCTCCCTTTAGTACAGAGGGGCCTTGACTTATGAGTGTCCTGACTACCGAGTTTTTTGAGATATGAGCCGTCTCTCTGACGATTTTTTGCTTTGAGTTGCGAGCTAAAATTCAGAGTATGAGCCAGCTTCAGATACCCCACCTCTAGTTGGCGCAGCGAACGTCACAGTGAATGCCACAACATCAGCCCAGCATCACGTGTCTCACTCATTCACTTTTTGATTTGACATATGAGTAATTTGAGTTACGAGCTCCGTCACGGAA
>NW_005354126.1:1195-1902 GCF_000412655.1 Myotis brandtii
GGCCTTCCTTATCTCTTTTTATGTCCTTCACTTTGAGATCTAATTTGTCAGATATAAGTATTGCTACTCCAGCTTTTTTTTCATTTCCATTTGCCTGAAAAAACTTTTTTCATCTCTTCACCATCAGGCTTTGTGCATCTTTTTTTCTGAGGTGGTTTTCCTGTAGACAGCAGATAAATGGGTCATGTTTTCTTATCCACTCTGTTACCCTATGTCTTTTGATTGGGGCATTTAATCCATTTACATTTAAAGTTATTATTGATAGATACTCGTTTGTCGCCATTTTTATTCTTTATCCCTGTGTTCCTTCTTTGTTACCTATTTTTTCTTTTTACAGCAGACCCTTTAGCATTTCTTGCATTGCTGGTTTGGTGGTAATAAACTCCCACATTCCTTTTTTGTCTGTGATGCTCTAGATTTCACCCTCAATTTTGATTGATAGCCTTGCTGGGTACAGTATTCTTGGATTCAGACCCTTCATTTGCATGACTTTGTATATTTCATTACATTCCCCTCTTGCCTTATGTGTTTCTGTTGAGAAATCCGTCGCTAGTCTGATTTGGGATCCTTTGTAAGTAACTTTCTGTCTCTCTCTGGCCACTTTTAAGATTCTTGCTTTGTCGTTGGTGTTTGCCAATTTAATTATAATATGCCTTGGCATCAGTCTTTTGGGATTCATTTTGTTTGGGACTCTGTGAGCTTCTTGG
>NW_005354126.1:4485-6958 GCF_000412655.1 Myotis brandtii
CCCTGGTTTTTACCTTTCCAGGGGAACTCTGCCCTTCCCGGGTGCAAACTGTCTCACCAGCTGAGTCTGCTTCGCCAATTCGGGGTAGATATTATTCATTTCAGCTGCTCATTCTATTTGCTCTGGGACAAGCCTTGGGACACGTCTTGTTATTCAGTCTTGATTAGCCTCAAGCTATCAACCACAGGGTGGCACACACGGTTTTCTAGCAGGGGGGGGCAATTGCTCCCCCCCTATGCAAAAGCTGCCTAGATGGTAAAGGTCTGCAGGAGAAAGATGTCCTCTGTAGTATGCAGGAATGACTCAGCACAGGAAACTGTGGTGGCTGAATTTGGATCCCAGAACCCCTGGCCCTGGATTCTGCTCACATAGCTCTATCTACTCTACCCTCCCTCTGCCAGAACCCAAGGTGAGTGGCTGCACATTAAATTTTGTGCATTGGCCTTTTAAGAGGGTGCCTGCCTCTCCCTGGCAGACAGCAACCCTGCAGCTTTTCACAGCCAGGTATTATGTAGGTACTTTTCTCAGTTCTGGTACTCTGGTCTGAAGATCCCAGCTTGGGGTTTAGACCCCAGAGATCTCAGTGGAAACCCTCCCACAGCTGAGATATCCCTCCTGAAATTCAGCTGCTGCCTGTGGGAGCTCAGCCAGTCCTTTTGAGCCTCCACACTTCCTATCATCCTCTATGTAATCTCCACTTTCCATCCTTAGTCATCAGGGTTCTCTCCAAGTAGTGTTTAGTTGAATATGCAGGTTGTTTTTTTTTCCTGTATTTTAGTTGTATTTCCAGTTTGGTCCTGGGAGAGTGACAGTGTAGATTCCACTTACTCTGCCATCATTTTGGAATCCTCCAGTTCCCAGGGGTGATGAAATTACAGGGCTATCAATCCTTGTGCTTCAAGGCCTGGGCTGATCACCAGCACCTAATTCCTCCTTCTGAGTCTCCTTGCCAACACACACCAGCTCCCTCCTGAGATCATGCCTAAGAATCAATCATTCAAAAATATGCTCAACAAATTATAGTCTCTCTCTTTCTCTCATATATATAGTCATGCACTGTATAACAAAGTTGCTGTCTGCCTATACAATGGTGGTATACCATATAGTGCACATGTGTAGTACAATGTACTATCAAGGTTTGTATAAGTATATTTTATGATTTTTGCAAAATGACAAAATCACCTAACACTAAATTTCTCAGAAAGTATTCTCATTGTTAAGCATTACGTGACTGTGTAGCAAGTAATGAATAAATTTTCTTAGTACCATTTGTAAAGTTCAGTAATCTATACTTTTTCTAATGATTTGAAAAGCTGTCTCCCCCTTGAAGTTACAACAATTTGAACAGCTATAATTCACTAATAATTCTGTGCTCAACACACAAACATGTCTGAGAGATCCACACATTGAAACACCCAAAGGAGAGCGAGTCAGAGCAAGTGGGGAAGGAGGAAAGGAAGAAGAACAGAGACGGGTACCACAAATGCAGTCTGGAACTCACTGTGGGTCTTAGGTGAGGAAAGAAATCAGCTTACCATCTGCATTCACTGTAGCCCAGAGGAACAGAGAAATACAATGAGGTGAATGCTCCTGCTGAAGTAGTGGATATGCACTGAAACATAACCCAGTGACCTGAGCAGAGACAAAGCACAGAGATGCAACCACTGTTTTCTGGTGGCTGCCATTGCCAGGCAGAAAAACAAAACCATAGAGCCTGGACACATCTACTCATCCCTCCAAAGCTTGTCTCCCTTCACCCTCACAGAGGTATCAGCAAGACGCAGAAGAAGTGGTATCAATGAGTGTTGGGCTACAGAGAACATGCTCTGCAGTCCTTAAAACTAGAGACAGAAGCACTTTTCCCTGAGTGGCAGGTACACGTTGAGGCTTATATCAGTGACAAGGGTAGAGATACATAGATGAGGCAGCTGAGGCCTGGCAGTGGCCATTAATGAGAGAAGAACAAAGCCACAAACTGCACCAGCCATCCTATCATAGCTCACCTCACCCCCACCCATCATGACTGCACTGCCAGCAGTGTCTGGTTGCAGGGGACAGTGGTGAGATTTCCTGGGCTCAGAACTGTATCTCCCAACACATTTCTGCATGAGGCTGATGCCCTAAGAACAAGGGGACCTGGTCATAGAGGAGATGGACATTCTGACAGGTGTGAGATGATACCACATTGTTGTTTTGATTTGCATCTCTCCAATGATTAGTGACTTTGAGCATGTTTTCATATGTCTTTTGGCCTTTCTTCTGTCTTCTTTTGAAAAGTATCTATTTAGGTCCATTGCCCATTTTTTTTGTTTGTTTTCTTATTTATTTTTATTTTTTTTCCTGACTTCAAAACTTTTTTTATTGTTGCTTAAAATATTACAAAGAGTAGTACATTTCTCTCCTTTTTTCCCCTTGACCTTCCCCCAGCCTCCCCTACCCCGCAGTGTCTTGTGTCCATTGGTTATGCTTATAT
>NW_005354126.1:7625-17468 GCF_000412655.1 Myotis brandtii
AAAAGTGTCTATTTAGGTCCTTTGCCCATTTTTTGATTGGATTGTTTATCTTCCTTTTGTTAAGTTGTATGAGTTCCCTATAAATGTTGGAGATTAAACCCTTATTGGTGATAACATTGGCAAATATGTTCTCCCATGCAGTGGGCTTTCTTGTTGTTTTGTTGATGGTTTCTTTTGCTGTGCAGAAGCTTTTTATTTTGATGTCGTCCCATTTGTTTATTTTCTCTTTAGTTTACAATGCCCTAGGAGATGTATCAGTGAAGAAATTGCTTCGGCATAAGTCTGAGATTTTGTTGCCTTTGAATTCCTCTAGTATTTTTAAGGTTTCCCGTCTTACATTTAAGTCCTTTATCAATTTTGAGTTTATTTTTGTGTATGGTATAAGTTGGTGGTCTAGTTTCATTTTTTTATTTTTGCATTTATCCGGCCAATTTTCCCAACACAATTTTTTTAAAAATATATTTTATTGATTATTCACAGAGAAGAAGAGAGAGGGATAGAGAGTTAGAAACATCGATGAGAGAGAAACATTGATCAGCTGCCTCTTGCACACCTCCCACTGGGGATGTGCCCGCAACCAAGGTAGATGCCCTTGGCCGGAATCGAACCTGGGACCTTTCAGTATGCAGGCCAACGCTCCATCCACTGAGGCAAACCGGTCAGGGCCCAACACCATTTTTTAATGCGAGTGTTTTGCCTCCTTTGTCAAATATTAATTGAGCATAGCGGTTTGGGTCGATTTCTGTGGTCTCTATTCTATTCTATTGATCTATATGTCTGTTATTGTGCCAGTAACAGGCAGTTTTGAGAACAGTGCTTTTGTAATACAGCTTGATATCTGGTATTGAGATCCCACCTACTTTGTTCTTCTTTCTCATGATTGCTGCAGCTATTTGAATCTTGTTTTATTCCAGATGAATTTTTGGAGAGTTCATTCTAAGTCTGTGAAATATACCATTGGTATTTTAATGGGGAGTGCATTGAATCTATAGATTGCCTGGGTAGTATGGACATTTTAATTATGTTGATTCTACCAATTCTTGAACACGGTATGTTCTTCCATCTGTTTATGTCTTCCTCGATCTCTTTTCTTAGTGTCCTGCAGTTTTCTGAGTATAGGTCGTATACCTCCTTAGTTAAGTTTATCCTAGGTATCTTAATTTTTTTGGTGTGATGGTAAATGGGATTGTTTTTTTTAGTCTCTCGTTCTGTACATTCAATTTTGGTATACAGATTCCTTGGCATTAATTTTGTATCCTGCTACATCTCCAAATTCTTTTATTAAGTCTAATAACGTTTTGATGGAGTCTTTAGGGTTTTCTATGTACAGCAACATGTCATCTGTGAATAATGACCATTTTACTTTTTCTTTTCTAATTTGGATGCCCTTCGTTTCTTCTTCTTGTCTGATCACAATGGCTAGTACTTCCAGTACTATGGCAAACAGGAGTGGTGAGAGTGGGCATCCCTATCTTGTTCCTGTTTTTAGGGGACATGCTTTTAGTTTTTGCCCATTGAGTATGTGCTTGGCTGTGGGTTTGTCATATAAAGCTTTTATTATGTTGAGGTATGATCCTTCTATTCCCACCTTGCTGAGTGTTTTTATCAAGAAAGGGTGTTGGATTTTGTCAGATGCTTTTTCTGCATTAATTGATATGACCATCTGATTTTTATCTCTCAATTTGTTTATGTGATGTATCCCATTTATTGATTTGCAGATATTGTACCATCCTTGCATCCCCAGGATAAATACTACTTGGTCATGGTATATGATTTTTCTGATATACTGCCGGATCCGATTTGCTAGAATTTTGTTGAGGATTTTGGCACCTATGTTCATGAGTGATATTGGCATGTAATTATCTTTCATTGTGTTTTCTTTATCTGTATTTGATACTATGGTATTGGTGGCTTCATAGAATAAGCTTGGAAGTGTTCCTCTTGAATTTTTTTTTTTTGGAATAGTGTGAGGAGGATAGGTTTTAGTTCTTCTTTGAATGTTTGGTAAAACTCCCCTGTGAAGCCGTCTGGCCCCAGGCTTTTGTTTGCTGGAAGATTTTTGATGACTGCTTCAATTTCTTCCATAGTAATCATCCTATTGTTATTTTTAGATTTTTCCTGATTGAGTGTTGGAAGGTTGTATTTTTCTAGGAATATGTCCATTTCCTCCAGGTTGTGTAGTTTGTTGGAATAGAGTTGTTCATAGTAATTTTTAACAATCTTTTGTATTTCTGTAGGGTTTGTTGTTATATCGCCTGTTACATTTCTAATTTTGTTTATTTGGGTCCTCTCTCTTTGCTTCTTGGTGAGATTGGCTAGAGGTTCATCAATTTTGTTTATCCTTTCAACAAAGCAACTCTTGCTTTCATTGATCTTTTTTAGTGTGTGTGTGTGTGTGTGTGTGTGTGTGTGTGTGTGTGTTTTGTCTCTATGTCATTTATTTCTGATCTGATCTTTATTATCTCATTCCTTCTGCTCACTCTTGGCTTTTCTTGTTACTCTCTTTCTAATTCTTTAAGTTGTAGAGTTAGAGGGTTTACTACCTTTTTTTCTTTTTTGAGGTAGGCCTGTAGAGCTATAAACTTCCCTCACAGGACTGCTTTCACTTTGTCCCATATATTTTGGATTGTTGTGTTTTCATTGTCCTTCATTTCCAGGATGTTTGTAATTTCTTCCTTGATCTCTTTGGTAACCCAATCATTGTTTAATAGCATGCTATTCAGCTTCTAATTGTTTGAATTTTTTTCATCTTTTCATTGTACCCAAAGCATCCTGAGAAAAAGGAACAAAGGCAGCAGTATCATAGTCCCTGATTCAAAGTATATTACCAAGTGACTGTCATCAAAACAGTATGATATGGGCAGAAAAACAGACACAAAAACCAGTGGAACAGAATTGAGATCCCAGAGATAAATTCTTATGTATATGAGCAATTAATTTTTGAAAAAGAAATTAAAAACATACAATAATTGTAAAGCAAGGCTCTTCAATAAATAGTGCTAAAAAATGGAAAGTCACATGCAAAAGAATGATACTAGACTGCTCTTTGTCACCATTCACACAAAAAGTAATTCAAAATGGATAAAAGATCCCAATATAAGACCTGAAACAATAAATTACATAGAACAAATCATAGGTTCTTAACTTATTGACCTTGTTCTTATAAATGATGTTATGAATTTGACCTCAAAAGCAAGGAAGTAAAGCAAAAATAAGTGAATGGAACTATATCAAACTAAAAAGCTTCTGCACAGCAAATGAAATTGTCAACAAAACAAAAAGACAACCTTCTCTCATTTAATTGTTTGGAAATGGTACATTACTGTGTAAATGTACTATTTGCAAACAACAGCTCTGACAAGAAGTTAATATAAAAAAATATAAACAAGGATGCAACATGGCGGCTGGCAGGACGGGAGTGAGGAGATTATGAGTGAGTAAGGGAATGATAGAGGAGTGTGCAGATGTATCTGGTGTGTGTGTGTGTGTGTGTGTGTGTGTGTGCATATGTGTGTGTGCATGTGTGTGTGCGTGCATATGTGTGTGTGCATGTGTGTGTGTGTGTGTAACAATTATATCTCTCAGGAGTCCTGGGTGCTGGTGGATCAGGCTCTCCTGGAAAATGAACCCCTGCTACTGCTAGAGGCACTTCCTGGGCAGCCCAGCTCTGGCACAGAAACCATGACATGTTGAAGGGGGGAGCAGTGGCAGATAATAATACAGCATAGCCAACACACAGACTGCCCTTGGACAACACCCCTGACCCATGCAGTAAGCCACATGCCAGTGGGACCTTGTAAGGGCCCCCCATCATGGACTCTGGAATCCCCATATTAATTTGCATGACAGTGGGACCTCACAGGTGACCCTCACTATGGGAACAAGGACACCAAGAACATCCACAACAGCTTGCATGATGAGTTGGGGTGAACCAGATAGTCAGATAACCTGTGAGGAGACTCCATCCACAAATGGGACAATAACATTCAAGACCCAACTACATAAGGAGAACCCAAATAACTCAAATAGGGGGTTTCCCTAGAACACCCAGCTCAGGAGATCTCAGAGACTGCACCATTGGGTCCCACAAACACCTACTACATAGGACCACACCTCCCAAAATTTTGGTGGCATAGCAGTTTGATCTAAGACATAAAAAAGAATACAAAGGGGAGACAAAATGGCGGCAGTATAGATGGATGTGTCCCTTGCCTTGTCCCGGAGCAGATAGGGTGAGCAGCTGAAACGAGTAACATCCAGCCCGAATTGGCAATGGAGATTCAGCTGGGAGATGGTTGGCAGCTGGGAAAGAGAGAGGACTCCTGGAGAAAGGTAAAATCAAGGCTCTGGGAAGGATAATCTGCCAGACTTCTGAGCCCTGAGCATCAGAGGGAATCCACACAGCACCGGCTTGAGCTGCATCCCTTGGGACAGGCACAGTGGAAAGAAGGTACGTAGAACTGCTGGTCGGCAGGGGATTCTAGATCTGGGTCCACAATCAGGAAAGGCTGAAGAGTGCCAGCAGCAGAAGAGTGCGCAGAGGCACAACCTTTCCCCCCTCGCAGAGGATTCTTGTTCTGGGTCCACAGTCAGTAAAGGCTGAAGAGTGCCAGCAGGAGATAAGTGTGTAGAGGTGCAGGCTCTCCGGCCTCTGTGGCTTGTGCCTTTCTTCATTGAGCCTATTGCATAGGATCTTTCGGATACAGACACTTACCCATGGCTAGAGTGTGGGAGAAGGTGCAGAATTGTGGAATCTGGGGAGAGAGGGGAGTCCAGGAGAAGTGGCAGCGAGTTTGCTGCTGAGTCATGCCTGAGCCTGGGACCTGGGCAGCCATTTTGCCCTGAAGAGATAGCCAGTATCCAGGCAACTAATACAGCCACACCCAGATTCCCTGAATGGACAAAGGATTAGAAAAAAAAAAAAAAACCTAAATAGTCCCTGAGAGTCCAAAGGGATTAGCCTAAAGAGAGACTTTCAGTCCCAGCAATCAGAACCTGAGAAACACTACAGTACAGAAGATTGGGATCTTCAGCCAGCCAAAGGAACACTTCACTTTTTCATTTGTATTTTTATTTTTTATTTTATTTTTATTATTTTGTTATCTTATTTTCTTTGTTTTCCTGTTTTTGTTTGTTGCTTTATTTTCTATTTCTTTTCACATTATATTTCCATCACTCTATTTCATTTATTTTTTGGTATTTTTATACCACTTTTGAAATCAATTTTTTTGTAAATTTATTATTATTTTTTTCTCGTTCTCTTTCCTCTTATCCACCCATCCCGTTTCTACTTCCTCTATACTGAACTGAGATCTTCCCCATATTCATCCAATTCTTAACCTTATCCTATCTCATAAAAGGGTAATATGCAAATTAACCGTCACTCCTCACTCCGTCAGTTCGTCACAAAGATGGCTGCAGCCAGGGAACTGGAGCGAGCAGGAAGCTTGTGTTGCCCCCAGAGATGAAGGAAGCAAAGCTTCCCGCATGCCCTGGCTGGCCCTAAGCTCTGCTCAAGGCTACAAAGTTTCAACTATAGAAGATAAATAAATCCCAGATACCTGCTTCAAGCTGGCATGGCCTCCATTCAAGGAGGGGCTGGGAGCCTCGGTTGCCAGGGAAAACCCGACCTGGGCTCTGCTTAAGGCCTCAAAGTTTCAATTATGGAAGTTAAATAAATCCCAGATACATGCATAAAGCCCGCGGGCGTGGCCAGCCTGAAAACGGCCATCAGCCCCTCACCCAGGCAGGCCAGGCACCAAAGTAGGGCCCAACAGCCTGAAGGGGCTGTGGCCAGGCAGAAAATGGCCCTCAGCCCCTCACCCAGGCTGTCCAGGCACCCCAGCAGGACCCCCCCCACCCTGAAGGGGCTGTGACCAGCCTGAAAACAGCCATGAGCCCCTCAACCAGGCTAACCAGGCACCCCAGTGGAGACCCCCACCCTGAAGGGCGTGTGACCAGCCTGCAAACAGCCATCAGCCCCTCACCGAGGTTGGCCAGGCACCCCAGTGGAAACCCCCACCCTGAAGGGGGTGTGACCAGCCTGCAAACAGCCATCAGCCCCTCACCGAGGTTGGCCAGGCACCCCAGTGGAAACCCCCACCCTGAAGGGGGTGTGACCAGCCTGCAAACAGCCATCAGCCCCTCACCGAGGTTGGCCAGGCACCCCAGTGGAAACCCCCACCCTGAAGGGGGTGTGACCAGCCTGCAAACAGCCATCAGCCCCTCACCGAGGTTGGCCAGGCACCCCAGTGGAAACCCCCACCCTGAAGGGGGTGTGACCAGCCTGCAAACAGCC
Source organism: Myotis brandtii (assembly GCF_000412655.1). Lineage (NCBI taxonomy): Eukaryota > Metazoa > Chordata > Mammalia > Chiroptera > Vespertilionidae > Myotis > Myotis brandtii. The sequence goes on from NW_005354126.1 coordinate 13,924, forward strand.
ATCAGCCCCTCACCGAGGTTGGCCAGGCACCCCAGTGGAAACCCCCACCCTGAAGGGGGTGTGACCAGCCTGCAAACAGCCATCAGCCCCTCACCGAGGTTGGCCAGGCACCCCAGTGGAAACCCCCACCCTGAAGGGGGTGTGACCAGCCTGCAAACAGCCATCAGCCCCTCACCGAGGTTGGCCAGGCACCCCAGTGGAAACCCCCACCCTGAAGGGGGTGTGACCAGCCTGCAAACAGCCATCAGCCCATCATCCAGGTTGGCCAGGCACCCCAGGGGGGACCCCCATCCTGAAGGGGGTGTGGTAAGCCTGAAAACGGCCTTCAGCCCCTCACCCAGGCTGGCCAGGCACCCCAGCAGGACCCCTACCCTGATCTGGGACACACTTCCAGGCAAACCAGCCAGCCCCCACCCGTGCACCAGGCCTCTATCCTATAAAATAAAAGGGTAACATGCAAATTGACCCTAACAGCAGTACGACTGGGAATGACTGGTCAGTATGACACACACTGACCACCAGGGGGCAGACGCTCAATGCAGGAGATGCCCCCTGGTGGTCAGTGCACTCCAACAGGGGGAGCTCTGCTCAGCCACAAGCCAGGCTGACAGCTGACAGCACATGGTGGTGGCGGGAGACTCTCCCACCTCCTCAGCAGTGCTAAGGATGTCCAACTGCAGCTTAGGCCTGCTCTCCGCTGGCAAGTGGTGTCGTGAGTACATTCGTGCTTTGGTTCCTTCGTGTTGTGTATTGTCGAAGTGAATTTTATCCTGTCTGGCCAGGTGCTAGAGAGTGAGCCTCATAACCAGAAACCTGGAGAGGAAACTCCATCCACAAACGGGTCAATAACACCCCAGACTCAACTACAGAGGCAGGAAGAAGACGGCAGTGAGGGAGAGAGCATGAGTCCATGAGGGACCAAAAGAGGAGTGTGTGGTCATGTGGGATGTGGGATGTCTATGTGAGTGAGGCACAGATAGATCCCGCAGGACCTTCGGGGTCAGGTTAAACGAGCACGCCTAACTAGGCAGCCTCTGCTACCAATGTAAACAGTTCTGGGAGGCCGGCTCATCCTCAGAGGCCTAGCGTTTTTAAGGGGAGAGCTGCTGTAAATGGGAGCCAGGCTTCACCTCCACCCAGGGTGCCCTCAGATAACACCTGGGACTCTACAGCCACCCCTGCCAGGGACCTGCTACCCCAGCTGTGGTCTCACCGTCAACAAGTCTCCAGCCTCCCTGGTCGCAGGCTCCTGTGAGTTCTGAAGCATGCTCCCCTCTGACTGACCCAATGCCTTAGCCCAGGGCACTGCAACCATTCAAGCAGCAGACACCTGAGCAGCCCACACTTGTCCAAGGAGCAGCGGCCCTGTGAGCAGCTTGCCCCAGACCTAAGAGCAGAAGCTTCATGTGGCCTTCCCCCTTCTGAGGAGCAGCAACCACGTGAGTAGCCTGCCCCCTCTGAGGAGCAGCAGGCGCATGAACAGCCTGCCCATGATTGAGGAGTGGCAGCCCCACCCCCATCCGAGGAGCAGCAGCTGCATGAGAAGCCTGCCCCTATACGAGGAGCAGCAGCGGTGTGAGCAGCCCATACCCATATGACGAACAGCAGTGCTGTGAGCAGCCCGCTGCCATTCAAGGAGCAGTAGCCACTCGAACAGCCTGCCCCAGTCCAAGGAGCATCAACCACATGAGCAGACTGCCCATTTCCAAGGAGCGGCAGCCCTGTGCAATCCACACTGGTCTGAGTAGCAGCAGACACATGCACCCTGCACCTGTCTGATGAGCAGCAGCTGGGTAAGCGGCATGCCCCCATCTGAGGAGCAGCAGCCACACATGCAGCTCACTCATGTCCGAGGAGCAGCAGCCACACAAGCAGCCCATCCCCCATCTGGGGAGCAGCAGCCACGCAAGCAGCCTGTCCCCCATCTGAGGAGCAGCAGCTGCGCTAGCAGCCTGCACCCGTATGAGGAACAGTATCCCTGTAAACAACGTGCCCCTGTCCAAAGAGCAGCAGCCTCACGAGCAGTCCGCTCCATTTGAGGAACACCAGCAGCGTACAGCCAGCCCCAATCCAAGGAGCAGCAGCCACGTGAGCAGTCTGTGCCCATCCATGAAGCAGAAGCCACGTGAACAGCCTGCTCCTGTCCAAGGAGCAGCAGCTGTGCTCAGCCCGCCCCCATCTGAGGAGCAGCAGCATCGTGATCAGCCCACCCCTGTCCAAGGAAGAGCAGCTGTTCAAGAAGCCTCCCCTGCCAGCCAGAGGAGACACCACTGCTGTGAACAGCACCCCTAGAGGAGACGCTGCCAACTGATGAGCAGCCACAACCATGACCACATGAGGAGCAACTTCACCCTAAGGAACGACTGCCACCCAAGGAGCAGCCCCTGCACAACTTGACATCTAGATCAGTGGGTGAGACCAAAAATGCGTAGACAAAGAAACCTCCAAAAGAAAAAAAAGGAGGAATTGCCAGAAAAGCAGCTAAGTGAAACAGAGGCAAGCAATATGTTAGAAAAAGAATTCAGAATAAGGGTCCTAGAGTTCATAAACCAGATGGAGAAAAAAATTAACAACTTATGTAAGAATCAAGAAAAAATGGATGAAAAAATCAACAACGTATGTAACAATCAAGAAGAAATGAAGAGTAATATAGCTGTAATAAAAAACACCATGGAAAGTTTCAACAGTAGACTAGTAGAAGCGGAGGACTGAGTTAGTGAATTAGAAGACAGTGAAGCAAAACACACTGAAACTGAATTGCAATTGAATAAAAAAATTAAAAGACAAGAGGAGAGCCTAAGGGACCTATGGGACAACATGAATGAAGCAACATATGAATAATAGAGGTGCCAGAACAACAGGAAGAGGAACAAGGTTAGAAAACCTATTTGAAGAAATGTCAGAAAATTTCCCTGAGGTGAGGAAGAAAAAAGTCACTCAAGCACAGAGAGTCCCGAACAAGATGAACCTAAAAAGACCCACACCAAGACATATCACATTTACAATGGCAAATGTTCCGGACTAAGTGAGAATCTTAAAGGCTGCAAGAGAGAGACAGAAAGTTACATACAAGGGATCTCCCATTAGATTATCAAATGATTTCTCAACAGAATCACATCAGGCCAGAAAAGAATGGACGGAAATTTACAAAGTGATGCAAAGCAAGGGACTGAATCCAAGAATACTCTATCCAGCAAGGCTATCATTCAAAATTGAAGGGTAAATAAGAAGCTTCACAGAAAAAAAAAAGGCTAGGGGAATTTATCACCACCAAGCCAGCAATGCAAGAAATGCTAAAGGAGTTTGTGTAAAAAGAATAAATAAAAAGATAAAGAAAACAGGCAGAAAAAATAAAAATGCCAACAAACAAGTACCTTTCAATAATAACTTTAAACGTAAATGGACTAGATGCTCGAATCAAAAGACATCGAGTGGCTGAATGGATAAAAAAACATGACCCATATATTTGCTGTCTACAAGAGACCCACCTCAGAATAAGGGATTCACAGACTGAAAGTGAAGGGATGGAAAAATATCTTTCAGAC
>NW_005354126.1:20639-24177 GCF_000412655.1 Myotis brandtii
GGACAAAGAATTGCACGTTTAGATATATTTTTAATATTATCTATAGTAGTGGTTCTCAACCTTGGCTGCACATTAGAATCACCTGGGAATCTTTGTAAAATCCTGATTCCTGGGCCTCATCCTCTGGAAATTGTTTCTTTGTTATGGGGTGTGGCCACAATATTAGTAACAAAGAAACAGAATTTCCAAAGGATGAGGCCCAGAAATCAGGATTCTAAAAAGATTCCCAGGTGATTCTAACGTGCAGCCAAGGTTGTGAACCACTGATCTATAGATATAGTATTTCCAAAGAGAGCTTCAATAATAGATCCATTACAAATCATTTCACTTCTATACTCTGCTCCGAGGGTGGGTTCCTGCCTGAAAACTTACCCTGAGGGCGGGTTCCTTTCTGAACTCTTGCCCTGAGGGGGGGTTCCTGCCTAAAACCTCGCCCTCCAGGAAACAGCAGAGGGAGGGCGCAGCAGTTTTCAAGACGACCCCTGCAGGACTGACTTCCTTCCATCTAGAAGGTTTCAAAAATAGACTAGAAGAGGTTGTGTACTAAACCATCAATTTAGAAAACAGGGTAGGAAAAAACACCCAACTAGAGAAGCAAGTGGAGAAAAAATTAAAAAGCAGGAGGAGAGTTTAAGGGCACTTTGGAAAAACATCAAATGAACCAACATCCACATAACAGGGATGCCAGAAGGAGAGAAAGCTGACCAAGGAATAGAAAACCTGTGATTTTATTTTTATTTTATTTTTTTTCTTTATTGATTAAGGCACTACATATGTGTCCTTATCCCCTCATTGTCACTCACCCCTCACTCATGCCCTCATTCCCCATGGGGTCTGTGTCTATTGGTTAGACTTATATGCATGCATAGAAGTCCTTTAGTTGATTTCTGCCCCTTACCCTTACCCTCCCCTGCCTTCCCTCTGAGGTTTGATGGTCTCGGTTCTGGCCATATCACACCCAGGGTTTTTACATAAGTAGATACTATGAACAACTGTACTCAGACAAAATAGACAACCTGGAGGAAATGGACAGATTCCTAGAAAAATACAACCATCCAAAACTCAATCAGGAAGAATCTAAAAATCTCAATAGGCCAATAACTATGGAAGAAATTAAAGCAGTCATCAAAAAGCTTCCAACAAACAAAAGCCTGGGGCTAGACGGCTTCACAGAGGAGTTTTACCAAACATTCTAGGAAAAACTAAAATTTATCCTCCTCAGACTAGTCCAAAAAATTCAACAGGAAGGAACACTTTCAAGCTCATTCTATGAAGCCAGCATCACCCTAATACCAAATACAGATAAAGACAACACAATGAAAGAGAATTACAGGCCAATATCCCCCATGAACATAGATGCCAAAATCCTCAACATAATCTTAGCAAATCGAATCAAGCAGTACATCAGAAAGATCTTACACCATGACCAAGCAGGATTTATCCAAGGGATGTAAAGATGGTACAATATCCACAAATCAATAAACGTGATACCATCCTCACCAGCTGATTTATTGATGATAACCACTCTGACAGGTGTGAGATGGTACCGCATTGCCATTTTGATTTGCATTTTTCTGATGATTAGGGTGAGAATAGAAGGATAATACTTCAACATAATACAAGTCATAAATGACAAACCCACAGGCAACATCATACTCAATGGACAAAAAATATAACCATTTCCCCTAAGAACAGGAACAAGACAGAGATGCAGAAGAGTAGTGACTCTGAGCATGTTTTCATAAGTCTCTTGGCCTTCTTTATGTCCTCTTTCATAATGTATCTATTTAGGTCCATTGCCCAGTTTTTGATTGGTTTTTTTTTTTATCTTCCTTTTGTTAAGTTGTATGAGTTCCTTGTAAATGCTGGAGATTAAACCCTTATTGGTGATAACATTGAAAAATATGTTCTTCCATGCAGTGGGCTTTCTTGTAGTTTTGTTGATGGTTTCTTTTGCTGTGCGGAAGCTTTTTATTTTGATGTAGTCCCATTTGTTTATTCTCCATAAAAAAAAACTATTAGACTTAATAAATGAATTCGGCAATATAGCAGGATACAAAATTAATGCTAAGAAATTTATGGGATTTCTTTACACCAATAGTGAACTTACAGTTAGAGAGACTAAAAAGCAATCCCATCTACCATCACACCAAAAAAATTAAGATACCTAGGAATACACTTAACTAAGGAGGTAAAAGACCTGTACTCAGAAAACTACAGGACACTGAAAAAAGAGATAGAGAAAGACATAAACAGATGGAAGAACATAAAATATTAATTGAGCATAGTGGTTTGGGTCGATTTCTGGGTTCTCTATTCTATTCCATTGATCTATATGTCTGTTCTTGTGCCAGTACCAGGCAGTTTTGAGAACAGTGGCTTTGTAGTACAGCTTGCTATCTGGTATTGAGATGCCTCCAACTTTGCTCTTCTTTTTCAGGATTGCTGCAGCTATTTGGGGTCTTTTTTATTCCAGATGAATTTTTGGAGAGTTCGTTCCATGTATGTGAAATATGCCGTTGGTATTTTCATGGGGAATGCATTGGATCTGTAGATTGCTTTGGGTAGTATGGACTTTTTAATGATGTTGGTTCTACCAATCCATGAACACCGTATGTTCTTCCATCTGTTCATGCCTTTCTCTATCTCTTTTTTCAGTGTTCTATAGTTTTCTGAGTACAGGTCTTTTTTAGAAATATATTTTATTGATATTTTACAGAGAGGAAGGGAGAGGGATAGAGAGTTAGAAGCATCGATGAGAGAGAAACATTGATCAGCTGCCTCCTGCACACCTCTCATTGGGGATGTGCCCGCAACCAAGGTACATGCCCTTGACCAGAATCGAACCTGGCATATTTCAGTCCGAAGGCCAACACTCTATCCACTGAGCCAAACCGGTTAGGGCTGAGTACAGGTCTTTTACCTCCTTAGTTAAGTTTATTCCTAGGTATCTTAAGTTTTTTGGTGCAATGGTAAATGCGATTGTTTTTTAATCTTTCTTTCTGTAAGTAAACTATTGGTGTATAAAAATGCAATAGAGTACTTGGCATTAATTTTGTATCCTGCTACATTGCTGAATTCATTTATTATGTCTCATAATTTTTTGATGTAGTCTTTAGGGTTTTCTATGTACAGTATCATGTCATCTGCAAAAAATGACAGTTTTACATCTTGTTTTCCAATTTGGATATTTTTATTTCTTCTACTTGTTTAATTGCTATGGCTAGCACTTCCAGAACTATGTCAAACAGGAGTGGTGATAGTGGGCATCCCTGTCTTGTTCCTGTTCTTAGGGGAAATAGTTTTAGTTTTTGCCTATTGAGTATGATGTTGCATGTAGGTTTGTCATATAAGGTTTTTATTATGTTGAGGTATGATCCCTTTATTCCCATTTAGGTGAGGGTTTTTATCAAGAAACGGTGTTGGATTTTGTCAAATGCTTTTTCTGCATCAATTGATATGACTATGTGATTTTTATGTCTCAATATGTTTATGTGATGTATCACGTTTATTGATTTGCAGATATTGTACCATCCTT
>NW_005354126.1:25184-27063 GCF_000412655.1 Myotis brandtii
ATGTCATTTATTTCTGCTCTGATCTTTATTATCTCCTTCCTTCTGCTCACTCTGGGCTTTTCTTGTTGCTCTCTTTCTAATTCTTTAAGTTGTAGAGTTAGATGATTAACTACCATTTTCTCTTGTTTTTGTTTTTTTTTAGGTAGTCCAGTAGAGCTATAAACTTCCCTCTCAGAATTGCTTTCATTGTGTCCCATAGATTTTGGATTGTTTTGTTTTCATTGTCATTCATTTCCAGGATGTTTTAAATTTCTTCTTTGATCTATTTGGTAATCCAATCATTGTGTAATTGTGTGCTATTCAGCTTCCAAATCTTTGAATTTTTGGATTGTTTTTATTGTAATTTATTTCTAATATTATGTCATTGTGCTATGAGTAGATGCTTGATATGATTTTGGAGAGTCTGAATTTGGAATGACTTTGCCTGTGACCCAATATGTGGTCTATCTTTGAAAATGTCCCATGTGCACTTGAGAAGAATGTATATTCCATGGCTTTGGGGTGAAATGTTCTGAAGATGTCAATTAAGTCCATCTGGTCTAGTGAGTCATTTTGTATTGCTGTGTCTTTGCTGATTTTTTTTTTTGTCTAGAGGATTTATCCAGTGATGTCAGTGGGGTATTAATGTCCCCTACTATGATTGTTTTGTTAATCTCTCCTTGGTATCTTCCAGGAGTTTTTTATGTATTTGGGTGCCCCTCATTGGGTGCATATATGTTTACCACTGTTATATTCTCTTGTTGTATCGATCCTTTATGTATTATGAAGTGGCCTTCCTTATCTCTTGTATGGCCTTCACTTTGTGGTCTATTTTGTCAGATATGAGTTGCTACCCCATTTTTTTTTTCATTTTCATTTGTATTAAAGATATTTTTCCATCCCTTCACTTTCAGTCTGTTTGAGTCCATTGTTCTGAGGTGGGTCTCCTGTAGACAGCATATATATCGGTCTTGTTTTTTTTTTTTATCCATTCAGCCACTCAATGTCTTTATTGGAAAATTTAGTCCACTTACATTTAAAGTTCTTATTGATAGGTACTTGTTTGTAGCTATTTTTATTTTTTTGTGTCTGTGTTCCTTCTTCCCTCTTTATTTCTTATTTTTACACCAGTCCCTTTAGCATTTCTTGCATTGCTGGCTTGGTAATGATGAACTCCCTTAGCCTTTTTGTGTCTGTGAAGCTTCTTATTTCCCTTTCAATTTTGAATGATAATAGCCTTGCTGGATAGAGTATTCTTGGATTCAGTCCCTTGCTTTGCATCACTTTGTAAATTTCCTTCCATTCTTTTCTGGTCTGATGTGTTTCTTTTGAGAAATCATTTGGTAATCTAATGGGAGATCACTTGTATGTAACTTTCTGTCACCCTCTTGCATCCTTTATTAAGACTCTCTCTTCATACTGAACATTTGCCATTGTAATTATAACATGTCTTGGTGTGGGTCTTTTCAGGTTCACCTTGTTTGTGACTCTCTGTGTATGTGACTTTTTTCTTCCCCACATTATAGAAGTTTTCTGACATTATTTCTTCAAATAGGTTTTTTAACCCTTGTTCCTCTTCCTGTCATTCTGCCACCCCTATTATTTGTATGTTGCTTCATTTTATGTTGTCCTAAAGCTTCCTTCGGCTCTCCTCCTGTCTTTTAATTTTTTTCTCTGATTGCAGGTCAGTTTGGTTGTGCTTTGCTTCCCTGTCTTCTAATTTGCTAATTCGGTCCTCCACTTCTCCTAGTCTACTGTTGAAACTTTCCATGGTGTTTTTTTATTACAGCTATATCACTCTTTTTTTTTTTAATGATTTCCTTTATTTTTTTTTAAATATATTTTATTGATTTTTTACAGAGAGGAAGGGAGAGAGATAGAGAGTTAGAAACATCGATGA
>NW_005354126.1:27729-30476 GCF_000412655.1 Myotis brandtii
CCCCTCAGCCCAGCCTGCACCCTCTCCAATCCGGGACCCCTTGGGGGATGTCCCTGAGGATCGGGCCTAAACCAGCAGTCGGACATCCCTCTCACAATTCTGGACTGCTGGCTCCTAATCGCTCACCTGCCTGCCTGCCTGGTTGCCCCTCACTTCCTCTGCATGCCAGCCTGATTGTCCCTAACTGCCCCCCTGCTGGCCTGGTTGCCCCACGCAGCCTGCTGCTCAGTCTTTTGGTCACCACTCACTAACCCCCCTGACAGCCTGGTCTCCCCACACAGCCTGTTCAGTCATCCATTTGGTTGCGATGGTCACTTAGGCTTTTATATATATAGATGACCCTTATTCTGAATTAGTTTTCTGACATATTGCATGCTTCTGTTTCACTTAGCTGCTTTTCTGGTGATTCCTCCTTTTCTTTGCCTTTGGGAGTTTCTTTGTCTACCCATTTTTGCTCTCTCCAAAGGATCTAGGTGTTGAGTTGTGCAGGGGTTGCTCCTTGGGTGGCAATGACTCCTCGGGCTGCAGCTACTCCTCGGCTGGAGGCAGCAACAGCTTCTCCTCAGTTGGCTGTGGTTCCTCTGGTGGGCGCTGTTTGCAGCAGTGGTAGCTTCTCTGGCTTTCAGGGGCAGGCTGTTCATGCAGCTGCTGCTCCTTGGACGGAGGTTAGGTGCTCATGGTGCTACTGTGCCTCAGACAAGGTGGGCTGCTTGTGCAGCTTCTGCTCCTCAGACGGGGGTGGGCTGCTCACTGGGATGCTGCTCCTTGAATGGGCTTCTTGTGCAGCTGCTGCTCCTTGAATGGGTGTGGGCCACTCGCAGATCTGCTTCTCCTTGGATGGCAGTGGGCTGCTTGTGCAGTTGCTGCTCCTTGGACAGGTGCGGGCTGCTCATGAGGCTGCTCTTCCTTGGATGGAGGTGAGATGCTTGCAAGGTTGCTGCTCCTCAGATGGGGTGAGCTGCCCTCGAGGCTACTGCTCTTTGCATGGAGAGGCTACTAGTTCAGCTGCTGCTTCTCAGATGGGGGCGGGCTGCTCATGGGGATGCTGCTCCTCTGATGGTGGTGGCCTGCTCACACAGCTGCTGCTTTTTGGATGGGTGTGGGCTGAGTGCGGCTGCTACTACTCAGTTGGGGGCAGGCTGTGTGTGGCTGCCACTCCTCGGACTTGAGTGGTCTGCTCATGTGACTGCTGCTCCTTGGTGGAGGTGGGCTGCTCCTTGGACCGGGGCAGGTTACTCATGCAGCTGCTGCTCCTCAGATGGGGGTGGGATGTTTGCCCGGATGTTGCTTCTTGGTCAGAGGCGGGCTGCTCATGCAGCTGCTGCTCCTTGGACAAGGGCGGGTTGCTCGTGCGGCTGCTACTCCTCAGAAAGGGGTGAGCTTCACATGAGGCTGCTGCTCCTCGGATGAGGGGGGTACTAACATAGCCGATGCTCCTTGAATGGGGGTGGGCTGCTCACAGGGCTGCTGCTCCTTGGACAGGAGAAGGCTGTTCACGCAGTTGCTGCTACTTGGAAAGTTGCCGGCTGTGTGCAGCTGCTGCTCCTCGGACATGGGCGGGCTGCTCATGCAGCTGCGGTTCCTCGGGCAGGGGTGAGCTGCTCCACAGGCAGAGGTGGGCTGCTCAAGCAGCTGCTGTTCCTGGATGGGGGCAGGCTACTCGCGTGGCTTCTGCTCCTCAGATGGGGGTGGGCTGCTCATGAGGCTGCTGCTCCTCAGATGGGGGTGGGCTGTGTGCAAGGATGCTGATGCTTGGATGGGGGCAAGCTGTGTGAGGCTGCTGCTGCTTGGCCTGGAGCAGGCTGCTTGCAGGGCTGCTGCTCCTTGGATGGTAGTGGGCTGCTCACGTGGCTGCTGCTCACATGGTCACAGTGCCATGGGCTAAAGCATTGGGCTGGTCAGAGAGGAGTGCACTTTGGAACTCACAGGAGCCTTCACCTGAGGTGGCTGGAGTCTTAGTGACTGTGGGACCACAGCTGAGGTAGCAGGTCCCTGGTGGGGATGGCTGTAGAGTCCCAGATGTTATCTGAGGGCACCCTGGGTGGAGGTGAGGCTGGGCTCCCAGTCACAGCAGCTCTTCCCTTCAAAAATTGAGGCCTCTGCAGCCTCTCCAGTACTGTTTGCAATGGTAGCAGAGGCTGCCTGGTTAGGCGAGCCCGGTTAGCCTGCCCCTGAATGTCCTGTGGGATCTAACTGTGCATCACTCACACACACATACACACCCCATACGACCTCACACTCCCCTTTTGCTCCCTCACTCACTCATGCTCTCTCCCTCACTGCTGCCTTCTTCCTGCCTCTGTAGTTGATTCTGGAGTGTTATTGACCCATTCATGGGTAGAATCTCCTCTCTGGGTGTCTGATTATGTGGCTCACTCTCCAGCACATTGGCCAAACAGGATAAAATTCACCTCGACAAGACACGACACAAACTGAACAAAACATGAATGTACTCACAACAATGATAACCCCAATATAAGTGACCGCCAGAGAAAAAAGAATTAGGGGAGAGAAAAGAGAGCACAAATGATATTGAAGAGAGAAAAAATGGTATGAGAGAAAAGAAAAATGAAGAAAAATATATATGGGAAGAAAATACTGAACAAACAGATAAACCATAACATACAAACCCCAAATACCCAGTAAGGAGGGTGGGGGCAGAATCTTATATACAGAAAGTAAGGTTAAGAATTGGATGAATTGCAGCTGGAAGGCCAGGGAGGGTTGGGGGGCAGGAGGGAGGGGGG
>NW_005354126.1:30647-46416 GCF_000412655.1 Myotis brandtii
TAAATTTAAAAATTGATTAAAATGAGATAAAAATAAAATAAATTAGAATGATGAAAAATAATGTGAAAAGAAATAGAAAATAAAGAAATACATAAAAAGGAAAAAAGATAAAATAAAAATAAAATAAAATAAAAATGAAAAAGTGAAGTGTCGTTCCTTTGGCTGGTTTAAGATCCCACTCTTCTGTACTGTCTGCAGCTTCTCAATTTCCTATTGCTGAGACTGAAGGCCTCTCTTTAGGCCAGTCCCTGTGGACTCTCAGGGACTATTCAGATTTTTTTTTATCCTTTGTACCACTCAGGGTGTAGTCTGGGTGTGGCTGCATTGGTTGCCTGGAGACTGCATGGAGGGGCTACCTCTTTAGGAGAAAATGGCTACCTAGGTCCTGCACATCAGGTTTGACTCAGTGCCAGACTCGTGGCCACCTGTCTTGGACCATCTCCTCACCCCAGCCTTTCCCTAAATTCCACAAGTCTGCACCTCCACCTTACCTTAGCCATGGGTGAGAAACTATATTTGAAAGGTCCTATGAACTAGGTTCAGTGAACAAAAGCAAAGACCAAAAAGAGGAGAAAGAGCTGAGCCACTGAGAGCCCCTCTCCTCCTGGCAGAGTGCGGCCTGAGCAGCCGTCCAGAGTGCCCCCTCTGGGCTCAGTCTCTTGTGACTGTGGACCCAGATCTAGAATCCCCTGCCACGAGCAGTCCTGCGGACCTCCTTCCCTCAGTCAGATGCTACACCTGTCCCAAGTGATGCAGCCTCGAAGCCATGCAGTTTCCCTCTGACCCTCTGGGCTCAGAGGTCTCACAGTTCTCTTCAGCCCAGATCCCTGATTTTACCGTTCTCCAGGTGTCCTCTGCCCTTCCCAGCTGCAAATTGTTTCACCAGTTGTGTCTACTTCGCCAATTCAGGGTGGATGTTATTCAATTTAGTTGTTTGTTCTATCTGTTCCAGGACAAGGCTCAGGATTTGTCCGTCTATTCCACCACCATTTTGTCTCCTTGCTTTCAATTTTAAATGATATTCTTGCTGCATAGAGTAGTCTTGTGTTCAGGTGCTTGCTTTTCATTACTTTGAATACTTCATGCCAATCCCTTCTGGTCTAAATTGTTTCTGTCTAGAAATCACCTGACCTTCTAAAGGGGACTCCTTTGTAGTTAAATTTCTGTTTCTCTATTGCTTCCTTTAAGATTTTTCTTTGTCTTTAACATTTGTTATTTTTATTATGATGTGCCTTGGAGTGGATTCTTTGGGTTCATCTTGATTGGAGCAATTTGTGCTTCCTGAACTTGTGTGACTTTTTCCTTCACCATGCATATTAGGCTTTTATGATATAGTATGGCTCTAGTCCTGCCAGCAGTCAGAAGCCCTTCCACTTTTTAAGGCTGGATATTATGTGGGCCTCTGTACTTGTCTCTGGTGCTCAGGACTGGGGAGTCCAGCCTGGGGTCTTGGCCTCACTCCTCTGAGGGAAATTCCCCCTACAGCCAGTCCTCACCCTTGACCTGCCACTCATGGGAGCTGGTCCAGTCTCTCTCAAGACCTTGCCCTTACTACCAGTCTCAAGATGGTTTCTGTCCTTCCTTGTTAAAAGTCTCTCAGTTGGTAATTTCAGTTGAATGCTCCCCAATTTTGTTTTATTTCCTATCTGGCCCTGGGAGGAGTTTTAAGAAAGGTCCACCTACTCCACCACCATCTTCCCCTCCATTCTATGCCTTTTGATAGAGAATTTAATTAATTTATGTTTAAGGTAATTATTGAGAGGTGAAGTCTTATGTCATCTCGTTTTCTGCCTCACAATTTTATTGTCTTTTTAAAATTCCTCTCTTTCTGTCTGTTTTTTTTTTATTTGATGATTTTATTTGATGGTACACTGATTTTTTTCTCTTTATCTTGTGTGTATGTACTGTAGGTTTTTGTTTTGTGGATGCCCTAACACTTTTGAAAGACATTTTATAGATATCATAGTCTACTTTATACTGATAACAGCTTAGCTTCAACTGAATATAAAATCTCTACTCTTTTATTCTTCCCACCCATTTTTTTTATCTCACAATGAACAATTTTATATTGTGTATCAATTAACAAAATATTACAGACAATCTATTTTTAATACTTCTGAAGGAATTTTTTACCTTTATGCTAGAGTTAAGTGATTACTACACCACCATATTATAGGTGGAATATTCTAAAATTGGCCCTATACTTAGCTTTGCCAGTGTGTTTTATATTTTTATACATTTTCATGTTGTTCATTAACATAATTTTACTTTAGCATAAAGAATTCCTTTAAGTTTTTCTCATAAGGAAGGTTTAATGATGATGACTCCCTCAGCCTTTGTTTTTCTGTGAAAGTCTTTATTTCTCCTTCATTTCTGAAAGACCATACTGCATAAAGCATTCTTTGACAGGTTGTTTTCTTCTTTGAGCAGTTTGAAAATATCATCCAACTCTTTCCTGACCTGTAACTTTACTTCTGAGAAATCTCATAATAGTCTTTTCCCCAATAGTCTTTTCTCTTTTATGTGACATTTCTTTTCTATCACTGATTTTAAGACTCTCTCTCTCTCTCTCTCTCTCTCTCTCTCTCTCTCTCTTTACAGTTTAAATGTAAATGTGTTTTGGATATCTCTTTGAGTTTAATTTGTTTGGATATATATGAATTTCATGAACTTGAATGTTCAAATTTCTCCTGTAATTTGGGAGAAATCACAGGAAAAATTTATTTTACTTCTTAAATTACTGTTTATTAAACTATGGATTTCTGCTCCATTCTCTCGTTCTTCTACTTCTAGAACTCCAGTAAGTCATAGATTTCTTCTTCTTTTTTTAAAAGAAAAATCAAATTTGTTACAACACTGAGAACATTTACAAAATATTACTGACATTCTTGGCAATTAAATGAATACATGAAGAAAAGAATTTTGATTTAATGGGGATAGGGGAGTAAGGTAATAAGATTCTTTGCAAATAAAGAAAACTTCCAAAGAGTTTCTGGAGAACATACAAAAAACAAATCATTACCCAAAGCTAAATACTGTTTAATAAAGGTTCTGCTCCAAAATGCTATAGCCAGAAGGACAGAAAAGTAATGGTAGTATGATGAAGCATGGAAAAGCCAAATAATAAAAATAAACAAAAACTTGGTTGCAATGACTTTATTACCAAGTTGTAAATAAATCTAGAACAAATTACTAAACCATTTTGATAATCAGATTCCTTAACTGTCATATCCCATGGTCCTATTTAAAATGCAAGGGCAATATGTTATATTATTTTCCTATGATAGCAAAGAAAGAGAAATTGTCATGAATTATACCTATGCACCAGGGGAAGAATAGCAATTCCACAGGAAGTAATGAGGTTATCACCCCATATAAACATAGGGGTGATGTTTACATAGTAAACAATATTTTAATAACAGCACATGATTCTGTATTAATTTATAACTGCTACTACTGATAGTAATTTAGCATTTTTTATTTTCAAAGACATGCAAGTCAACATATTCTTAAATGATTAAGGTTACATTTTCACTAATTTTTATAAAAGTTATGACTCAGATTTTTTATAAAACCCCAATACATCATCTCAAATTTGCCAAAAGATGTTATGTAAATTGGATTATGTTTCACCAGGTACTTTGAACATAGCATTTACCTCCATTAAATGCTTTTTCCTCTGGCAGGGTAAATCAGTAACTGAGAGCCACAGTAATGCCACCCAACCAACCATAATCATACAGCCACATGACACTCAGCAATAACTGTCTGTTGCTTCCTGGCCAGAGGTGAATTAATGGATGCTAGACAGTGCTGTTCTCATTGGCTGGACTTGGTGAGTGGAACAACTCAGCTCTGTTCCAAATGTTTCTCAGTTACCTGGCATGTTTATAGCAAAGACACAGGCACCAATATAAAAAAAAAGCCAGTTTTACAATCAAATAGTTTTTGAGAATGCTCTTGAAAAGTTGAACACTTGAGGTGATGGATCTGAGAGTCCAGAGAGATAAAGATGGCTAGAGATTGCAGAATACATTTCCAGAGAGCACCTCGCTGTTCAGGAGTGACACCTGAGGCTGAGGGCCAACACCTGCCCATAGAGAGTCAATGAGTGCAGTTGAGAAGGCACAATTCCTAAGCACAAAACTTTACATTTTCTTATCTGCTCCTCTGACACTTAGGATTGACCCCGTGCCATGGTAGTGTGGGGACAGGGACAGAGCTTCTCTTTGGTCTTCACTTTGAAGTCCTGTCAAGTCGGGACAATCTCCATCTCCCACCTGAGGCTTCAAACTGGACTTCGCACAGAGCTGCTTTCGCTGCTCTCATGGGATTCGCATTCAACTGATGTGGCCACGAAATTCTGAGGCTCTCTGCAAAGACAAAGAGGCTGCTTTTCTGATACTCCTCCTCCATCCTAGGGTGAGAGCGGACCCACAAGAGAACCAGGTCAGCAAGGCTCCAAAGAGCCATTCCCTCATGGGGCTGCAGGAAAGCCTGAGGCGACATCCTTAGAAAAGAGCAGGAATTTTCCATGAGAGATCAAGGAGAGCTCTGCTCACCTTCATAAAGAGAAAAGTTTGCCAAAAAGTCATATGAATGTCAAATTTCTCAAATGCTAGTAAGAAGCACACATTGTGTGGGCGTGAGCAGCCAGGTGTCCCTCCAGCTGACCCTGAAGGAGGTGCTGTCCGCAGGCTGGACTTCCTGCCGCAGGTGGGAACTGGGACTGGTTCCCGCCACCAACAATCAGGAGGCCACCGTACAGAAGATGGTGACAGTGTGCAGGACGTGGACCACGGGAGCCTCATCTCATTATCCAGCAAGAGTGGAGCTCCAGTCTGTGGCCTCGGGAGGCGCCTGTTTAAGTTCAATGTGGACTCCTTCCAAGGATCCCGCTGTTCCTTGGCCAGAGCTGGTCCAAGCAAGGTCTCGGGCCTTCCACCCAAAGGCAGCCCCCCGAGTTCCATAGATTTCTTCTTAACCATGTCCCATAAACTTTATTCTTTTTTGTTTGTTTGTTTTTCTTTTTTGCTCCTTGGACTAAATAATTTCAAATTATCTGTATTTGAGTTCACTGATTCTTTCTTCAGCATGATCTAGTCTGCCTTCAGTTCAGTCATTATTTTCTTCAACTCCAAAATTTCTGTTTGGGATTTTGTTTTCTACAACTTTGCTAAACTTCTTGTTTTGTTATTGTGTTGTTTTCCTAAAGTAATTAGATTGTTTTGTCTGTGTTTTTGTGTAGTTCGCTGAGTATCCTTAGAACATTTTTTTTTAATTCTTGCCAGATAATTTGTGTATCTGCTTTTCTTTGGTGTCAGTTACTGGAAGTTTACTGCATTTCTTTCTTTCTTTAAAAAAATACTTATTGTTTAAAGTATTACATGAGTCTCCTTTTTTCCCCCATTGACCTCTACTCCCGCCAACCCTTCCCCCAAGTACAAGCCCTCACCCCCCTACTGTCTGTGTCCATTGGTTTTGCTCATATGCATGCATACAAGTTCTTTGGCCTTCCCTCATAGGTTGTACAGTCTGTTCGATGCTTCTATGTCTCTGGTTCTATTTTTGTTCATCAGTTTATGTTGTTCATTATATTCCACAAATGAGTGAGATCATGTGATATTTATCTTTCTCTGACTGTCTTATTTCGCTTAGCATAAGGCTCTCCAGTTCCATCCATGCTGTTGCAAATAGTAGGAGTTCCTTCCTTTTTACAGCATCACAGTATTCCATTGTGTAGATGTACCACAGTTTTTTAATCCACTCATCTGCTGATGGGCACTTAGGCTGTTTGTAAATCTTAGTTATTATGAATTGTGCTGCTATGAACATAGTGGTGCATATATCCTTTCTGATTGGTGGTTCTGTTTTCTTGGAAAACATTCCTAAAGTGGGATTACTGGTCAAATGGAAGTTCATTTTTAATTTTTTTGAGGAAACACCATACTGTTCTCCACAGTGGCTGCACCAGTCTGCATTCCCACCAGCAGTGCAAGAGGGTTCCTTTTTGTGGTGTCGTCGTTCCTTGATTCTTTGTTATCATTTAGCCTCATGTAGGTGTCTGCGTATTTAAAAAATTTAGTCCACTCTTCTAGATTTTATGGACTGTCTGCAGTAATAAAGATGCTTATTTTTTGATGGGGGAATACTGGAGCATGTTGTGACCACCAGGTCTAGTGGTGCAGGGTTCCATGTGCAGGGGCATGTGGCAATTCTGTGTCCAGAGGGCCTGATATCTCATATGCTCACATTTCTGTGGCCCATGAAAGCATGACTGTGCGATCCTTGGTGAAATCTACTGGGGCTCTGCAGGGGCTTCAAAGGCTGTTGGTGTCATCATTGGTGCCACCAGCCCCAGGAGTGTGGGATCGGTGCAGGTGGCATTGTTGGCTTGATATGTCTGCATGCTTACACTTGGCAGCTGTGGCCAGATGTGCATGCTTCTGTAATGGCAGGTGCCAGTTTCAGACACACATATAGTGGCAAGAATTTCCAGTGTCATGGGCTTAGGAGAACTGTGGGTGCACTAACTGCTCTGGGGCCCCTGCCTGTCAGCAACTGCTTTTGTGGCTATGGGAGCTGGCCACAGGCATGTAAATATCATTAATACCCAGATATTGGAGGGGCTGGCAGCATGCAGGTGCACAGCTGCAGGGACTAACTATGATTGCTTGTATGATAGTGGTGGTAAGCCACAGGCATCCTGGATGGCATCTTACACATTTGCACTACAAAGCCAGTGTCATTTGCCAGTGCGAATCATGGATTCTAGCAAGTGGTGGGGTGAGGGAGCAAGCAGGGAGTGCCTAAGGCAGTTTTAATATGTGAACACAAACCTATGGGGTAAAAACTTCACTGGTGAAATTTTCAGGAGGTCCTGAGTAGTTGTGTTGGCCACTGTTATTTTTTGGTGGTGCAAAAGCTGGTGGGGTCTTCTATGGAGCAGGCCACCTGGAACCATGGCCACTTCTACTGCATGACTGATATTTCTATCCCTTTCCCTTCTTGTTCCTAGCTATCTCTAGAAGTCTTCACTTTGATGGTCTCTGGGTGCAATTAATTAAAAGCAAATATTTTGTACAGTGTCCAGAAAGGCTGTTTTCTTACCTGACACTCCCTTTCTCAGTGAGGGAAATTCTTTCAAGCCAAGAAGTTCCCTTTTGGCATTGATGAGTACTTTCCTGGTAGATGGGATGATGCATGCAAAATGTAGCTGTTCTTTCTACCCTGTTGTGTGGATACAATCATGTTTGTTTGTTTTTCCCCACTGTGTTGCTGAAGTTTCTTAAGTGAATTTCTGAGCTCTTCCAGAGCTGTTTTCTTTCATAGTAGTTATATTTCATAGTTGTTTATTTAAAGATAATTGTTATCTTTGTGGAGGACAGGGACTGGTATCCCCCACTCTGCCATCTTGGCAACATCATTAGAACTTTTAATTTTAATTATTAAATATAACAGACATAATTTTCCATTTTCTTAGTTCTTGTATCCTTCCTTCCTTCTTTCTGTTTTGCTGAGTCTTTCTATTTCTTTCTTGAGGCTTTCTATTTTTCATAGGTTTTATATGTTTTTAATTGTGTGTTGAAACATTTTATCATGGTTGTTTTAAAATACTTATTAGATAATTCAAACGAATCTATCATCTTGTTTTGCTATTTATTGACTGACTAATCGCTCTGCTTGAAATTCTCATTTTGGATTTGATGAGATTTTAAAATTAAAACCTAGACATTTTCTATTATGTTAGGAGACTCTAAATCCTCCGGCAGCCTATATTGATAGAAGAGGCTATTTTTCATTACTGCTAGTTAAAAGTGGAATTTACAGCTCCTTACATGGTTTTCTCACTGACACCATGGTAGAGCAAGCTTCTTTATCTCTTTATGATGGTAAAAGTTCTGACTTTTATTTTCAAATGTAAAGAAAACAATTATGGGAAAATTACTCCAACTCTGACAGCCCTCTAATAGAATGAGGACAGCCATCCTATTACTGACAGGTGGTAGGGGAAGTCTAGACTCCTGAGTTATTTCCACTAATATGTCCGGAGTGGGAGGACATATTTCTGGCCAACTAGTTGATAGTTCTGGCTTCCTATTTGGCATATTATGACATCAATCCAGTGGAAATGTGGGGGTGCCTCATTACAGCTTCATGGGTGGAAGTTTAGGTTTCCCACTAAGTCTACCTTTAGCTCATTTATTTGGCCTTTGCAGAAAACAAATGGATATTGGAGACTTAAAGAGGATGGTTATAAGCTTAATCGGATTGTAAAACCAATTGCAGCTGGTATACCAGATATAGTTTAATTGCTCGAGCAAATAATATATCCTCTAGAGCCTGGTATGCAGCTATTGATCTGGCCAATGCTTTTTAAAATCCATATCTGCTAGTAAATACTATCAGAAACATTTTGTTTTTACTAGCAAAAGCCAGAAATACATCCTCAATTTTCTACCTCAGGGGTATATTAAATGTTTAGCCTTATGTCATAATTTGATTTACAAGGATCTTAATCATCTTTACCTTCCACAAAAAATCATACTGTTTTATTATATTAATGGCATTATGCTGGCTGGATCTAGTGAGGAACAATTAGCAACTACATTAGATTGAATAATAAGGCATTTGAGTGTCAGAGTGTGTGAAATAAATCTGACAAAAAATAAATCAGAGGCCTTCCAATTCAGTCAAATTTCTAGGGATCCTGTGGTTTGGGACATGTTAAAATATCCCTTCTAAAGTGAAAAGTAAATTGTTTAATATGGCCCTTCCTACAAAAAAAGGGATGTACAATGCTTAGTGTGCCTCTCTGGATTTTGAAGGCAACATAATCCTTATTTAGTTGTATTACCCTGAGTGAGCTGAAAAATTATTAATTTTGAATGGGGCTCCAGAAAATAGAAGGCACTGTAACAGGTCAAGGCTTCCATATAAGATTCTATGCTACCAATGGTGCAGAACCAATGGTGCTTGAAGTGTCAGTGGCAGATAGGAATACTATTTAAAGTCTTTGGGGAACTATTTGGAGGCTCCCAGATCTGAGTCAAAGTTCAGAACCTTAGGATCTGGGATCAAAGCCATACTATTCTTTGCAGATAACTGCTCTTCATTTGAGAAACAGCTTTGGCTTGCTATTAGACCTTAGTAAACACTGAAAGCTTAACCTAGGGCTCCCCAGTTAATGAGTTTATAATTATGAACTCAGTGTTTTCTGATCCACCAAACCATAAAGTTGGATATGCACATTCTATCAATCATCAGTGGATGTGGTATATGGAATTGGCCTAAAACAGGAGTTAAAGCACAAGTAGGAGAGCCTAAATACCCATGGTTCCCATTCCTGCTACATTACCTTCTTTCTCCTAACCTTAACCTAAACCTATTTGAAGAAATAATGTCAGAAAACTTCCCTGAGGTGGGGAAGAAAAAAGTCACATAAGCACAGAGCGTCCCAAACAAGATGAACTCGAAAAGACCCACACCAAGACACATCACATTTACAATGGCAAATGTTCCGGACTAAGTGAGAATCTTAAAGGCTGCAAGAGAAAGACAGAAAGTTACATACAAGAGATCTCCCATTAGATTATCAAATGATTTCTCAACAGAATCACATCAGGCCAGAAAAGAATGGACGGAAATTTACAAAGTGATGCAAAGCAAGGGACTGAATCCAAGAATACTCTATCCAGCAAGGCTATCATTCAAAATTGAAGGGTAAATAAGAAGCTTCACAGACAAAAAAAGGCTAGGGGAGTTTATCACCACCAAGCCAGAAATGCAAGAAATGCTAAAGGAGTTTGTGTAAAAAGAATAAATAAAAAAGATAAGAAAGAAAACAGGCAGAAAAAATAAAAATGCCGACAAACAAGTACCTTTCAATAATAACTTCAAACATAAATGGACTAAATGCTCCAATGAAAAGACATCAATTGGCTGAATGGATAAGAAAACATGACCCAAATATATGCTGTCTACAAGAGACCTACCTTAGAACAAGGGACTCATACAGACTGAAAGTGAAGAGATGGAAAAATATCTTTCAGGCAAATGGAAATGAAAAAAATCTGGGGTAGCAATACTTATAGCGGACAAAATAGACCGTAAATTGAAGGCCTTATAGGAGATAAGGAAGACCACCTCATAATACTAAAGGAATCGAAACAACAAGAAGATATAACCCTGTTAAACATATATGCACCCAATGCAGGAGCACCCAAATACATAAAAAACTCCTCGAATATATTAAGAGAGAGATCGACAACAATACAATCATAGTAGGGGACTTTAACACACCACTGACATCACTGGATAAATCCTTTAGACAAAATTTCAGCAAAGAAACCACAATCCTAAAGAACTCACTAGAACAGATGGACTTAATTGACATCTTCAGAACCTATTACCCCAAAGCCACAGAATAAACATTCTTCTCAAGTGCACATGGGACATTTTCAAAGATAGACCACATATTGGGTCACAGGCAAAGTCTCTCCAAATTCAAGATTAAAATCATATCAAGCATTTTCTCAGACCACAGTGGTATAATATTAGAAATAAACTACAATAAAAACAAAAAAATTCACACACTGGGAATTTGAATGGCTTGCTATTAAGCAATGATTGGGTTACCAAAGAAATCAAAGAAGAAATTAAAAACATCCTGGAAATGAATGACAATGAAAACACAACTATCCAAAATATATGGGACAGAGTGAAAGCAGTCCTGAGAAGGAACTCTGTAGCTCTACAGGCCTACTTCAAAAAACAAGACAAAATGGTTATAAATCATCCAACTCTACAACTAAAAGAATTGGAAAGGAAGCAACAAGAAAAGCCCAGAGTGAGAAGAAGGAAGGAGATAATAAAGATCAGAGCAGAAATAAATGACTTAGGGACCAAAAAAATAAGCAATACACAAGATTAATGAAACCAAGAGATGGTTCTTTGTAAGAATAAACAAGATTGATGGACTTCTAGCCAGGCTCACCAAGAAGTGAAGAGAGAGGACCCAAATAAGCATAATCAGAAATGAAAGAGGCAAAATAACAACAGACCCCACAGAAACACAAAAGATTGTTACATAATATGAAAAACTTTATTCCAACAAAGTACACAACCTGGAGGAAATGGACATAATCCTAGAAAAATACAACCTTCCAACACTCAATCAGGAATAATCTAAAAAACTCAATAGGCCAATAACTATGGAAGAAACTGAAGCAGTCATCAAGAAGCATCCAGCAAACAAAAGCCCGGGGCCAGATGGCTTCACAGGGGAGTTTTACCAAACATTCAAGGAAGAACTAAAACATATCTTCCTCAGACTATTTCAAAAAATTCAATAGCAAGGAACACTGCCAAACTCATTCTATGAAGCCCGCATTACCCTAATATCAAAACCAGATGAAGACAACACAATGAAAGAGAATTACAGGCCAAAATCTATCATGAACATAGATGCCAAAATTCTCAACAGAATTCTAGCAAATAGGATCCAGAATTACATCAGAAAGATCATACACAATGACTAAGTAAGATTTATCCTGGAGATGCAAGATTATACAGTATCTGTAAATCAATAAACGTGATACGTCACATAAACAAATTGAAAGATAAAAATCACATAGTAATATTAATGGATGCAGAAAAACATTTGACAAAATTTAATACTGTTTCTTGATAAAAACCCTCAGCAAAGTGGGAATAGAGGGATCTTACCTCAACATAATAAAAGCCTTATACAACGTACCTACAGCCAACATCATACTCAAGGGAGAAAAACTAAAACAATTTCACCTAAGAACAGGAACAAGACAGGGATACCCACTGTAGTCACTTATGTTCAACATAGTACTGGAAGTGCTAGCCATAGCAATTAGACAAGAAGAAGAAATGAAAGTATCCAAATTGGAAAATTAGACATGAAATGGTCATTATTCACAGTTGAAATGATACTGTACACAGAAAACCCTAAAGACTCCATCAAAAAATTATTAGATTTAATAAATGAATTCGGCAATGTAGCAGGATACAAAATTAATGCCAAGTAATCTATGGCATTTTTACCTGGTATACACCAAGAGTGAACTTACAGAAAGAGAGATTTAAAAAATAATGCCATTTACCATTGCAACAAAAAATTAAGATACCTAGGAATAAACTTAACTAAGGAGATAAAAGCCCGCTACTCAGAAAACTGTAGGACACTGAAAAAAGAGATAGAGGAAGACATAAACAGATGGAAGAACATACTGTGTTCATGGATTGGTAGAATCAACATCATTAAAATGTCCATTCTACCCAAAGCAATTTATAGATTCAATGCTCTCCCCTTTAAAATACCAACAGCATGTTTCACAACCCTAGAACAAAATATCCAAAAATTCATCTGGAAGAAAAAAAGACCACAAATAGCTTCAGCAATCCTGATAAAGAAGAACCTAGTAAGAGGGATCTCAATACCTGATATCAAGCTGTATTACAAATCCACTGTTCTCATGCCACAAGAACAGACATATAGACCAATGCAGTAGAATAGAGAACCCAGAAATGGACCCAAACCACTATGCTAAATCAATAAACGTGATACGTCACATAAACAAATTGAAAGATAAAAATCACATAGTAATATTAATGGATGCAGAAAAACATTTGACAAAATTTAATACTGTTTCTTGATAAAAACCCTCAGCAAAGTGGGAATAGAGGGATCTTACCTCAACATAATAAAAGCCTTATACAACGTACCTACAGCCAACATCATACTCAAGGGAGAAAAACTAAAACAATTTCACCTAAGAACAGGAACAAGACAGGGATACCCACTGTAGTCACTTATGTTCAACATAGTACTGGAAGTGCTAGCCATAGCAATTAGACAAGAAGAAGAAATGAAAGTATCCAAATTGGAAAATTAGACATGAAATGGTCATTATTCACAGTTGAAATGATACTGTACACAGAAAACCCTAAAGACTCCATCAAAAAATTATTAGATTTAATAAATGAATTCGGCAATGTAGCAGGATACAAAATTAATGCCAAGTAATCTATGGCATTTTTACCTGGTATACACCAAGAGTGAACTTACAGAAAGAGAGATTTAAAAAGCTATTGCACAGCAAAGGAAACCATCAAGAAAACAACATATGAGAGAACATATTTGCCAGTGTTATCTCAGATAAGGGATTAATATCCAACATTTACAGTGAAATCATACAGCTTATTAAAAGGAAGATAAACAATGCAATCAAAGAAAGGAAACGGACCTAAATAGATACTTTTAGAAAGAGGACATAAGGAAGGCCTCTCCCCTTTAAAATACCAACAGCATGTTTCACAACCCTAGAACAAAATATCCAAAAATTCATCTGGAAGAAAAAAAGACCACAAATAGCTTCAGCAATCCTGATAAAGAAGAACCTAGTAAGAGGGATCTCAATACCTGATATCAAGCTGTATTACAAATCCACTGTTCTCATGCCACAAGAACAGACATATAGACCAATGCAGCTAGCATAACTAGGCTTGACCTTATGTCGCTCCATAGATCTTATCTGGGAAGCTAATGGGCTGAGGTAGATGTAGCAAGTGCTGCCAAAACAAGAGAAACTCACAAGAACATTGTAACTGTGGTGACGACTACCTTGTTTACCTCTGGCTATAAAATAAAGGCTCAGCTTGCCTCTGGATCTCTCTCTGTGGCCTCAGCCAGGCACAGGAAGATCCACCTAGACCCAGCTTATTCTCTTTGTCTGTCATTTCTTCATCCTTCACCGTCCTCACTCAGGCTTTTGAACCCTTGGCTGAGCTCGCTCAGCACAGAGCCTGAGTTCGGGGGAACTGCAGTTGTCAGGTGAAAGGACTCTCCAGTGAAGCACATGCAAAAAGCAAAAAGAAAGGTAAGGAACGAAGTTTAGTGATAACTAGGTGTAAAATATGGGAAATTCAGGATCACAGGAAAAGAATTATACGTATCCATGCTTAAGGCTATGCTCCAAGCACAAGGCTGTTCTGTGAGGTAACAACAGCTTTTTGATTTGTTAGATTTTGTAAGTAAAACATGCCCATAGTTTTCTGAGGAAGGAAAGGTAAATATAGAGAGGCATGGGAGAAAGTAGGAAAACAACTTAAAGATCATTATATAGCTGAAGGTCCAGAGGAAATGCCTGCCTCTGCTTTCAGTCTATGGTCCCTGATTCAGGACTGCCTAGAGCCCACTTCAGAAAGGGAGTGGATGAATGTGGAAGGGGAATCAAGACAAATGAGGGAAGGCTACCAGAAGCTTCTGACTCCACCTGTACCATCGGCACCTCCTCCAGTCCCTGGGGCTACAGCTTCTGTGGGAGAGAACCCTCTGGATGATGTGCTTCCTCCAAAATATGAGTGAGGATTGGAGGAAGCAAGGGAACAGCGCGAGCAGGTTTGGGATGATGGGGGTCTGATGCAAACATTTGGAGAGCTTATTGTTGCTCATAAGCCTCTCCTTTTACCCCCTAAACAAGCAGCTAGAAATAGAAGTCACAGGGCTACAGGGAATGGAAACAAGCAGTCTGGACTATGTCCAAGATGCAGGATAGAAAATCATTGGGTAAATGAATGCCACTCCAAGACTGATGCTGATGGTAATTTAATACCCCTTAGGCAGGGAAACTTCCAGCAGGGCCAGCCCTGGCCCCACCAAACAGTAGGGGCCTTATCCTTAACCCCATTGCAGCCTTTCCAGCTGGCTCAGTAAACCTTCATCATGCCAACCCAGAAAGCGCAGGATTGGCAAGTTCTCCCTTGGGTGATAGATCAGAACTCAGGCAATAGAAGAAAGCACCAATACTACCCTTAAAATGAAACTATAAAAACAAAAAAAGGGGATAAGAATGTTATGTTAAATTTTTTGAATTACAATACAGAGAGTTGTACAGCAGCCGAAAGGCATTGGACCTCCAGTGCAATGGCCTTTGCTGAGTTAGCCTGATGCACAAACCAGACAAGAGTTTTACCAGATTCAGTAATGATGTGGGGAAGAGGTTGTGTTTTGTATCTTTCCAGAAGGAGCAGTGTAGTCAATTTGGGTACCAGAGCATTACGTGTGTCACCACAATGGATCCAGAGAAGCTCCTGGTCCCTTCGTTCAAAAGACTGAGAGTTGCCCCGATGACAGCAATATGGAAAAGGAAGATGACAAAGGCTACGCAAGGGACCGAGGTGCCAACATGGGGTCAGCTGAAGAAGTTAACAACTCAGGCCCAGTAGATGGTAGAAAAACAAGATGTGGAAGCTACTCCCTCAATCATGTTTCTGGCTATAATAGCATTGGTTAGCTGCCAGTCTTCTGCAAAGTCTTGAGCAGCCAAGTCCAAGGACTCTTGAGTAAATCAGCAAAAGAAACTTTCATTTAGTAGAAAAATGCTACTGTAGAGTTTGGGTTCATTGGCATTGTTTTGTTATTTTTTCAATAGCCAGAGGTTTGTTCTTGATGCTTAAGTTTTACTTTCATTATAGTAGCTTCTTAAATAAACTCACATTATAGTACCTTAAAAAATAAAAGAAGGGTGAGATGTGGGGAGCTGATATAGGGTTAAGCCTTGGACGGAACTGTTGGTAAAGTCACAAATAATTCCCAGGTTAGAGGGCACAGTCCTCTTAGCATAATTAGGCTTGACCTTAGGAGGCTCTCTAGATCTTATCTGGGAGCTAATGGGCTGAGGGAAGTGCAGGAAGTGGCCAAAACAAGTGAAACTCACAAGAACTGTGTAACTATGGA
>NW_005354126.1:47028-47883 GCF_000412655.1 Myotis brandtii
CTCCCATTTGACCCAGTGATCCCACTTTTAGGAATATATCCCAAGAAACCAGAAACACCAATCAGAAAGGATATATGCACCACTATGTTCATAGCAGCACAATTTACAATAGCTAAGATTTGGAAACAGCCTAAGTGCCCATCAGCAGATGAGTGGATTAAAAACCCGTGGTACATCTACACAAAGAATACTATGAGGCTGTAAAAAGAAGGAACTCCTAACATTTGCAACAGGAAGGATGGATCTGGAGAGCATTATGTTAAGCGAAATATGTTAGTCAGAGAAAGATAAATATCACATGATCTCACTCATTTGTAGAATATAATGAACAATATAAACTGATGAAGAAAAAACAGATCTAGAGACAGAAGCATCAATCAGATACTCAAAACTCAGAGGGAATGTAGGAGAGGGTGGGGGTAAGGGGAAGAGATCAACCAAAGTGCTTGTATGCATGCATATAAGCATGACCAATGGACACAGACACCAGGGTGTGAGGGCATGAGTGCTTTGGCAGCTATGGGGGATAAGAACACATATGTAATACCTTAATCAATAAAGAAAGAAAAAATAGCCTTTTTAATAAAGACAGAATATGCAAATTGACTGTCACTTTGCAACAAGATGACAGCTCCCACAGCCAATAAGGAGGGAATATGCAAATTAACATGACAAATATGTGAACGGCCGGCCCGGAGTGAAGGCACAAGGCGGCTCCCGGCCCTGGAGAGAAAGTGGGAGGTGGCGGTTTGAGCGAAGGCCCAGGTCCTGGGTGCTAGAGGGAAACTGGTGCCAGCAGCCAGGGGAAGGAAAGCCTATTCTTGCACGAATCTTTGTGCATCGAGCCTCTAATAT
>NW_005354126.1:49062-52274 GCF_000412655.1 Myotis brandtii
TGCTGTCACATCCCCAGTAGGAGATGTGCAGGAGGCAGCTGATCGATGTTTCTCTCTCATCGATGTTTCTAACTCTCTATCTCTCTCCCTTCCTCTCTGTAAAAAATCAATAAAATATATTAAAAAAATAATAAATCTAAATGTATATGGACTAAATGCTCTAATCCAAAGACATCAAGTGGATTCATGGATAAGAAAATATGACCCATATATATGCTGTCTATAAGAGACCCACCTCAGAACAAGGGACTGACACAGACTGAAAGTGAAGGGATGAAAAAATAATCTTCAGGCAAATGGAAATGAACAAAAAGCTGGGGTGGCAATACTTATATCTGACATAATAGACCTCAGAGTGGAGGCAAGGGAGGCCACTACATAATACTAAAGAGATCAATACAACAAGAGGATATAAATCTGATAAACATATATGCACCCAATGCAGGAGCACCCAAATACATAAAAAATACTTTTGGAAGATATCAAGTTTGAGATTGACATCAATAAAATCATAGTAGGAGATTTACTACCCCATTGACATCACTGGATAAATCCTCTAGACAAAAAACCAGCAAAGAAACAACAATCTTAATGACTCACCAAATGAGAAGTACTTAATCAACATCTGCAGAACATTCCACCCTAAGGCTACAGTATATACATTCTTCTAAAGGGCACATGGGACATTTTCAAAGATAGACCACATATTGTGTCACAGGCAAAATTTCTCCAAATTCAAGAAGATTGAAATCATATCAAGCACCTTCTCAGATCACAGTGGCATAATCCTATATAATAAAGTCCTAATATGCTAAATGTCTGGTCATGTGGTCATCCATTCAACCAATCAAAGCAAAATATGCTAATTACATGTTAAGGCTGCTAAGCTGCTTGCTATGACGTGCACTGAATACCAGGGGGAAGATAATCGACCAGTCCACCAGTTGATATGATGTGCACTGACTATCAAGGGACAGATGCTCTGACTCGTAGGTTAGGTTGCTGCTGGGATATTGCCAATTGGGACTGAATGAGATAGGCCAGACCTGCCCTGGAGCCCTCCTGCAGTCCCTCCTTGGCTGGCCAACCTCCTGTGTCCTTCCCTGGCCCCAATCATGCACCAGTGGTGTCCCTCGGCCTGGCCTTCATCCTCACGCAATTTGGGACCCCTCAGGGGTTGTTGGAGAGCCAGTTTCAGCCCAATCCCACAGGCCAGGCTGAGGGACCCCACTGGTGCACAAATTTGTGCAATTAGCCTCTAGTATTAGAAATAAACTAAAATAAAAAATCAAAAAAGGTCAAACAATTGGAGGCTAAATAGCATGTCAATAAACAATAATTGGATTACCAAAGATATAAAAAAATATCCTGGAAACAAATGACAATGAAAACTACAACAATCCAAAATCTATGGGACACACTGAAAGCAGTCCTGAGAGGGAAGTTCATAGAAGTACAGGCCTACCTCAATAAACAAGAAAAACTGGTTATAAAAGATCTAACCCTACAACTTAAAGAATTAGAAAGAGAGCAATAAGAAAAGACCAGAGTGAGCAGAAGGAAGGAACTAATAAAGATCAGAGCAGAAATAAATGACATAGTGACAAAAAAGATACAAAAGATCAAAGAAACCAAGAGCTGGTTCTTTGAAAAGATTAACAGGATTGATGAACCCCTAGCCAGGCTTACTAAGAAGCAAACAGAGAGGACCCAAATAAAGTAAATCAGAAATGAAAGAGGAGAAATAACAAGAGACCCCACCAAAACAAAAGAATTGTATAAAAAAAAATTACTATGAGCAACTCTATTCTACCAAACTGGTCAACTTAGAATAAATGGACATATTCCTAGAAATATACAACCTTCCAAAACTCAATCAAGAAGAATTAAAAATCTGAATAGGCTGATAACTATGGAGGAAATTGAAGCAGTCATCAAAAAGCTTTCAGCAAACCAAGGCCCAGGGCCAGATAGCTTCACGGGGCATCTTACTCAACATTACCCTAAACCCACAACCAGATAAAGACACTACAAAGAAAGAGAATTACAGGCCAATATCTCTGATGAAAATAGATGCTAAAATACTCAACAAAATCCTAGCAAATCAGATGCAGTATTACATTAGAAAGGTCATACACCATGACCACGTGGGATTTATTCCAAGGATGCAAGGTTGGTACAGTATCCGCAAATCAATAAACGTGATATAGCCCTAACTGGTTTGGCTCAGTGGATAGAGTGATATCCTACGGACTGAAGAGTCTCGGGTTCAATTCTGGTTAAGGGCACGTGCCTGGGTTTCAGGCTTGATCCCCTGTGGGGGGGCGTGTATGAGGCAGCCGACCAATGATTCTCTCATTATTGATGTTTCTAGCCCTCTCTCCCTTTCTCTCTAAAATCAATAAAAATATATTTAAAATAAAAAATAAACGTGATATATCACATGAACAAATTTATAGATAAAAACCATATAATCATATCAATTGATGCAGAAAAAGCATTTGACAAAATCCAACACCTTTGTTGATAAAAACTCTCAGCAAAATGGGAAGAGAGGGATCACACCTCAACATAATAAAAGCCTTATATGAGAAACCTACAGCCAAAGTCATACTCAATGGGCAAAAACTAAAATCATTTCCCCTAAGAACAGGAACAAGACTGGTATGCTCAATTTCATCACTCCTGTACAACATAGTATTGGAAGTGCTAGCCATAGTGATCAGACAAGAAGAATAAATAAAAGGCATCTAAATTGGAAAAAAATTAAGTAAAATTGGCATTATTTGCAGATGACATGATATCTACATATATAAGGAGCCAGGGGCTGTCACATCTGAAAAAACCAAAGGGACGACCGAACAGGCTGAGTGGGGTGACAAGGCCAGCAGGGAAGTTAGTGAGGGACATACAAACAACTGGGCAGCAGGCTGTGTGGGGCGAACAGGCTGGCAGGGGGGTTAGTGAGGGATGACCAAATGACTGAACAGCAGTCTGCGTGGGGCGACCAGGTTGGCAGGGCGGTTAGTGAGGGGCAACCAAATGACAGAATAGCAGGCTGCATGGGGTGACCAGACTGGCAGGGGGACAGTGAGGGGAGAACAGGCTGGCATGGGGTGCAGTTGGCGGCAAACAGGCTTGCAGGGGGGGCAGTTGGGGGTGACCAGGCTGGCAGGGGTGGCAGTTGGGAGCAATTAGGGTGGCAGGGGGCC
>NW_005354126.1:52761-54509 GCF_000412655.1 Myotis brandtii
GGCAGTTAGGGGCAACCAGGCCAGCAAAGGGGGACTGTTGGGGGTGACCAGACCAGCATGGGGGGGGGCAGTTAGAGGCAATCAGGTCGGCAGTCAGAGGCAGTTATGGGTGATCAGGCTGGCAGGGGGGCCAGTTAGGGGTGATCAGGCAGGCAGGTAGGTTAGCAGTTAGGAGTCAGCAGTCCTTGATTGTGAGAGGGATGTCCAATTGCCAGTTTATGCCTATACCGGCAGTCAAACATCCCACAAGGGGTTCCAGATTGGAGAGAGTGCAGGCTGGGCTAGGGGACCCCTCCCCTCCCCTGTGAATGAATTCCATGGAACAGGCCTCTAGTTGTACATATAAAATCCTAAAGACTTCATCAAAACACTCCTACAACTAATAAATGATTTCGGCAATGTAGCAGGATACAAAATTAACCCCCAGAAATCTATGGCTATTTGTTCACCAATAATGAACTCACAGAATGACAAACAAACAAAAAAATCAATCCCATTTACAATTACACCAAAAAAAAAAAGAAATATAGGAATAAACTTAACAAAGTAGATAAAAGACCTGTACTTGGAAAACTACAGGACCATGAAAAAAGAGACAGAGGAAGACATAAAGAAATTAAAGAATACACTGTGTTCATATATTGGTAGAATCATCATCATTAAAATGTCCATACTACAGATGAAAAAAATCAAAAAATGAAAAAAAAGAGAGGCTGGGATCTTGGGTCACCAGAGGGCATGGCCAGCCTGAAAACGGCCATCAGCCCCTCACCCAGGCTGGCCAGGCACCGCAGCGGAAACCCCCCACCCTGAAGTGCTGGGGTCCAACCCCAACAGGTCCAGGGGTCCCCAAAGGTGTGGATGGAGTTGGCGAAGAAGGAATGACACTGGGGGCCTGTGGACTAAAGGGTCCCAGGTTCAATTCCTGTCAAGGGCAAATGCCTGGGTTATGAGCTCCTTCCCCAGTAGGGGGAGTGCAGGAGGCAGAAATTAATGATTCCCTGTCATCATTGATGTTTCTATCTCTCTCACCCTCTCACTTTCTCTCTGAAATCAATAAAAATATATTTAAACAAAAAGACTCTGAATAGCTGCAGCAATCTTAAGAAGAACAAAGTTGGAGGGATCACAATACCAGATATTACAAAGCCACTATTCTCAAAACTGTCTGGTACTGGCACAAGAAGAGACCTATAGACCAATGGAAAATAACAGAAAACCCAGAAATCAACCCAAGCCATTATGCTCAATTAATATTTGACAAAGGAAGCAAGAACATACAATGGAATCGTGGAAGATAGTATGGTGTTTCCTCAAAAAACTAAAACTGGAACTCCCATTTTACCCAGTGATCCCACTTCCAGGAATATATCCCAAGAAACTAGATACGCCAATCAGAAAGGATATATGCACCCCTATGTTCATAGCAGCACAATTTACCATAGCTAAGATATGGAAACAGCCTAAGTGCCCATCAGCAGATGAGTGGATTAAAATCCTGTGGTACATCTACACAATGGAATAGTACCCTGCGGTAAAAAAGAAGGAATTCTTACCGTTTGCAACAGCTTGGATGGACCTGGAGAGCATTATGTTAAGTGAAATAAGCCAGTCAGAGAAAGATAAATATCACATGATCTCACTCATTTGTGGAATGAACAACACAAACTGATGAAAAAAAAAACAGAACCAGAGTCATAGAAGCATTGAACAGACTGTCCAACCTATGAGGGAAGCAGGGGGAGTAA
>NW_005354126.1:55279-65557 GCF_000412655.1 Myotis brandtii
TGGCACAGGGGGCATTTGGGGGTGAGCAGGCCGGCAGTGGGGGTCAGTTGGTTAGGGCAATCAGGCAGGTGAGTGGTTAGGAGCCAGCAGTCCGGATTGTGAGAGGAATGTCCAACTGCCGGTTTAGGCCCTATCTCTGTAAACCAGCAGGACATCCTTTGAGGGGTCCCAGATTGAAGAGGGTGGAGGCCAGGCTGAGGGACACCCCCCTCCATGCACAAATTTTGTGCACCAGGCCACTAGTCTCTTCAATAAATGATGTTGGGAAAATTGGTCAGATACATGTAAGAAAATGAAAATAGACAGCCAACTTACAGCAAACACAAAAATAAACTCAAAATAGGTAAAAGACTTAAATGTAAGATGGGAAGCCATAAAAGTCTTAGAAGAATCTTGATGTAGCAAAATATTAGACATATGTCGTAGCAATGTAATTACCGACACAGCTCCTATGCCAATGGAAACTAAGGAGAAAATAAACAAATGAGACTGCATCAAAACGAAAAGCTTCTGCACAGCAAAGAAACCATCAATAAAGCATCAAGAAAGCCCACTGCATGGGAGAACATATTTGCCAATGTTATCTCTGATAAGGGCCTAATTTCCAAAATTTATAGGAAAATCATACATCTTAACAAAAAGAAAATAAGCAATCCAATCAAAAAAAATGGGCAAAGGACTTAAACAGACACCTTTCAAAAGTGGACATATAGAAGGCCAACAGACATATGAAAACATGCTCAAAGTCACTAGTCATCTGAGAGATGCAAATAAAATTATAATGAGATATCATCTCACACCTGCCAGAGTGGCTATCATCAAGAAATGAACAAATGAAAAGTGCTGGCGAGGATGTGGAGAAATGGAACCCTTTTGCACTGCTGGTGGAAATAAAGGCTGGTGCAGGCACTGTGGAAAACAGAATGAGGTTTCCTCAAAAAATTAAAAATGGAACTACCATTTGACCCAGTAATCCTAATCCTAGGAATATATCCAAAGAAACCAGAAACACCAATCAAAAAGTACATATGCACCCCTATGCTCATAGGAGCACAATTTACAATAGCTAAAATTTGGAAGCACCCTAAATGCCCATCTGCTAATCAGTGGATTAAAAAACAGTGGTACATCTACACAATGGAATACTATGCTGCTGTAAAAAAGAAAGAACTCTTACCATTCACAACAGCATGGATGGACCTGGAGAACATTATACTAAGCGAAATAAGCCAATCAGAGAAAGATAGATATCACATTATCTCACTCATTTGTGGAATATAATGAACAACATAAACTGATGAACAAAAATACATCCACAGACAGAAAAGCATCAAACAGACTGACAAACTTCAGTGGGAAGGAGTGGGGGCATAAAAGTTTAACCAAAGGACTTGTATGCATGCATATAATCATAACCAATAGACACAGACACTAGGTGGTTGAGGGCATGTGCTGGGGTGTGGAGTTGGATGGGGGGAGATTAATGAGGGCGGGGAAGGAGACATATGCAATACTATATGTAATGCTTTAAATAGGAAAGAAAGAGAGAGAGAGAGAGAGAGAGAGAGAGAGAGAGAGAGAGAGAGAGAGAGAGAGAAAGAGAAAGGAAGAAAGAGCCCAAATGAAAGTTGATGTTATTTTTATAACCTAAAAGAAAGAAAGAAAGAAAGAAAGAAAGAAAGAAAGAAAGAAAGAAAGAAAGAAAGAAAGAAAGGAGGAAAGACATCATAAGTTATATGCCAAATTTTTAAAAGAAAGATTTTTTTTACTTTCTCTTAAATTAAATTTATTGGGGTGATGTTGATTAATAAGATCATATAAGTTCAAGTGTACACTTAAAAATGTTTTATTGTTGACAATATTACAGATGTCCCCCATTTCCTACCACCTTTGCCCATCTCCACCCAGCCCCTTCCCCACCCCAGGTCTTCAGTGCACTATTGTCTGTGTACATTTCTATTGCATTGTGTACCCACCACCCAAATTCAACGTCTTTCACCATATATTTGACTCCCCTTTACTGCTCTCCTACCTCCTTCCTTCCAAGAACCACCATACTGTTGTCTGTGTCTATGAGTTTTCATTTGTTTGTCTTGTTTGTTCATTTGTTGTTTTCGGTTCTATATCTCACATATGAGTGAAATCATATGATTCTTAACTTTTTCTGTCTGACATTTTACCTAGCATGATATTCTCAAGGTCCAGCTATGTTGTCCCACATGGCAGTATTCATCTTTTCTTATGGCTGAGTAGTATTCTATTATATATGTATCACATCTTCTTTATCAAATTTATCTAAGGATACTTTGGTTGTTTCCAATGTTTGGCCATTGTGAATAATGCTGTAATAAACATAAGGGTGCATATATCTTTGCTAATGAATATTTTCAAAAATTTTGGGTAGATACCCAGAAGAGCAGTTTGCTGTGTTATATGGTAACTTTATTCTTAATATATTGAGGAACCTCCATACTGTTTTCCATAGTGGCTATACTAGTTTACATTCCCACCAGAAATGAATGAGAGTTCATTTTTCTCCACAAACTCTACTATTCTTGCTATTACTTGTCTTGTTGATAATAGCTATTCTAATATGTGGGTGGTGGTATGTCATGGAAGTTTTGATTTGCATTTCCCTAATAGGTATAGAAGTTGGGCATCTTTTCATGAATGTCTTGGCCATTTGTATGTCTGCTTAGGTCCTCTGCCTATTTTAATTAGATTATTTGTTTTTTTTTAGAGTTTATGCGTGTGTGTGTGTGTTTTTTAATATAGTTTGGATCTTAACTCCTTGTCAGAGCTGTTGTTTGAAAGTATCTTATCTCATTTGGTTGGTTGCCTTTTTGTTTTGCTGACTGTTTCTTTTGCTGCGCAGAAGATTTTAGTTTGATATAATGCCATTTATTTATTTTTACCTTTACTTTCCTTGCCTTTAGGGACAAATTAATTGACTCTTTTCTAAGACCAATGCCCTTAAATTTAATGCCTATGTTTTCTTTTATGTAATTTATTGTTTCAGGTCTTGTATTTAGGCCTTTGATACATTTTGAATTAATTTTTGTGTATGGGGACAGGCAACAGATTTAATTTCCTGGATTACCTGATCAAGAATATCAGCAGACATGTCATCTATTCTTCTGCAGACAGTGTCGTTAGATAAGGAAATTGCACTCAATTTCGTAACAAATTCGTCTCTGATCATAACTCGAACAATGTCTTTGGCCGCTGGCAACAGTAAATCCTCAGCAATGGTGTGAGGTTTCATAGCTCTGGCGATTCTGAATGCCACCAAATATGAAGCTTCAACGGCTGCTATGTTTTGTTTGTGGTACTTGCCACCAGTGTCAAGGCTGGCTTTCTTGAGTCCATCAGCTTTACTTCTAAAATAGTTGGTATCCTTGCTGTCAAAGCTTGGATCCTTGCCATCAAAATGGTGTTTTAGTTTGTTCGGCTTCATAGATTCAGCTGATAGAACTTCACAACAAATAATACATTGCGGTTTCTCAATTCCTGCTGTAATTATTGAGGTAAAACCATACTGTAAAAAATCCTCACTATATTTTCTTTTTTTAACGTTCTTCTCTACACGATCCATTGTCATGGGATGGTTTGCTAATGAAAATAATATATAACAATAGCTTTAATAGTACAAAAGATGATACATGGCATAGTTCAGTCAATACAGTTCATTAAAGTTTCCTATGATTTACCATTCTCTGTGTTGGTTTTTTTTTTTTTACATACCTGTTACTATCACAAGGGGGCAGTATTCACATCAACCACAGCTGAAAATAAAAAATGACTGATCAGCATCCAGATTAAGTTCCCATGGTACAGATATTTTTTTTTGCAGTAGTTGATGATTTTACAGTACATGATTTTACATTTACCCAGTAATTATAATTCATGAAGTGTTGTTTTACCTCCAATACTGCTGCTTTCAACACAGTAGCTGCTTTTAACAGAGTAGCTGCTTTCAACACAGCAGCTGCTTTCTACACAGTAGCTGCTCTCTACACATGTGTGATTGGTCCGCATAAGTACATTATGGCGCCAAACCTGTCACATACACCTGTATTTGTACAGGATGTATGTGATGGGGTTGGCGCGATGATGTCATCACGCCAGGTACTCGTATGTGGGCGTATCTGCATGTGGGCGGACCCGCCTGGAGACAGAGGAGCAGTGTCTCGGTTCCTAAGACCATCGGAAAATATGTGTTTTCCGATGGTCTTAGGCGATCCCCGTGAAAGGGTCGTTTGACCCCCAAAGGGGTCGCGACCCACAGGTTGAGAACCGCTGTCCTAGGGCAATGGAAACTAAGGAGAAAATAAACAAATCTTTTCCAAACAAATCTGAGCCCCTGGATGTTTTCTGGAATCTTTATGTTTAATCTTTAGGTGTCCTTGCTTAAAGGACACTGCAGACACACATGTCCTCCCAATAATACTTACCCTACTGATCGTATCTAAAAGATAACATTTATCTCAAATGGCTGTTACAATAAAAGCCTAAAGAGGCAGGTGATCAAGTGTTTCTGGTTCCTTTAGCCAGGCAGTCCCTTATCCCTCTCGTCCACAGCAAACATTGTGTCAGAGTAATCATTCATCCATCGCTCAGGGTCTGCTGCTCAGCCCCAACTAAGTGCTTTCCTGTGTGAGGACCAAGGAATGCAACGAGATGCAGCAGAAACCTTGAAAATGAAGAAAAAAATGAAAGTAACTGTGCAGTAAGTCACTGGAGCCCGCTTGGGATTTCCAAGTTCGAGGGTATGTTTTTCAGCTAAGGTTTCACAATAGGACAGCAGCTGTCCACCAAGTAACAGATTTCTCTGTTACTTAAAAAGTTATTAAAAGCACGCCCTAATCGGTTTGGCTCAGTGGATAGAGCGTCGGCCTGCGGACTCAAGGGTCCCAGGTTCGATTCCGGTCAAGGGCATGTACCTTGGTTGCGGGCACATCCCCAGTGGGGAGTGTGCAGGAGGCAGCTGATCGATGTTTCTCTCTCATCGATGTTTCTAACTCTCTATCCCTCTCCCTTCCTCTCTGTAAAAAATCAATAAAATATATTAAAAAAATAAAATAAAATAAGTTATTAAAAGCAAATAGTGCCTCAGTTACACAAGAACTATTAAAGGGCCTGTCACACACTGTTATAATTTATAATCCTTGGTTCCCTGATGCAGAAAAATTAGAACTGGATCTCTGGGAACAAGTAGGCAGGAATTTAAAGAGAAATCAGGCCCAAGGAAAACGAGTACCCTTGTTGTCATTAACTATGTGGGCTCTTGTTCCAGCCGCACTATGCCCACTTCATATTGAGGATCAAAAGCATACAGAATGCCAGGAGGATTTATCACCGCCCCCTCCTCCTGAAGTAGAGCCTGTAAAGCCTGGAATACCTAAGGCCCCTGATCCTCCACCTCCAGTGTGGGAAGTCACATCAACTAGATCCTCAGTTATGGGATCATGTGTCAGGCAAGGTATGTTAAGAGAGCTTTTGGCTTGCCTAGTTTTGCAAAATCAGCAAGGTAATAGGATTCATGAGCCACTCTCTTTATTTAAAGAAATAAAGAAAAGTATTAGAGAAAATGGGGCTAACAGTCCATTTATAAAAGGACTCCTTAATACTTTGTCTGAAAATTTTCATAGGACACTTTAGGTCTGGCACATTTTGGCTAAAAAGACTTTAGACACCAGTCAATATTTGCTATGGAGAGCAGAATATGATGAGATCTGTGAACAATAGGCTGTTTGTGGGTGTTCACTGGTGACCTCACCTGGGAGCTCCCTGGGCCACATTCTGGCTGTAAGTCCCAGGCATTATAAGACATCTGAAAGATCCATGAAAAGGACTCTGATTTATTAAGTCTTGTCTGTGGATTTTGCATGCCTGTAAATATTGTACATAGAGTGTCTCTGTTGATTGTTGTTTTGTGTCTTTGTTGTTTGGTTTAATTTGTTT
Source organism: Myotis brandtii (assembly GCF_000412655.1). NCBI lineage: Eukaryota > Metazoa > Chordata > Mammalia > Chiroptera > Vespertilionidae > Myotis > Myotis brandtii. The sequence continues at coordinate 61,244 of NW_005354126.1, forward strand.
AACGATGGGGCATATTTCACTTTGCTAGGGGCCCCAGATACTTGTAGCAGGCTTAACCCGTGGCAGGGATTGCAGGAACTTCCCAGCAGCTGCCAAGAATTCTTAATCTTGGGGACCCTTCCTGTTCTCCCTCTCAAGGCATCAGCCACTGGAAACTCTTAGCTAGTGAAAGTTCTTGTCTGTCTGTAATGTAACTTGGTTATTGATGTTCTTTGCTTGTTTTCTTACCTTTGAGGGACTTAGTTTGTTTTTTGCAGTTTTATGAACATAGGGAATCCTCTGTCTCTGCTGTTTTGGCTTTGTGCCACTCAGAACCCATTTGCTGTTCTGGGTTTGTGTGAGATAAGATTCTAAGGCTAATGTCCCAGTCCACCCTTTTATGAGTACTCATTTATTTTCTATAGGGTTTTTTTTGTTTCTGTTTTTAAGATCTCTTCTTATATGCAAGATTTCATGTTGTTAGTCTACTCAGAAAGAAAAACTATGGGAAATAAAATCTTCTAAACCCCCAAATCTGTTTCCTAGGAAGATTAGACCTGTGGAAGTGCCTTCCAGCAGGCTGCAGAAATAGCAGTAGAGGGCCACTCCCATTTTGTGTAAAAAATATAAAATAAAAAATACCCCTAGCTGGTTTGGCTCAGTGGATAGAGCATTGGCCTGCCGACTGAAGGGTCCCGGGTTTGATTCTGGTTAAGGTCACATGCCCGGGTTGCGGGCTCGATCTCCAGTATGGGGCATGTAAGAGGCAGCCGATCAATGATTCTCTCTCAACATTGATGTTTCTATCTCTCTCTCCCTCTCCCTTCCTCTCTGAAATCAATAAAAATATATATTAAAAAATAAAAAATAATACTCCCACCTGGCTGGCATGGCTCAGTAGGTGGGTGTTGACCTATGGACCAGGAGATCACAGTTTGATTCCCAGTCAGGATGCATGCCTGGGTTATGGGCTTGATCCCCAGTGTGGGACATACAGGAGGCAGCTGATCGATGGTTCTCTTTCATCATTGATTTTTCTAACTCTCTCTCCCTCTCGCTTCATCTCTGAAATCAATAAAATATATAAAAAATAGTACTTTCACATTAAATCCATTGAAAGCTGGTGAGTTATCCCTGTTACAAAATTTTCCAAGAAAATGCATTGGGTCATAATAATTGGCTTTAAAATCTCAAAGTTGTTAAGGCAAAATAAATATAACAAAAATGAAGGGTATATGACAAAGCTTTTTCAGGGTAATTATATATGCCTACACATAGTTTTCCAAAGTCTTTGGTAACTTAAAACTTTGGAGTTTGTAGGTCAGCCCCAGCACCCATAGACATGTAGGTTTATTTCTGGGTTCTCAATTCTGTTCCATTCGTCTGTGTGTCCATTTTGTTGTTTTTATTATCTGTGCTCAAAGTCAGGTGGTGGTATACCTCTGGATTTGTTCTTTTTTCTCAGGAATGCTTTGGCTTTTCAGGGTCTTTTGTGGTTACATATAAATCTGGTAATTTTTGTTTCATTTATTACATTGGGACTTTTTTGGGTTTGTAGTAAATATCTGTATTACTTTGGGTAATATGAACATTTTCACTATGTTGATTCCTCTAATCCTTGAACATAGAATATCTTTTCATTTCATTGTGTCTTTTTCCACCTCTTTTAATAATGCTTCATAGTTTTCAGTATATATGCCCTTCTCATTCTTTGCTAAACTTATTCCTGGATATTTTATTCTTTTTGTTATAATTGCAAAATGATGTTTTTTCTCTTGAAATTTTATTGTTAGCATAAGAGCAGTAAAAGAAAAGCAGTTAGTTACTTACAAGGGAGCTCCAATAAGACTATCAGCTGATTTCTCAACAGAAACTCTGTAAGTCAGAATGGATTCACACAAAATATTCAGTGATGAAAATCAAGGATCTACAACTAAGATTACTCTACCTAGCAAAGCTATCATTTAGAATCAAAGTACAGATAAAGAGTTCCCAAGACAAGAAAAAACTAATGAAGTTCATAACCACCAGTCTAGTATTACAAGAAATGAAGAAATGTTATAGGGTTTTCTTTAAGCTAAAAATTTTAAAAAGTATAAATAATAAAATGGCAATCTCTCTCTATAAAAGAGAAACATGCAAATTAACTGTCCCTCTGCGATGCCCATAAGCCATGCCACTAGCCAATGAGGAGTGAGTATGCAAATTAACCCAACAAAGATGGTGGGTTAATTTGCATACACAGGCACGGGGCAGGTACTTCCCCCACATCACCATGGTGATGTGGGGGAAGTTCCGGCACTGTGGCTGCTTGCGCGTGCACAGGTGCTGCGGAGACGGGGGCAGGGTGGCACATGCAGACTCCAGGGAGTTGGGGTCGGGGTGGGGGAAGCTCTTGCCTGGCTGGTGCGCTCGCGCAGGCTCCGAGGAGCTGGGGGCAGGGTGACGCACGTGGATGCTGGGGAAGCTCCCGCCTGGCTGGAGTGTGTGCACAGGCACCGACGGAGGTTCTTGCTTCGTGGCCACTTGCGCACGTGCCGGCGCCAACAGGCCTGTGTCCCCGGGACAGGCATCCTCAGGATCCAGGCCACCCCAAGCCTGTAGGCCCGCACCTAGGCCTGGAGCAGCCGGGGTCCCGGAACATGACAGAGTGTGCACATTGGGTTGAGGGGACTCCCCCCCCTTGCATGAATTTCATGCACCAGGCCCCTAGTATATATATATAATTATTTTCAGTGCAAATGGATTAAATACTCCAATAAAAAGACATGGTACAATGAAGAACCAATATGGCGGCATAGGTAAATGCCTGTACTTGCTGCGTCCCACAACCATATCAAAATTACAACTAAAATCCAGAAGAACTATCATCCAGAACCATGGGAAAGCTGGCTAAGTGGAAATATTACAATTAGAGAGGTAAAGAAGAAAGCACATTGAGATTTGTAGCAGGTGTGGAGGTGCGGAATGGGCTGGGCTGACACCCAGGTGTGCTGCTTTTTTATCGGGAGGGAGATCGCCATTGCAGAGGCTACCCAGAGGAGCGAGGGGGCCCAGGCCTACACCAGACCCCCAGCCCAGGGTGCCAGAGCTGGGGGAAGAAGTCTGTACTGGTCATAAGAACTAAAGACTGTAAAAACAAGTGTGGATTGGGGCTGAGTGACACACAGGCTGCTGGAGACCCAACTGCTCCTCTTAAAAGGCTGGCACCATGAACTGAATTTACAAGCTCCCACTTGCTATGAGCTCCAGAGCCAAGAGAGGCTCTGGGGGACCCAGATACATTTGGGGAGAAACTGGACTGTCTTGCATTGGGGCATGGACGTGGGGGCAGCTTTTTTTTCAGACGGAGGTTGTTGCAGCGGTCATTGTTCCTGTGCCAGGACCTCCCTGGTACAGAGCTGACTGGCAGCCATTTTTGTTTGCTCCGCCCTGGAGATTCCCTGAGATCCTGCCCCACCCAATTTACAACCCCACACAATCTGTGTGCAGCAGCTTTTGCATATGAATGGCTTGTCCTTTCTCTGACTAAAACCTGTCAAACAAGCTGCAACTGGGTCAGGGAACCCCAAAACTACCAATAAAAGGCCCAAGACCAGCTCCAGCACCAGCTTGCTTTGCTTCACAGATGGGCTTCGTCTGGGCACTTCTAAACCCAATACAGAGAGGAGGAATCTGCAGATCTTGCTGTAGCTCCTGCTGGGTGACCCCAGGCAGTGGCTGACTTTGCACCTCCTTGAAGATCCAAGAGCCAGTGTACCCTGTGGTCAGTGTAAGACCATACCAAATTACAACTCTTCACATCCATAAGTGACACACTCAAGGGGCAGATTCAGTGATCACCAAAGCTCCACTGAAGCAAGTCCTGCCCCATAAGGGTGTCTCCTGCACAGCAGCTCTCCCTCTGTAGTCACAACTGGTCCCCACAGCCAACTGGCCCGGAGGTCAATTCCTCCCAGTGATACCAACAGCAATCAAGGCTCAACTACAACAAGACTGTGCACACAGCCCGCAAAGGTGTGCACCAAGAGAGTCTAACTCAGGTGAAGGGGAGACTGAGCCACTGGGCCCTATAGACACCTAACACATAAGGTCACTCTATCAACTCAAGGAGACTTAGCAGCTACCCAATACATAGACACAAACACAGGGAAGCAGCCAAATGTGGAAACAAAGAAACATGTCACAAATGAAAGAAATGGAAGAAAGGAAACTACTGGATATAGAGTTCAAAACCACAGTTATAAGATTACTCAAGAATCTTTTAGAAACCTCTGAGGAACTTAGTGAGACCTTCAAGGGTCTTAGTGAGAATGCCAAAAAAAAAAAAAAAAA
>NW_005354126.1:65572-65901 GCF_000412655.1 Myotis brandtii
ACCAGTCAGAAATTAAGCATACACTGACTTAAATAAAGAATAATATACAGGGATTCAACAGTAGACTAGAGGATCCCAAGAATCAAGTCCATGATCTGAAATATGAGGAAGAAAAAAAAACCCAACAAGAAGAGCAAAAAGAAAAAAGAATCCAAAAATATGAAGATAGTATAAGGAGCCTCTGGGACAACTTCAAGTGTACCAACATCCGAATTATGGGAGTGCCAGAAGAGAGAGATCCAGATATTGAAAACCTATTTGAAGAAATAATGACAGAAAACTTCCCCTATCTGGTGAAAGAAATAGACTTACAAGTCCAGAAAGCAGAG
>NW_005354126.1:66318-74127 GCF_000412655.1 Myotis brandtii
CAACAAAGTGACAACAAATACATATCTATCAACAAGTGAATCTAAAAATCAATAAAAGAAAGTGTTTCACACTTCCATCCAGTGGACAGTTACCCTTCAAAGTGCTTGATCCCATACAGGTAAAGAAGATAAAAATATAGGTCAAGTGAATAAGCATTTAAGGGCAGTGTTTCACAGACTGTACTCCATATAACACCAGATCAAGAAACTGGGAATAGATTCTGGGCTTTACTACAGGGCTTCTAAGAACTTTTATTATATAACTAGTAGCCCTGCGCACGAATCCGTGAACCAGTAGGCTGCTGCCGACCTCCTGTAGCTCTCCACCTACTGCCCCACCCTTCTTTAGCTCCCCCTGCCTCCCCCTCATAGCTTGTTGCCCTGCCCCCTCCTGTAGCTCTCTTCCCACTGCCCCACCCTCCTGTAGCTCCCCCTGCCCTGTTCTTCCCTCCTCCCCCTCAAAAGTTGCTGCACTGCCCCCTCCTGTAGCTCTCCGCAGACCACTTGTACCTCGTTGGCCCATCCTCCTGCTGATCTATGATCTGGTCGTGATGGGCTTGGTCGTTACACCTCAGGGAGTAACGGCTACTTAGCATATTCCTCTCTTATTATATAGGATATTCATTATGCATAACTGTTTGGTCAATACAGGCTGCATTCTGTTTGGATAATAAATTCTAAATTCCTAGTGACTTAAAAAATAAAATAAAAATCAAATGAATAAAAAATCTGATGTCCAGAATAACTGGTGAATGGAATAGAATCAGGGACATGGGAATGGAACAGACTGACAATTCTCAGAGGTAAGGGGGTGTGGGAAGGGTGCAGGAAGAGATTAGACAAAGATCTTATATTCATGTATGCAGTACCTATGGACACAGACAATAGGGTGGCAAGGCCCTGGGGTGGGTTGGGAACCGGGTGGAGGGTAGCTATGGAGGGTAAAAGAGGGACATCTGTAATAATCTCAACAATAAAGATTAAACACACACACACACACACACCACACACACACACACACACACACACAAACACACATGCACCTCCAGGGAAAGAATAAATGAAGACTTTGACTTTACAGAAAAAAAGACATATGGTGGCTGAATAGATAACAAAACAAGACCCTTATATATGCTGTCCACAAGAGGCTCATTTCAGATCAAAAAAGACACACAGACTGAAAGTAAAGGAATGCAAACAGATATATCATGAAAATGGAAGCAACAACAACAAAAAACTGGGGTAGCAATACTTATACTAGACAAAAAAGACTTTAAAACAAAGGCTATAACAAGAGACAATCAAGGACCCAGAATTTCCACTTCTGGGTATTTATTTGAAGAAACCCATAACACTAAATAAAAAAGACATATGAACTTATATGTTCGTTAAAGAATTATTTACAACTGGCAAGATATAGACGCAACCTAAGTGTCCATCAATAAATGAATTCATAAAAGGTGTAGTGCTTATATACAATGGAATATGACTCATCCATAAAAAATAAATTTTGTCATCTGTAACAACATGGATGGGCCTAGAGGGTATCTGGTTGCGTGAAATAAGTCAGACAGAGAAAGACAAATGCCATATGATTTCACTTATATGTGAAATCTAGAAAATAAAACAAATAAACAAGCAGACCAGAAACAGACACATTGATAAGAAAACATTTTGATGGTTGCCAAGTGGGTGGGGGGTTCAGAGGATGGGAGAAATGGGTGAAGGGATTAAGAAGAACAAATTTGTAGTTAAAGAATAGTCATGGGGATGTAAAGTAGAGCATAGGGAATACAGTGGAGCCTTGACTTACGACTGTTCTGACTAACGAGTTTTTCAAGATACGAGCCGTCTCTCAGCAGATTTTTTGCTTTGAGTTTCGAGCTAAAATTCGGGTTATGAGCCAGCTTCAGATACCCCACCGCTAGTTGGCGCAGCGAACGTCACAGTGAATGCCACAACATCAGCCGATCATCACGTGTCTCACTTGTTCACTTTTTGATTTGACATATGAGTAATTTGAGTTACGAGCTCTGCCACGGAACAAATTAAACTCGTAAGTCAAGGCCCCACTGTATTATAATAACTATGTGTGGTGTTAGGTGGGTACTATATTTACCGGAGTGATCACTTTGTAAGTTATACTAATGTCTAATCACTAGGTTGCACACCTGAAACTAATATAATATTGTATGTCAACTGTAATTGAAAAATTAAAAAAAAACTATTTTAAAAATCCAACATCATGAGGAGAAAGCAGGTCCATCTCCAAAGAAAATAGTAAATTGGGTGGGAATTTATGACTTCCCTGTGGGTTACTTTTGCACACCATCTAGGTCTAACTTTTACTGTGTCTCCACAGAGCTATCTTGGATATCCCCTCTGATTTGGAATTTATTAAAAAACGCCTACAGCATTCCATAAGTGCTCACCTCACCATTATTTCAGGGCACACCTGAAGCTCACATTTTTAGTTGTGCTGATATGCAAAGGGCTTAAGAGACCATTATATTATACACTCAAAAGTAACATGTTGGTATTTTAACCTAGAGATAATGCTTTAGCTCAAAACAGTAAATTGTACAGTTGGGCCTTGACTTACGAGTTGAATTCGTTCCGTGACAGAGCTCGTAACTCAAATTACTCGTATGTCAAATCTTAAAGTGAACGAGTGAGACACGTGATGCTGGGCTGATGTTGTGGCGTTCACTGTGACATTCGCTGTGCCAACTAGCGGTGAGGTATCTGAAGCTGGCTCGTAACCCGAATTTTAGCTCGCAACTCAAAGCAAAAAATTGGCCAAGAGACAGCTTGTATCTCAAAAAACTCGTTAGTCGGGACACTCCTAAGTCAAGGCCCCACTGTATTGTAAAACATTAGGAACTGGATAAGGCCAGTGAGCATGATGCTTATGTGTATGATTTTGTTATGATTTGTTTTTTGTTGTTGTTTAATGATTTTCCAGTGTCTTTCAAATTTCTTAAGAAATGAAATATAGAGAGATACTTGGGTGGAAAGCTCCAACTTTGGAATCTGGCTCTGAATACCTTCCAATGGGCCACAATGAATTTGACATCTACCACCCAAACTTTTCTCAGATTCAGAGATCCATAACTCAAATTTGTTCAACACCTTATATGTGCCAGAATATCCTTATGCATAGAAAAATGTTCAAATACACCATTATGGCAGACTCTGCAAGTTGCCTATTCTGCTATACATTCTCCCCTTCCTTCTTACAGAATCATGGTTTTGCATCAACAATGTACCCACTTAAAATGCTTTCCTACCAAGACTCCCTGCAGCCAATGTGAGGTGTGGCCTATGATATAGAGTGTGGGGCAAAAGTAGGTTGGGAATACATGAACACAGAGTTTATTCTTGTATTATTATTTATTAATTATATTATTACTTTCCATACAAAAAACTATAAACATACATTTGCCCAACTCTGTATAAGCAAAAATTCCCTGGTTGCTAAATTCAAGGAAAGATTTTTTTTTATGAAAATTGATAGAATCCATTGGCATACAGCCTTTGCCTTTTTCCCTTCTTTTTATGCTCAGAATGTGATGTCAACTTGAGAGCACAAGAAAGAAAGATATGTGCTTAGGATGATTGAAGTAAAATGCACAAGAATCTCATCCTTAATTACTTTGTAGAACCACTATTCCACTTGTGGTATATTTTCAGGCTTTTGGTTAGGGATGTAAAAAATTCCCTAATTATTTAAGTCACTTAATATTTTTTTTGTAACTGTCGATGTTAGTTTGTGTTGTTGTTTTTTATATTTGAAAAGTTTTATCTCTTAATTATTATTGTGGTAAAATACAAAAACAAAACAAAACTTACCATTAGTGTCATTTAGTATATTCACAATGTTGTGGAACCATCACCACTATCTAGTTCCTGAGTAATTTCATCACTCCAAGAGGAAATCCTGCCATTAAACAGTTGCTTCTCATTTTTCCCTCCACCTAGCCATAGGGTACCACAAAGCTGGTTTCTGTCTTTAAGGATCTGGCAACTCTGGTTATTTTAATAAACAGAATCATATAATATGTGATCTTTTGTATCTGGAATCTTTTACTTAGCATAATGTTTACAAGGGTCATCTATGTTGTAATATGTACCACTCTTTTTCATGGCTGAATTATATTCCACCATATGCATATACCACCTTTTATTTATCTATTTATCTGTTGATGGACTATTTGGGTTATATAGACCTTTTGGCTATTGTCAATAGTGATGCTATGAATATCTGTGAGCAAATTTTTGTTTGAACATTTGTTTTCAATCCCAGGAGTGGAACTGCCAAGTCAAATGGAAACTATATGTCTAACACTTTGGAAAACTGCCAATCTGTTTTTGCAAAGTCACTGTAATAATTTACATTCCAACCAACAGTATATAAATGTTCTGATTTCTTAACATCCTCACCAAAATTTGTTATTATCTAACTTTTTAATTATAGCCAACTTAGTGGTCTGAATATCACATTGTAATTTTGATTTGCATTTCCCTAATGACTGTTAATGACATACAGGTTTTTTAAAAAAATTCTTTATTAAATTGGTTGGGGTAACATTGGTCAACATGAACATATAGGTTTCGTGTGTAAATTTCTATGTTACAAAATCTGTATATTGCATCATGTGCCCACCACTGAAAGTCAAATCATCTCCTGTCACTTCATATTTAGACCCCCTTCTTCCCTCAGCCCCTTCCCTCTGGCAACCACAACACTGATGTTTGTGTTCATAAGTTTCAGTTTTATATTCCACATATGGGTGAAATTATATGGTTCTCAGCTTTTTCTGACTGACTTATTTCACTTAGCATAATGTTCTCAAAGTCCATCCATGTTGTTGCAAATGGCGCTATTTCATCCTTTCTATGGCTGAGTAGTATTCCTTTGTGTATATGTACCACATCGTCTTTATGCGGTCCTCTATCGCAGGACACTTTGGTTGTTTCCATGTCTTGGCCACAGTGAATAATGCTGCAATGAATATAGGAGTGCACATATCTTTGCAAATAAATGACTTCGAGTTTTTCAGGAGTGGGGTTTCTGGGTCATATGGTAGCTCTATTATTAATTTTTTGAAGAATCGCCAGACTGCTTTCCATAGTGGTTGTACCAGTTTACATTCACACCAACAGTGAATGAGGGTTCCCTTTTTCCCACAACTTCTCCAACACTTGTTGATAATGGCCACTCTAACAGGTGTAAGGTGGTATCTCATTGTAGTTTTGATTTGCATTTTCCTAATTGCCAGTGAGGTTAAACATCTTTGCTTATATCTTTTTGCTATTTGTATGTCTTCTTGGGAGAGGTGAATTTTTAGATCCTCTGCCCACTTTTTGATTAGATTGTTTGTTTGTTGTTGAGTTTTATGAGTTTTTTATATATTTTGGAAATTAAACCTTTGTCGGAACTACTTTTTGCAAGTGTCATCCCTCATCTGATTGGCTGTCTCTTTATTTTGTTGTCAGTTTCTCTTGCTGTGCAGAAGCTCTTCAGTTTGATATAGTCCTATTCATTTATTTTTGCCTTTACCTCCCTTGCCTATGGGGTCAAGTCCATAAAATATTCTCTATGACCCAGATCTATAAGTTTGGTACCTATATTTTCTTCTATATAAATTATAGTTTTAGGTCTTATGTTTAGGTCTTTGATCCTTTTTGAATTAATTTTTGTACATGGGGACAAATGGTAATCCAGTTTCATTTGTTTGCATGTGGCTTTCCAGTTTTCCCAGCACCATTTATTGAAGAGACTATCTTTACTCCAATGTGCATTTTTGGCTCCTTTGTCAAATATTATCTATCTATATACATGTGATTTTATAGATGGGCTCACTATTCTGTTCCATTATCTGTGTGTCTGTTTCTCTGCCAATACCATGCTGTTTTTTTTTTAAATATTTTATTGATTTTTTACAGAGAGGAAGAGAGAGGGATAAAGAGTTAGAAACATCGATGAGAGAGAAACATCGACCAGCTGCCTCCTGCACATCTCCTACTGGGGGTGTGCCCGCAACCAACGTACATGCCCTTGACCGGAATCGAACCCGGGACCCTTCAGTCCGCAGGCCGACGCTCTATCCACTGAGCCAAACCGGTTTCGGCACCATGCTGTTTTGATTATTGTAGTTCTGTAGTACAATTTGAAGTCAGGTAGCATGATACCTCCATCTTTGTTCTTTTTTTTTTCAGGATTGCTTTGGTTATTCAGGGGTTTTTGTAGTTCCATACAAATCTGATGATTTCTCATTCTATTTCTTTAAAAAATATTTGGATTTCAATGAGGGTTGAATTTAATCTGTATATTGCTTTGGGTAATCTAACCATTTTAACTATGTTTATTCTTCCAATCCATAAACACAGAATATTTTTCGATTTTGTTGTGTTTTTTCCCCAATATCTTTTAATAATGCTTTGTAATTTTCAGTATATAGGTCTTTCACATTCTTTGTTAAGTTTATTCCTAGGTATTTTATTCTTTTGGTTGTTATTGCAAAAGGAATTCTTTTTTCCATTTCTTTTTCTGAAGCTTTGTTGTTGGTATACAGGAAGGCAATGGATTTTTTCACATTAATTTTGTATCCTGCAACTTGACTGTATTTATTGTTTCTCATATTTTTTTTGGTAGAGTCTTTATGGCTTTCTATATACAGCATCATGTCGTCCACAAAAGGTGACAGTTTGCCTTATTCCTTCCCTATTTAGATGCCTTTTATTTCTTTCTCTCGCCTTATTGCTTTGGCTAAGACTTCCAGTACTATGTTGAGTAAAAGTGGTGAGAGTGTACATCTTTGCCTTATTCCTGATCTTAGGAAAAAAGCTTTCAATTTTTCACCATTGAGAATGATATTAGCTAAGGGTTTATCATATATGCCCTGTATTAATCCTCAAAGCATCCAGGGAAAATAAGGAAATGACCTATAAAGGAAAACCCATCAGAATTTCATCTGACTTCTCAGAAGAAACTCTACAAGCCAGAAGTGAGTGGAACCAAATATTCAAACATCTGAAAGAGAGAAATTACCAGTCACACATAAGATATCCAGCAAAATTATCCTTTAAATACGAAGGAGAAATAAGAACATTCCCAGACATACAGAAGCTGAGTGATTTTATCACCAGAAAATCTTCATTGCAGAAAATACTCAATGGAGTTATTCTACCTGAAACAAAGAACATAAGGTCACGACACTTCGAGTAAGATAATAAAAAAAACTTGCAGCATAAATAGGAATAATTTGTGACAACAAAAAACATACAAGAGGAAGGGGGAAAGGTATGAACTGGCAAAGAAAGATGAAGATTAAATTCACTCAAAGGGGGGAAAAAACTATCTTATCTAATAATAAACAAACATGGTAATTAACCATACCTCTGCTACTCTTCCCATTGGCTAATCAGGGTGATATGCAAATTAACTGCCAACCAAGATGGCGGCCAGCAGCCAGGCAGCTGAAGGGAACATGAGGCTTGCTTGCTCCAGTGATGGAGGAAGCCAAGGTTCCCCACCTGCTGCGGCTTGGCTCTGAGCTGCACTCTAAGCAACAATGTTGCAATTATAGAAGCTAAACAAACCCCAGATACCTGCTTTCAACAAGCCGGCCTCGGAGCTGGAGCCACAACATAGTTTCAATTACAGAAGGTAAATAAATCCCAGGATAAAAAAGAAAGAAAAAAAGGAGAGACTGGGAGCTTCAGTTGCAGGCTTGGCCCGCATGAAAACAGCCCTCAGCCCCTCATCCAGGCTTGCCAGGCACCCCAGTGGGGACCCCCACCCTG
>NW_005354126.1:74549-97091 GCF_000412655.1 Myotis brandtii
GGGCTGCCAGAGGGATGTCTGATTGCCAGCTTAGGCCCAATCCCCTGGGGAGCAGGCCTCAGCCAGCAGATGGTCATCCCCCGAGGGGTCCCAGACTGTGAGAGGGCACAGGCCGGGCTGAGGGACCTTCCCCCCCCCGAGTGCACAAATTTTTGTGCACCGGGCCTCTAGTGGTATATATGCAACTTCACTTTTTATAAACATAATGGCAACAACACACAAAAATTCCCAAAATGGGACATATAATTTTAAAAAAGAAACAGAGGAAAGATGTATGGAATACAACCAAACAGAAACAGCAGACAGAATATAAAGGAAAAGAACCAATGGAGGCACAGTTATCAGAAAACAAAAGATAAAATTACTATAGGAAATCCTCATACATCAATAATTACCCTAAATGTAAATTGTCTAAATTCACCAATAGAGAGGCACAGAGTAGCTGACATACAGTTTTATATGTGCTTATTGGTCATTTATGTATCTTTTTTTGAGAAAAGCCCCATTCAATCGTTTGCTCATTTTAATTAGATATTCTGTCTTTTATTATTGAGTTGGTAGAGTACTTTATATATTCTACATACAAACCCCTTATCAAATATAATTTGCAAATATTTTCTCCCATTCTGTGGTTTATCTTTTCACTTTGTTGATAGTATCATTTGAGGCTAAAACACTTTAAATTTTGATAAAGCACAACTTATTACATTTCTTTTTTTTGTTGCTTGTTTTTGTGTCACATCAATGATTCAATTATCAAATTTGAGGTCAAGATTTGCCTCTATTTTTTTCTAAGTGTTTTAGAATTTAATAAATTTTGTTCTATGGTCCATTTTGAGTTAATTTTTGTATATCGTATGAGTTAAGGATCCATCTTCATTCTTTTGCATGTAGCTATCTAGTTGTCCCACCACCATTGGTTGAAAAGACTGTTCTTTCCCCATTGAATGGTCTTGACACTCTTGTGGAAAATCAGTTAACATAGATACATGGGTTATTTCTATTTATATAATTATTTTGTATTTCCTTTATTAAATTCATCCCTAGGTATTTTATTCTTTTTGATGCTATTGTACATAGAATTGTGTCTTTGCTTTCCTTTTATTTTTTAATCATTTTTAAATTTTATAATTACAGTTGGCATATAATGTTATATTAGTTTCAGGGGTATATACCAATTATTAGAAACTATATAACTTACTAAGTGATCATCCTAATAAATTTTTCACCTATCTGTCATCATGCACAGATTTTATAATATTTTTTAAAATATATTTTTATTGATTTTAGAGAGGAAGGGAGAGGGAGAGAGTGATAGAAACATCAATAATGAGAGAGAATCATTAAGCTGCTGCCTCCTGTACACTCCCCACTGGGGATAGATTCCCTCAACCCAGACATGTGCCTTTGATCAGAATTGAACCTGGGACCCTTCAGTCTGCAGGCAGACATTCTATCTACTGAACCAAACCAGCTAGGGCAGCTTTTAGAATATTATTGACTAATGCTGTACTTTACATCACCATGACTACTCGGTAACAACCAATTTTTACTTCGTAAACTTTACACTTTTTCAATACATCCCCACACCCCATCCCATCTGGAAACCATCTGTACCTGAGAGTCTGTTTCTTTTATGCTTTTTAAATTTTTTATTCAATTGTTGATAGATATGTATTTATTGCCATTTTATTGTTCATATTTTTATCCTTCTCCTCCTTCCCCTCTTTCTCCTCCTCCTCCTCCTCCTCCTCCTCCTCCTCCTTCCATGGTGTGGCAAATGGTAAGAGTTCCTTTTTCTTCTTCCTCTTCTTAAAGAATACCTTTCAGCATTTCATATAATGCTGGTTTGGTGGTGATGAACTCCTTTAGCTTTTTCTTATCTGTGAAGCTCTTTATCTGACCTTCAATTCTGAATGATAGCTTTGCTGGATAAAGTAATCTTGGTTGTAGGTTCTTGGTATTCATCACTTTGAATATTTCTTGCCACTCCCTTCTGGCCTGCAAAGTTTCTGTTGAGAAATCAGCTGACAGTCGTATGGGTACTCCCTTGTAGGTAACTGACTTTCTTTCTCTTGCTGCTTTTAGGATACTCTCTTTGTCTTTTGCTCTTGGCATTTTAATTATAATGTGTCTTGGTGTGGACTCTTTGAGTTATTCTTGTTTGGGACTCTCTGTGCTTCCTGGACTTGTATGTCTATTTCCTTTACCAGTTTAGGGAAATTTTCTGTCATTGTTATTATTATTTTTAAATGTTTTTCAATTTATTTTAGAGAGAAAGGAAGAGAGAGAGAGAGAAAGAAAATCAATGTGAGAGAAACATTGATCAGCTGACTCCCTCATGCAGCCTGTCCAAGGATCAAGCCCACAACCTGGGCATGTGCCTGGTCCAGGAATTGAACTGATGACCTTTCAGTGCATGGGCTGAAGCTCAACAAACTGAGCTACATAGGCCAAGGCTGTCATTATTTTTTCCAAAAGGTTTTCAATTTCTTACTCTTTCTTTTCTCCTTCTGTCAACCCCATGATGTGAATGTTGGTATGCTTGAAGTTGTCTCTTTACACAATCCTCAATTTTTTTCATTCTTTTTTCTTTTTGCTGTTCTTATTAGGTATTTTTTGCTTCCTCATACAGTAGTATAAATTCCTGATTTGATTTTTGACTTCATCTATTCTCCTCTTTATTCTCTGTAAATTATTCTTTATTTCAATAGTGTGTCCTTCATATCTGACTGTTTTTTTTCTATTTCCTTTTTCCTGCTGTTGAAGTTCTCACTAAGTTCCTTGAGCATCCTTATAACCATTTACTTGAACTCTGTATCTGGTAGTTTACTTGCCTCCATTTCATTTAGTTCTTTTTCTGGAAATTTTCTGTTCTTTCATTTGGGACCTATTTCTTTCTTTTCACATTTTGGTTACTTCCTTATGACTGTTTCTTTGTATTAGGCAGAGCTGTTTCTCTGTAGCTCCCAGAATTGGTAGCATTGCCTCATGTACTAGGTGTCCTGTAGGGCACAGTGGTACAGCCTTCCCAGTCACTGGAGCTGGGCAGTCCAGGTGCATCCATGAGTGTGTTATGTACACCCTACTCCTATAGTAATAGCTGAAATTTATTTTTTGTTGTTGGTATACAGAAAGGAATTGACCCCTAGGCCAATTGGCTGTGAGAACCAGCAACAACTCCAGCAGAGAAGGTGCTGTGCAGGAGATGACTCTACAAAACAGGACTTCTTCAGTGAAGCTTTGGTACTCACCAAATATTCCCCTTTAGTGTGTCACTTGTGGAGATGATAGAGTTGTAATCCAGTGTATCAGAAGCTGTTTACCAGGTGCACTGGCTGTAGAGCCTCCCAGGAGGTGCAGGTCAGCCGTTGCCCGTGTCCTGCCTGGGGTCACCCAGAACAAGCTATAGAGCAATCTGAAGATGGCTTCCATTGTGCTTGGCTTAGAGGTGCCCAAGAGAGGCCAAGCTGTGAACCAATGCTAGATGCAGTTAGTGCCAGGCCTGGGGACCCTTAGAAAGAGGTATGGGACATGCTGAGGTCAGCTGCTGCTGGTTTGAGAGATTTTAGAAAATTCCAACGTATGAAGAGAGGTCATTTGTATGGGGAAGGCACTGGAAACAACTTGTGTATGCCCAAAAGTTGGATTAGGTGGGGTCTCAGGGCATGTTGAATACTATGAGCCAGGTTGATGCAAACTCAGATATGGTACCCATGTGCTGGATTTGTGTGGGGGGGAGGGAAGTCTCAGAAACGAATCAAGGGCCTCTGCTAGCACTTTTGTCTGGCAGAAAGTTGCCCCACCTTCCCACTCTGGCCCTGATGCCAGAACACATGAATTCCTCCCCTGATTTATTTCAAGCTGCTGTCCCAGTTCTGGAGCTCAGAGGGAGTGAGTCTAAATATGTCCCTGCATGGTCTCTAAAGGAACTGCCTGGGACTCCAGCATCCCTCCATCTCACTCTGCCACAATCATCTCTGCCTTTTTACATCTAGAAGTTATAAGGACTTCTCTTCCTGGCTCTGGAATCCTGGCCTGAGAGACCTGGTGTCGGGTTGGAACCCCATCACTCCTCAAAGGATACTCCACAGCTAAGTTATCCCGTCTGATTTTAAACTGCCACACATGGGTGTGGGACCAGCCTATTCTGAGTTTATGCCCCTCCTACCAGTCACGATGTGGCTTCTTTCAATCCCTAGTTGTAAGACTTTCATTAGGAAGATTGCAGGTGGTTCTGAATAATGGTTGTTTTGTAGTTTAGTTGTAATTTTGATATTGTTGTGGGAGGATTTGAGTACAGCATTTACCTCTGCCACCATCTTGACAGGAAGTCTATTTAAGTATTATCTCAGTTGAATTTCTGTTTGCCACAACGTTTTGAAGCAAGGATTCAGAATCTGGAGAAGGGGCCACACACAAATGGATATACTAGATAAGAAATATAAATTTGGAAGACATGGGGGGAACCAGGCAGAGGACCTTCTCTAGTGGAATGGCTCCTTGAATCTCCAGACCCATAGCTTTTTATTTACTAGAATATTGCCCTTTAGCAAAGCAAACAGACATCAGTGGTAAGGTTTGGTAAACAATAAAGGATTATCAGGTTAGGGGATTTCCCTCAGCCATTCAGCCAGCAGCAGGTAATAATATACAGATTTTCAGCCCTTGATGAATATCAAAGTCCATCAGCCTTCTGATGGACTTCTTGAATTTCTATATCAATTATTGTTGGTCTTTGCCTCCAGCACTGTTACCAATATTCAACGTAATCCTAACTGATAAAAATCATCTCATTTAATCTCCACAACAACACTGTGGGGAAAGTTTTTATTATTCTATTGGACAGATGAGGAAATAGAGGCTCAGAGAAACTGAGAGATTTGTCTGTCACACAGCTTGTAAGAGGCACATCTTGGATCAAAACCTAGATTTGTCTGATTCAATTTCTTGTGCTTTTTCTTTTATTTCATTATGTGCCAGCATCCTATCCTTACATAATATCCTGTTTCCTGGGGAAAAATGGATTTTGTGTGCGTGTATGTGTGTGTGTGTGTGTGTGTGTGTATGAGAGGGAGAGAGACTCATTAGAAAGAAAAAAAACACACATTATCTTCATTATGCATTTTCTAGGTTCCTGATGATACGTGGGTTATATTAAAATAAGATAGATATAGCCCAGCTGGTGTTGTTCAGCAGTTGAGCATCAACCCAGGAAGCAAGAGGTCACTAGTTAAATTCCTGGTCATGGCACATTCCCCGGTTGGTGGCTCGATCCCAAGTAGGGGGTGTGTGGAAGGGAGTCAATTGATGATATTTCTCTATAATCTATGTTTCTATCTCTCTACCCTTCTCCTTTAAAAAATAAATTTTAAAGATAGGTATATAGGAAGAAACCAGAAAACCTTGTTTTTACCATTCAGGAACTTTCAGTCTGAGATCAATAACCCTGCTGTAAGCATTGCTCTCATTTCCACAGCTCTGTTAGAACCACTTGTTTCCATTTATGTGTAGCATTAATCCATTTATCTATTTATGTCATCTGGGACAGGGAATTGGACTAAGAGAATTGGAAAGAGACTTGGACTAAGAGTCTAAAGACCTGATTCATAGACCTAGGTAGTTAGTACCACCACTAACTTATTGTATGCTTTCTAGGCCTCAGTATCCCCATCAATATAAGGAGTACATTAAACTAAATACTCTATGAGGGAATTTATAGCCATGACAGGCCAGGATCCTTTAGTTGAAAGGTATTTTAAGGCCAGATATAATAGAACTTGAATGTATTTTGTAATGTGTGGATTTTCCAAATAGATAATAAGAAACTGGGTACATTTTTAGGATGTTTTGGAGTTATGCTTCTGAGTTAAAACTGCAGCTTTCTAGTTTCTTAGTTGTGTAATCTTAAGCATGTTCTTAAACCTCTCTATGTGTCAGTTTCTACAAAGTAAAAGCAACAATTTTACCTATGGAGAAGTGTTCTTAGTAGGATTAATGATAAATGAACATACAATTTACAGAACAGTAGCTATGAAATAGAAAATGGTTAATCTATGGCAACCATGATCAGTATTATTGTGCCTTTTGCCTTCTATATATTTTCTGTATTTTCTGATCAGGTTATTGAACCTTCCATTCTCCTTTTCTTGCATTTATACAAAGGAAATATTCTCCCTTATAAAAATGTGAATGTTCTCACAACCCACGTGGTTCAGGGTTTGGGATCTGGAGAAAGGGCTGCACGCAAATGAAAGAGACGAGACAAGAAATAATAATTTGAAAATATTGGGGGCCAGGCAGGCAGGCCCAATGCAAGAGAAAGGACTTCTACTGGTGTCCAAGCCTCACCAACCTTTTATTCAATTTTGGATACACATCTAGCTCTTAGGCAGGTAATTGCGGCAACAGACAAACTACCTTAAAGGTCAGTAAATATTAGAAAGATTTACTCTGAGACTATTTGGTCAGGGAACAGCTTGAGCCCCCATTGTCTGGACTAAACAATCGGTGCATAGCTCTGGTCCTTGCCATGGGTTCAAGGTTCACCAGCGTCTGGGATCTTTGTTTACACTTCTCTGATAGTGAAGACAATGGGTGGCTTCCTGCATCTCCCCCGTTTCTTTTCCTTAGTAATTCTTGAAAAGTGAATGCTGCCTGAAGGGTTCAAGTCCTTTTAAGACTCTTCATTCCACATCTGCAGACTAGAAATAAACATATGAGAACAAAAATGAGACAAGCAATAGTGGTTATGCTGAGAGGCAAATGTCATGTCCTTTTTAAATTGCTGCCAGGCATCCAAGGAATCAGCCTGCAGTAAGTTTCTTTCTGGGCCAACAGTTTTTTGAGTCCTCTTTCCAATGTCTAACAGTTTTTTTATGTGTACATGCCAGCAATTATATGCTAGCTTTGGGTGGTGGACAAACAATGGCAATGCAGGTCTGACCTTCTCTGGTTTGGTCCTGAGCAACCTGCAGCAACGCACAGCTGCTGACAGTATGGTAAGGCGTCTTCACCATCTCCATCTCTGGACTGTTTCTCCTCTTGTATTCGTGGCTGGAGCAATCTGGTCAGTTCCTCTCTGGGATCCATTTTTGCAGGAATCCACAGGGGCTTGGAGGTGTTTTCTGGAAATATACAAACATATTCTCGACCAAAGGTTAATAAAGGAATCTTTTATACAAATTAGACTTGGGATCCTTTCATTTTTGCCCAAACAAATTTCCTTTGGCTTATTTTGACACCATGTGTGTTTTCATTGGTATCTTGTCTTCAACATTACAAGTAAAAAATAATTTTTAAAGTGAAAAAAATTTCTTGATGTAATTTACTCACAGGAGATTATTTCGCTATCCCCCTTCTTTTTTTGATTTAAATAATATTAAGAGGCTTTTGGAAATTTTGCAATGCAGCCTTAATAACTTTTTAATTTTAATTTTATGCCCAGAAATATGACTGCTTTGGATTCATTGCATGTTAAGCAGTTTTTGAACTATGAGATAAACCATTAGTAAAAAAAAATAGTTAATGCTTCAGGAACAGTTCCCTGCCCAGTACAACAAAGTTTTTATGAATACTCATTTATTTTAATTAGCCAATTTAAATCAATCTGAAATAATATTTATTTTTTAACTTTACTTGTCCTAGGTTATAGACAGTAAATGAAAATTTGGCTGTATTTAATAAATATATTGTTACTTTATTTTGCCCTTCTTAGAGGCCAAAACCCTCATAACATATAAATTATATGTATATAATTAAAACATACCTATCAATTTTCATTTGATAAAGCTTTCCATGCGATTTCAAGTATATTAGATGGGTTTAGTTTCAAAAATTTTTCCTTTAAGAAGAGAGAACAAACTTTTTTGGATCACTCCGGGCCCTTGGAGTTTTCCAAAAATCATCCCTCAGTTATAGCCTTGAAATTTAACTTGGAAAGACTGTCAGATATATATTTAAAGATTATATACTTTTTATAATTATTAAAAGATATTAATGAAATTTAAACTGGTTTTTGTATTAAAAATTTAGTTGGGATCACAGAATTAATCTTCCTTTTTTAAAATTAGACCAATAAGTAACATATTTTGATTTCCTAATTATTTCAGATAAAACACAAAAATTATTTTCTCAAAAATAAATCTCCACATTTTAGGCATTTTGTTATTCCAACTATATAATTTCTTCCAACTCAATTTGAATTCTTAGAAGCTTCAAATTTCAAGTGGTATGTTAAATACTTAGCATTTCTCAAATTAGTAATACATTTATTTTTAAGGATGTATTTCCAATAAAATACAAGGCATATTCAATTAGCAGATTAAATTCTATCCTCTAGATTTTTGTTAAATGAGGTAAACTCAGGTTATTTATGAGGTGAACAGGTTAATATTTCAGTATTTTTGTCATTTTAAAATAACTAGATATTTAATAATTTTTATTATTTAATTTAGCAATGTTATAAAGTCTTAAGTTACCAAAGGCTTTGGAAAACTATGTTTCTGGCAAAAAGGCAGGGGAAGGGGATTTAAAACTGCCACATTTTTCTTTAGATATAAGGTTTCTGTTGCCACCACCAGCTTCTCCGCTTTTACACGGAGAAGAACAACTGGCCCTTTATCATTAATATATTATTACTGAAAAGCTTTACCACAAATTCTTTATTTTAGTTATTTTTGTTATTTATGTTCTAACAACTTTAATATTTCAAAGCCAATTACCATCCAAGGCATTTTCTTTTGAAAAATTTTGTAACAGAGGTAATTTATTGATTTTTAGTGGCTTCAATGCTAAAGTATTATATTATTTTATTTTATTTTTATTTTGTGTAAAAACATGAGTGCCCCCAATATTTGGGAGGCAACTTTGGAATATGGTACATTATTATTTTAAAATTACCTATTATTATGGAAACATTAATCCTATTGTCCAAATGTAGCCTGTATATTTTATTTGTGTCATTTTTTTTGCCATCTTTTTAAAGAAAAAACAAACAAACAAAAAAACAGTCTGGTTTATTCTGTAGCATCCGTGAAGACATTGGGGCTGAAGAAGTCACCCAAATTCAGGTGGAGCGCGCACATTTTCTTAAGCTTGCTTTTCTATTCATGGTTATAGAAATCCCAGATGCATCCCCAAATTCTGGGAAATGTTTCATTTGTCTAAATTTCAAATGATGGACTGGGAAATAAAAACATGGCAAAAATGAGACTTAACACTCTTGAGAGTGGGTACCCATTTTACAGGATTGCCAAAAGACGTAGTAATTTTTTTAATTATTTCCCTTTTTCTAGGGAATTTTCTATAACCTGTATTATTGGCTATGTGCACCGCTCATAATCTTTCTCTCCCCACTCCCACATTCTTTTTTGTTCTGGGGAAACTCAGCAATGGTCTGATCATCTATCATTTCTTTCTTATTAAATTAAAGTCATGCTTAATAAACTAACAATAAATAACAAAGAAAAACAATAATTAATAGATAAGTACCCAATAATTTCCTTTTTAATATCTAGGTTCTAGGACATAAAAGAGGTTGAATCTGCATTGATTGAATCAGGAGGTGGGATGCTCGCGCCTTTCCTGGAGAGCCACCTTGTGTCCTTCTTGGTTGCCTGCATTCTTTTTTGAAATGTCCTGTTTTTCCACAAAGTCTAATTTGCTTATGTTTTCTGCACATAATTTAGCTGATTTTGCACGTCATCGTACTGTCCCAGCCCTGCTAACATTTTATAAGTTATTTGAGCATTCAACCCTCGGTTGGCGTGGGCTTGCTCCTGACATTTCTCCCAAAATTTCCCTTCCATAGTAAATAATTTTCTCCATCCAGAGTTGCACAAGCCAGAGAAATGTTTCAGGATTAGGACATGGGGGTAGAGGGGGCCATGAAGGCCATTCCTCCAATTTTTCTTTTCTTTTTGCTCCTCTTTAGGAGCGGAGGGTGTAAGGGGAGGAGATTTATCCTCCTTAGCCTCTTTCTAAAAGGCTCTAGCAAATGAAATACCATGTTCCACAAGGAGAAACAGTTTGGAGGCAAGTTTTTCCCCTGCTGCTGAGCTTTTTTTTTTTTTTTTTTTTTTTTTTTTTTTTTTTTTTTATATTTTGACCTACTCTGCCAAACATTCAAGATCTAATGTACCTTCTTCAGGAAACCAGGGGTTATGTTCTATAACATCAAGAAAAAACTGTAAGAGAATACCTTCTGAAACTTTAATCCTTAAGCATGCAAACCAAAAGTCTACAAAAAAGTTTCTTATTTTTTAACCGAATTCTGCCCCATTAGCCTGGCTAAAAAGACATGTTCCCACTCTACTTACAGATTGTGATTTCTGCAGCTGACCATGGGCTTTGCGTGTGGTGAATATCCCCCACCTATCTGGTGTCCCAACCTATCTTGTGAATTCTTCTTTGTTTTTTCACTCTAGGCGAAGTCTTCTCTTCCAGATTGCCTGTTGAGGTACCAGATGTGAAAGTTCCCCACACGTCCCGCGTGGTTCAGGGTTCGGGATCTGGAGAAGGGGCTGCACGCAAATGAAAGAGACGAGACAAGAAATAATAATTTGGAAATATTGGGGGCCAGGCGGGCAACAAGAGAAAGCTTCCACTGGTGCCCAGGCCTCACCAACCTTTTATTCAATTTTGGATACACATCTATCTCTTAGGCAGGTAATTGCAGTAACAGACTACAGTGGGGCATTGACTTACGAGTTGAATTCGTTCCGTGATGGAGCTCGTAACTCAAATTACTCGTATGTCAAATCAAAAAGTGAACGAGTGAGACACCTGGTGCTGGGCTGATGTTGTGGCATTCACTGTGACGTTCGCTGCGCCAACTAGCGGTGGGGTATCTGAAGCTGGCTCATAACCCGAATTTTAGCTCGCAACTCAAAGCAAAAAATCGGCCAAGAGATGGCTCATATCTCGAAAAACTCATTAGTCGGGACACTCGTAAGTCAAGGCCCCACTGTATCTTAAAGGTCAGTAAATATTAGAAAGATTTACTCTGAGACTGGTCAGGAAATAGCTTGAGCCCCCATTGTCTGGACTAAACAATTGGTGCATAGCTCTGGCCCTTGCCATGGGTTTAAGGTTCACCAGCATTCCGGAATCCTTGTTTACACTTCTCTGATAGTGAAGACAATGGGTGGCTTCCTGCATAAAAAGAGAACTGGCTGAGAGGAAGATAAGGGACATATTGGCTAGGAAGATTTGATTGATACTAAAAACCCCTTCCATTCCTCCAGAATAATACTGATAGCTGATTGTGCCCCTTCCTCAATTTACCTCCCAGGGGCACATAGAGCATGGGGTAAAAAGAGTAGTGGGTGGGCTTGGAAGCCAGCTTGAACTGACAGCAATAGCTTCTCTCTGGCTAGGCTCATTGCCCATGGACAGTAGCTTCTGCAGCTAATTTTAAGATGGCCACATGGCACAAATTCATTTTTGGTTGAATTACTTTTAACATTCATTATCTCTTCCACCATTTTTTTTAAATTCTTTTAAAAAAATATTATAATAAGTATTACAAAGGGTATTACATATGTGTCCTTCCCCCCCCCCTTGCCAATTATTTCACTTAGCATAATGCTCTCCAGTTCCATCCATGCTGTTGCAAATGGTAAGAGTTCCTTCTTTTTTACAGCAGCATAGTATTCCATCGTGTAGATGTACCACAGTTTTCTAATCCATTCATCTACTGATGGGCACTTAGGCTGTTTCCAGATCTTAGCTATGGTGAATTGTGCTGCTATGAACATATGGGTGCATATATCCTTTCTGATTGGTGTTTCTGGTTTCTTGGGATATATTCCTAGAAGTGGGATCACAGGGTCAAATGGGAGTTCCATTTCCAGTTTTTTGAGGAAACTCCATACTGTCTTCCATAGTGGCTGCACCAGTCTGCATTCCCACCAGCAGTGCACAAGTGTTCCTTTTTCTCCACATCCTCTCCAGCACTTGTCGTTTGTTGATTTGTTGATGATAGCCATTCTGACAGGTGTGAGATGGTACCTCATTGTTGTTTTGATTTGCATCTCTCGGATGATTAGTGACTTTGAGCATGTTTTCATATGTCTCTTGGCTTTCTGAATGTCCTCTTTTGAAAGGTGTCTATTTAGATCCTTTGCCCATTTTTTGATTGGATTGTTTATCTTCTTTTTGTTAAGTTGTATGAGTTCCCTATAAATTTTGGAGATTAGGCCCTTATCAGATATGACGTTGGCAAATATGTTTTCCCACGCAGTGGGTTTTCTTGTTGTTTTGTTGATGGTTTCTTTTGCTGTGCAGAAGCTTTTTATTTTGATGTAGTCCCATTTGTTCATTTTCTCTTTAGTTTCAACTGCCCTAGGAGCTGTATCAGTGAAGAAATTGCTTTGGCATATGTCTGAGATTTTGTTGCCTTTGGATTCTTCTAGAATTTTTATGGTTTCCTGTCGTACATTTAAGTCCTTTATCCATTTTGAGTTTATTCTTGTGTATGGTGTAAGTTGGTGGTCTAGTTTCATTTTCTTGCATATATCTGTCCAATTTTCCCAACACCATTTATTGAAGAGACTATCTTGGCTCCATTGTATGTTCTTGCCTCCTTTGTCAAATATTAATTGAGCATATTGGTTCGGGCTAATTTCTGGACTCTCTATTCTATTCCACTGATCTATATGTCTGTTCTTGTGCCAGTACCAGGCAGTTTTGAGAACAGTGGCTTTGTAATACAGCTTGATATCTGGCATTGAGATCCCACCTACTTTGTTCTTTCTCAGGATCGCTGCAGCTATTCGGGGTCTTTTTTTATTCCAGATGAATTTTTGGAGAGTTCGTTCTAGATCTTTGAAGTAGGCCATTGGTATTTTAATGGGAAGTGCGTTGAATTTATAGATTGCTTTGGGTAGTATGGACATTTTAATGATGTTGATTCTACCAATCCAAGAACATGGTATGTTCTTCCATCTCTTTATGTCTTCCTCTATCTCTTTTTTCAACGTCCTGTAGTTTTCTGAGTAGAGGTCTTTTACCTCTTTAGTTAAGTTTATTCCTAGGTATCTTAATTTTTTTGGTGCGATGGTAAATGGGATTGTTTTTATAATCTCTCTTTCTGAAAGTTCACTATTGGTGTATAGAAATGCCTCAGATTTCTTGGGGTTAATTTTGTATCCTGCTACATTGCCAAATTCATGTATTAAGTCTAGTAGTTTTTTGATGGAGTCTCTAGGGTTTTGTATGTATAATATCATGTCGTCTGCAAATAAGGACAGTTTTACTTCCTCTTTTCCAATTTGGATGCCTTTTATTTCTTCTTCTTGTCTAATTGCAATGGCTAATACTTCCAGGACTATGTTGAAGAGGAGTGGCGAGAGTGGGCATCCCTGTCTTGTTCCTGTTCTTAGGGGAAATGGTGTTAGTTTTTGTCCATTGAGTATGATGTTGGCTGTGGGCCTGTCATATATGGCTTTTATTATGTTGAGGTATGATCCTTCTATTCCCACCTTGCTGAGAGTTTTTATCAAAAATGGGTGTTGGATTTTGTCGAATGCTTTTTCTGCATCAATTGATATGACCATGTGGTTTTTTTCTTTCAATTTGTTTATGTGATGTATTACGTTTATTGATTTACGGATGTTGTACCATCCTTGCATTCCTGGGATAAATCCTACTTGGTCATGGTGTATGATCTTTCTGATGTACTGTTGGATCCGATTTGCTAAGATTTTGTTGAGGATTTTGGCATCTATGTTCATGAGGGATATTGGCCTGTAATTCTCTTTCATTGTGTTGTCTTTACCTGGTTTTGGTATTAGGGTGATGCTGGCTTCATAGAATGAGCTTGGAAGTGTTCCTTCCTCCTGAATTTTTTGTAGTAGTCTGAGGAGGATAGGTTTTAGTTCTTCCTTGAAAGTTTGGTAAAACTCCCCTGAGAAGCCATCTGGTCCTGGGCTTTTGTTTGCTGGGAGCTTTTTGATGACTGCTTCAATTTCTTCCATAGTTATTGGCCTATTGAGATTTTTAGATTCTTCCTGATTGAGTTTTGGAATGTTGTATTTTCCTAGGAATTTGTCCATTTCCTCCAGGTTGTCTAGTTTGTTGGAGTAGAGCTGTCCATAGTATTGTTTAACAATCATTTGTATTTCTGTGGGGTCTGTTGTTATTTCGCCTCTATCGTTTCTGATTTGGTTTATTTGGGTCCTCTCTCTTTGCTTCTTGGTGAGCCTGGCTAGAGGTTTGTCGATCTTGTTTATCCTTTCAAAGAACCAGCTCTTGGTTTCATTGATTTTCTGTATTGTTTTTTTGGTCTCTATGTCATTTATTTCTGCTCTAATCTTTATTATCTCCTTCCTTCTGCTCACTCTGGGGTTTTCTTGTTGCTCTCTTTCTAATTCTTTGAGTTGTAGAGTTAGATGATTTACTACCATTTTTTCTTGTTTTTTGAGGTAGGCCTGTAGAGCTATAAACTTCCCTCTCAGGACTGCTTTCATTGTGTCCCATAGGTTTTGGATTGTTGTGTTTTCATTGTCATTAGTGTCCAGGATGTTTTTAATTTCTTCTTTGATGTCATTGGTAACCCAATCAATATTTAATAACATGCTATTCAGCTTCCAAGTGTTTGAGTATTTTGGGTTGTTTTTATTGTAGTTTATTTCTAACATTATGCCATCGTGGTCTGAGAAGAAGCTTTTTATGATTTCAATCTTCTTGAATTTGTGGAGACTTTGCTTGTGACCCAATATGTGGTCTATTTTTGAATATGTCCCATGAGCACCTGAGAGGAATGTATATTCCATGGCTTTGGGGTGAAGTGTTCTGAAGATGTCAATTAAGTCCATCTGATCTAGTGAGTCATTTAGGATTGCTGTTTCTTTGCTGATTGTTTGTCTAGCGGGCTTATCCAGTGGTGTCAGTGGTGTATTAAAGTCCCCTACTATGATTGTATTGTTGTCGATCTCTCCTTTGATATCTTCCAGGAGTTTTTTTATGAATTTGGGTGCTCCTGCATTGGGTGCATATATGTTTACCAGGGTTATATCTTCTTGTTGTATTGATCCCTTTAGTATTATGAAGTGGCCTTCCTTATCTCTGGTTATGGCCTTCACTTTGAGATGTATTTTGTCCGATATAAGTATTGCTACCCCAGCTTTCTTTTCCTTTCCATTTGCGTGAAAGATATTTTTCCATCCCTTCACTTTCAGTCTGTGTGAGTCCCTTCTAATGAGGTGGGTCTCTTGTAGACAGCAGATGTATGGGTCATGTTTTTTTATCCATTCAGCCACTCGATGTCTTTTGGTTGGAGCATTTAGTCCGTTTACATTTAAAGTTATTATTGAAAGGTACTTGTTTGTAGCCATTTCTTTTTTTGTGTGTGTGGCTGTTTTCTTTCTGAGCTTGTTATTTCTTCTTTTTACACCAGTCCCTTTAGCATTTCTTGCATGGCTGGCTTGGTGGTGATAAACTCCCTTAGCCTTTTTTTGTCTGTGAAGCTTCTTATTTCCCCTTCAATTTTGAATGATAGCCTTGCTGGATAGAGTATTCTTGGATTCAGTCCTTTGCTTTGCATCACTTTGTAGATTTCTGTCCATTCTTTTCTGGCCTGATGTGTTTCTGTTGAGAAATCATTTGATAATCTAATGGGAGATCCCTTGTATGTAACTTTCCGTCTCTCTCTTGCAGCCTGTAAGATTCTCTCTTTGTCCTGAACATTTGCCATGGTAATTATGATGTGTCTTGGTGTGGGTCTTTTCGGATTCACCTTGTTTGGGACTCTCTGGGCTTGTGTGACTTTTTTCTTCCCCACCTCAGGGAAGTTTTCTGATATTATTTCTTCGAATAGGTTTTCTAATCCATGTTCATCTTTCTGTTGTTCTGGCACCCCTATTATTCGTATGTTGTTTCGTTTCATGTTGTCCCAAAGCTCCCTTAGGCTCTCCTCCTGTCTTTTAATTTTTTTCTCCATTTGCAGTATAGTTTGGGTGTGTTTTGCTTCCTTGTCTTCTAATTCACTAATTCGGTCCTCCGCTTCTCCTAGTCTACTGTTGATACTTTCAATGGAGTTTTTTATGGCAGCTATATCACTCTTCATTTCTTCTTGGGCCTTACTTAAGTTGTTGATTTTTTCATCTGTTTCTTCTAGCTTCTTGCATATGGTATTGAATTTTTCATCTGATTCTTCTAGCTTCTTGCATATGGTATTGAATTTTTCATCTGATTCTTCTAGCTTCTTGCATATGGTATTGAATTTTTCATCTGATTCTTCTAGCTTCTTGCATATGGTATTGAATTTTTCATCTGATTCTTCTAGCTTCTTGCATATGGTATTGAATTTTTCATCTGATTCTTCTAGCTTCTTGCATATGGTATTGATTTTTTCCTCCGACCGGTGCATGTACTCTAGGACCCTTATTCTGAATTCTTTTTCCGTCATGTTGCATGCCTCTGTCTCACTTAGCTGCTTTTCTGGCGAGTCCTCCTTCTCTTTCCTTTGGGGGTTTCTTTGTCTACCCATGTTTGATCTCACTGACATATCTAGTTGTTGAGTCGTTCAGTGGCTGCTCCCTGGGTGGCAGTGGCTCCTCGGGCTGTGGTTGCTCCTTGGGCGGTTGTGGTAGCAGTGGCTCCTCTGTTGATAGCAGGGCCTCTGGTGGGTGCTGTTCACAGCTGTGGTGGCTCTTCTGGCTGGTGGAGGGAGGCTTCACACACAGTAACTGTTCCCCAGACAGAGCGTGTGGTGATCAGGAGGCCGCTGTTGCTTGAATCTGCTTTCCGTGGAGGGAAGCAGGTCTCCTCTGCGTTCATGTAGTCGCGCTGCTTGAGAGCTGTTGCCTCCGGGTTAGTAGCCGATCTCTGGATGTGGATAACAGCTACTCAAGATGGCACGGTCATGCCGCTGAGCTGGTGCCCAGGGGGAGATTTCAGCCTCAATCTCTAACCATCCCCATTTTCTAGGAGTTCTCTGTCTTTCCTGGCTGCAGACTGTCTCTCAGCTGAATCTCCTCTGCTTGTTCGGGCTGTATGTTACCCGTTTCAGCTGCTCGCCCTTATCTGGTCTGGGACAAAGCACCAACACGTCCATCTAAGCCTCCGCCATTTTTTCTTCCTCCTGAGACTCCGCCTTCCCTGGGATGCTCCAGGCCCGCACGGCCAGGCGAGCATCTCTCTTCCACCTTTAATTTTCTTCCACCAGCTGCTTTTTACAGATCCCTTTTAAAGCAAAATTAAATCAGATAACCAGACTCAAAATCACTGAGCTAAATTCCCACTTAATATGTGTGCTTTATGTAAGGTAGTTCAGTGATGTCACACTGTAAGAGAATGTTTACATTCCCTTTGTAAAATGTATATTGTGTATTACCTATACCAGCAAATATTGTTCCATCTGTGATGTCCAAGATTACAAAACTATTCTACTCCTGAATATAAGGTCAGATAAAACTATCCAATATACTGTATACAAATTAGTTTTAGATGTTTTCAAAAATGAAATTAAAAAGAATTTTTATTGAGCTCATCCAACAACTCTAATAAAAATAAAGAGGATGCATGTGAAGATAAGAAAATTATAGCTGATCAGACAATAAAATTTTCTATTTAATTTTTAACCAGAACATGTTAAACCAGGAAGTAAACAAAGGCAAATGGAAATATAAGGAGGAGGCCAATGATAAATGATTTTTATAATATACAGCAACAATAACTATAATGCATTTAATAAAGTTTCTCCAAAACAAAATATGCATACCTAATACTTTCCAGATTGATAGATGTTGTATACATTGTTTTCTGGAAAAGGAGTGAACCTCTTTTTTTTTTTAATATGAAGTTTGGCAATTCCAAAAATTCAAGAGGAGGGAAGATTCCCAAGCTCATTTTATGAGACCAGCATTGTACTAATTCCAAAAACAGTTAATGACACTACAAAGAAAGGAAATCATAATGCAGTGTCCCTGATAAGCACAGATGAAGAAATCAGCAACAAAATTTTTGCAAACCAAATTCAGCAATGTATTAAAAAGATTAGGAGGGATAAAAAAATGGCTGCAGTTTAAGAAGGTTTTGTCCACTTGTTCCCAACACTGGACTGGACTTGTGGCTAATATACAGAACATTCCACTTGAAAAAAACAGCTTAAAAAAGCTGATAGGAAATACTACGATCCTGGAGCTTGGAAAGAGGGCAGAAGATGCAGAGTGGGTGAGCCAACACAGGCAGCTGCATATCTTGCCTGGAAAGCTGGAGGGAATGTGTGGCAGTGCAGTTCCTGCCCCCTGGGAGCAAGGGGTCTCAGCTGCATGCAGGGATCTCCAAAAAAAAGCAACAGAGAAAGGAAGGGGAGCCCTCATAGAATCAGACATTGGGGGAACTCAGACCGCCTTATCCTAGGCAAAAAGCAATGCTGGGTTACAATACCAGCCTGAGAAGCTCACCTGGATTAGTGTCTGCAGGAGGGGCTGCTCAACAGAACTCCAGACTGGCAGAGGGGTCTGAGCAGACCACCCAAGTTTGAATGTGATGGGTCAATTATTCTCTGAAAGAACTTTCCCAGAGAGCAGAACGTGGGCCAGTTAGAGTGTCCTGGGAAAGAGGCATGATCCTCCCAACCTTGAGGAAGAGGAGCCACCCATTCCTCCACCTCTGGAACAGCACTGGACTGGAAATCTGTACCTGAGCAGCTGAGCCTGGTAGCATGGGGGACTCAGACATCTGGCTGGGTGGGAAGCTGAGCAGAAGCCCTGACCAGCGAGAATGGGCAGTGCTGAAAGATTAGAGAGCCAAGCTGGGAGGGATTTCTGTTGTTGCTTTATTTTTTTGTGTGTGTATTTTGTTTAAATCCCTGACTGCTAGAGATGGCATCAAGGGGGTGTCAGTGACCTAAAGGGAGTTGAGGCATTGGAAGCACCTGTCCACCCATACTACAAGCTATGGACACCACCCCCAATGCAAATCTGTTGAAACCATCCTCACCAGGACCAGATGCCCTGCAGATCCCAGTTCTGTGGGGGAAGAGAAAGCAGCCCAGAACAAGTAAGTGCATTCAAGAGGCAAGCTTGAAGCAGAACCACTAGAATACTTAGGGGACCCACCCTGCAGGACTTCAGCCAGGCTTCCAACGGCCAGGCAGAGGCAGTGACTCACATTGATCTGTACCAGAGAACTGCTCAGGAAGCCCAGGAACCACAGACCAAGGGGCCAGATACAGCAGCATCAAAGCAAAATCCAGTGTGCTTCACAAAAGCAAACCCAAAGATTTTTAATTTTTAACTTATTTATTTTTGTGTTGATTTGTTTTCATTTGGTATAGATTTTCTTCCTCTTGTCTCTTTTTTGTCTCATATTTGCTAATTGCTATCTTTTATTTTAGTCTATTTTTTTCTTTCTCATTCTCTTTACTTTTTGGTAATACTTATTTTTTTATTTTTTTAGATTACCTTTAAAATTATATTATATTTTATTTGATCTTTATTATTGAGATTATTACAGATTTCCCTCTTTTTTTCCACCCATTGCCCCCCTCCACCCAGTTCCTGCCCTGCTGCAGGCCTCTGCCACCCTATTGCCTGTGTCCATAGGTGATGCATATATGCATATAAGATCTTGGTTTAATCTCTTCCCAACTCCCCACCCCCTTGCCTCTGAGAATCATCAATGTATTCCATGTCCATCCCTCTGATTCTATTTTATTCACCAGTTCATTCTGTTCCTTAGATTCCTTATTCATTTATTTTGATTTTTAGATTCAACTGTTGATAGGTATGTATTTATTGCCATTTTGTTGTTCAAATTTTGGTCTTTTTCTTTTTCTTCTTCTTCCTCTCCTTAAAGAATACCCTTCCTCTTGTTTGGGACTCTGTGCTTCCTGGACTTGTGAGTCTATGTCTTCACCAAGTAGGGGAAGTTTTCTGTCATTATTTCTTTAAATAGGTTTTCAATATGTTGCTCTCTCTTCCCCTTCTGGCACTCCCATAATGCAAATGTTGGTATGCTTGAAGTTGTACCAGAGGCTCCTTACACTATCTTCATATTTTTGGATTCGTTTTTCTTTTTGCTCTTCTGGTTGGATGTTTTTTGCTTCCTCATATTTCAAATCCTTGATTTGATTCTCAGAATCCTCTAGCCTACTATTGAATCCCTGTATATTATTCTTTATTTCAGTCAGTGTATGCTTAATTTCTGACTGGTCCTTTTCTATTTTGGGGAGGTTTCTAGAAGATTCTTGAGTAACCTTATAACCATGGTTTTGAACTCTATATCTAGTACAGTGGGGCCTTGACTTACGAGTTTTATTTGTTCCGTGACGGAGCTCATTAAGGAGCTCGTTAACTCAAATTACCCTGTCAACTCAAAGCAAAAAATCGGCCGAGAGATGGCTCATATCTCAGAAAAACTCGTTAGTCAAGACACTCGTAAGTCAAGGCCCCACTGTAGTTTGCTTTCTTCAATTTCTTTAATTTGTGATGTTTCTTTGTCTCCACATTTTGGCAGCTTCCCTGTGTATGTTTCTATGTATTTGGCAGAGCTGCTATTCTCCTTGACTTGATAGAGTGGCCTTGGGTAGTAGGTGTTCTATAGGGCCCAGTGGTTCAGCTGCCCAAGTCACCTTAGCTGGGGACTCTAGGTGAACCCCTTTGTGGGCTATGAGCACAGTCTTGTTGTAGTTGAGACTTGATTGCTGTTGGTGTTACTAGGAGGAATTGACCTCCAGGCCAAGTGGCTGCGAGGACCAGCTGCGACTACAGTGGGAGAGCTGCTGTGCAGGACACATACCTATGGAGCAGGACTTGCTTTCCTGGAGCTTTTGTGCTCACTGAGTCTTCCCCTTGAGTCTGTTACTTATGGATGTATAGAGTTGTACTCTGGTATGGTCTGACACTGACCACTGAGTACACTGGTTCTTGGACTTCCAGGGAGGTGCAAAGCCAACCGCTGCCTGGGGCCACCCTGCAGGAGCTACAGAGAGATCTGAAGATTCCTCCCCTATGTATTGGGTTTGGGAGTGCCCACATGAGGCCCAGCTATGAAGCAAGGCAGGCTGGTGCTGGTGCCAAGTCTTGGGCCTTTTATTGATAGGTTTGGGGCTCCCTGATCCAGTTGCAGCTTGATTGAGCGATTATAACCTGAGCAAGGACAGGCTATTCATATGCAAAAGCTGCTGCACACAGCTTGGGTGGGGTTGTAAATTGGATGAGGTGGGGTCTTAGGGACTCACCAGGGCAGAGCAACCAGAAATGGCTGCCAGTCAGCCCTGGACCGGGGAGGTCTCAGCATAGGAACAACGATCCCTGAGAGCACCTCCGTCTGGAGAAAACTGTCTCAGAGTTCCAGCCTGATGACAGACAATCCAATTCCTCTTCGTATGTGTCTGTGTCCCTCAGAGCCTCGTCCTGGTGCTGGAGCTCAGAGGAAGTGGGACCTTGTAAGTTCAGTGTGTGGTGCCAGCTTTTTAAGAGAACAGCTGGGTCTCCAGAAGCCTGTGTGTCACTGAACCTCAATCTGCACTAGTTTTTACAGCGTGTAGTTCTTACTGCCTGTAGGGACTTCTTTTCCCAGCTCTGCGATCCTAGGCTGGGGTTCTGGTGAGGGACTGGGACTGTCGCTCCTCCGGCAGCCTCTGCAGAGACAATCTCCTTCCCATTTAACAAAGCCACACACATGGGTGCCAGACCAGACTGTTCCACACCTCCAAACTTCCTACCAGTCTCAGTGTACTTTCTTCTTTACTTCTGTAAGTGTAGGACTTCTATTCATCCAGCTTTCCAGTGGTTCTGGATGATTGTTGTTCTTTCTGTATTTTATTTTTTCTTTATTGATTAAGGTATTACACATGTGTTCTTTCTGCCCCATTGCCCGCCTCCACCTCCCACTCATGCCTTCACCCCCCTGTTGTCTGTGTCCATTGGTTAGGCTTACATGCATGCATACAAGTCCTTCGGTTGATCTCTCCCACTTACTCCCACCTTCCCCAACCTTCCCCTGAGGTTTGACGGTCTGATCGATGCTTCTCTGTCTATGGATCTGCTTTTGTTAATCAGCTTATGTTGTTCATTATTTTCCATAAATGAGTGAGATCATGTGATATTTATCTTTCTCTGACTGACTTATTTTGCTTAGCATAATGCTCTCCAGTTCCATCTATGCTGTTGCAAATGGTAAGAATTCCTTTCTTTTTACTGCAATGTAGTAATCCATTGAGTAGATGTACCACAGTTTTTAATCCACTCATCTGCTGATGAGCACTTGGGCTGGTTCCAAATCTTAGCTATGGTGAATTGTGCTGCTATGAACATAGGGGTGCATATATCCTTTCTGATTGGTGTTTCTAGTTTTTTTTTCTGTACTTTTGTTCTAATTTGATGTGGTTGTGGGAACTGTCGAGTACAGGCATGTACCTATGCCACCATATTCCCTTTCTCTGGTAATACTTATGTTCAATTCATTATTTCCTCTTTTCCCAGTTTTATTTTCCTTTACCATATTGTACTTTATTTACTATTATTACTTTTTAAAATTATTATTTTATTTGTTATTTTCTTTTTTAATTTTTTTATTGATTAAGTTATT
>NW_005354127.1:0-814 GCF_000412655.1 Myotis brandtii
GACAACATCTGCTGGGGGAGCAAGATCTCAAATGCTCTCAGAAATAATAGTTTTGCAGCTTCTTTTATGCATGTGAAATTAAGGAGAGGCCATATCCTGTTTACTTTTGTTTGCCTTCCTTATTTTTAAAAAACAATTCTAACATCAAAATAAGCCAATATTATTGTTTTATGACATCAAACTCTAAATCTATGCAAGAAATTAACTATTGACAAATGTAACTTTTACTCACAATCTCTGGCGATGTGGGCAAATGCATGTGAGAATTTCAGCAACCTTTGCACCGACAGTAATTGCACCAGCATTTACTGAGAGTTCACCGTGTGCGGGTAGGCATCCTTCTGAGCACGTGGCCCATGTAAGTTCACAGCGAGCCTGTGGGGCAGGTGAGGAAAGTGCACATTTCAGTTTTCAGGCAGCAGCTGGTGATTCTGGATTCTCTGGCAACACCAGACCTGCAGACTCAGTCCTCCCCTGGTCGCGTGTATTTTCTGAAAGCACAACACGACCCTCCCTGACCTCTCACCTCCCCCACTCCACTCCGTAGCAACCGACAAAAACAACAAAAGTCCCCCAAACGTCTATTTTTTACATCTATGCAGAAAGCTAGATAAGAAAAGGAATGAAATAGAATCTGGTGAAGTGCAAATACAAGCAATTCGGAGGCAGAGAGAATCCGGGGTTGGTTGGAGGGAACCTGGCATGATTCATATCCAGTTGCGTGGTTTGCAGGAACCATCGAAAATTAATTCCATACATCAGCTGGACAGATTAAAAAGTCCTGGGCTCTGTGTCCAATGTGCTCACAAGCTTC
>NW_005354128.1:0-519 GCF_000412655.1 Myotis brandtii
AGTAGCAGCTGCATGTGTAGCCCACCCCCATCAAAGGAACAGCAGCCTCGTGATTAGCACAACCTCTGTCTGAGGAACAGCAGCTGTGTGTGAAGCCTCCCCCCACCAGCCAGAGGAGTCACCACAGCTGTGAACAGCACCCACCAGAGGAGCTGCTGCCAACTGAGGAGCAGCTGCTACCACAACCATCTGAGGAGCAACCACAGACCGAGGAGCCACTGCCACCCAAGGAGCAGCCCCTGAACGACTCAACATCTAGATATGTCGGTGAGATCAAACATGGGTAGACAAAGAAACCCCCAAAGGAAAGAGAAGGCGGACTCGCCAGAAAAGCAGCTAAGTGAAACAGAGGCATGCAGCATGACAGAAAAAGAATTCAGATTGAGGGTCCTAGAATGCATAAACCGGATGGAGGAAAAAATCAATAACATATGCAAGAATCAAGAAGAAACGAATGAAAAAATCAAAAACTTATGGAAGATTCAAAAAGAAATGGATGAAAAAATCAATAACTTATGT
>NW_005354129.1:0-813 GCF_000412655.1 Myotis brandtii
ATCAATAAAATATATTTAAAAAAAAAGAATTAAGGACATGAGAAGTGGGAAATGAGCAAGTAGAATTCGTAGGACTGAAGGTCAAATGGCAAATTTAACAAGAGAGAAAGAGGATGTGATATATGATACAACCTGGTAATTGCAGAGGAACCACAAGGGAATCTATAAAAGTGATTAATGGCAGCTGCATTAAAGAGAAAGAAGACAAAGGAAAGGAGGGGTTGAGTAAGGAAAAGGCTTCCTCTGAGGAAATATGAAATTATTAGAATATATTTAAATAATTTTATTCAGAAATGTGGCCTATCCACTACCTAATCATAACTCTCTAGTATATCTATCTTACCAAAATAACAGTATGCAAAAAATTATGTCATATAGCAAATGTGAAAACTCAATCCTGTTTCTCATTCCTCCTTGTCTTGCCTCTCCCTCCTCATTAACCTGCTTATAATGTTAATTGGATATGAGGGCCATGGTTCTCAGTTCTGTCTCTACTCAGTAATGGAAAGGGAAATTGTAAAACAAAACAAAACAAAACAAAAAATACTGATGAATAGAGGGTACAAGTTGATAACCTGAAGTTGCAGAACTGTTAAGGAAAAAGGAAGGATTGTCCTGAAGACCTCTGTTTCCACTACGAAGGTTAAGCACCAGTCAACATGTGGGAAGAACTACTGAGAGATAAATATGCAATTAATACCTGGGAGTTTTTTGGGGGAAAAAAGGATTTAGAGGTGAAAGGAAAGAATAACTAAAGGCGTAAAGAGATGTAAGAAAATAAGAATCATGTGTTGAAGTGATTAGTGTCTTTGC
>NW_005354130.1:0-278 GCF_000412655.1 Myotis brandtii
AATATGTAAGAGTGTTACAGGATAAAAGTATTTTGGTATCTTTCAGCTGATTTCATGATTTCTCATGATGGGAAGAAAGGTTTTTTTAAATTATGTATTCATTTTTATAAAGATACTAGAGGCCTGGTGCACAAAAATTTGTGCACTCGGAGGGGGTGGGGTCCCTCAGCCCGGCCTGCGCCCATTTGCACTCCAGGACCCCTTGGGGGATGTCCACCTGTCAACTTAGGCCCACTCCCCGGGGGATCAGGCCTAAGCTTGCAGTCAGACATCCTTCT
>NW_005354130.1:463-822 GCF_000412655.1 Myotis brandtii
TATGTGTCATAGTGACCAGTGATTCCCAGTCATTCTGCTGTTAGGGTCAATTTCCATATTACCCTTTTATTATATAGGACTAGAGGCCTGGTGCATGGATTAGTGCACCAGTGGGGTCCATTGTCCTGGCATGCATCCTCTTGCAACCTGCGACCCCTCAGGGGATGTCAGAGAACCAGTTTCAGCCTGACCCCCACAGGTCACCCTCCCCCTTTCCCTCTGAGATTCATCAGTCTGTTCCATGTTTCCATGCCTGTGCTTTGAGCATCTGCCCCCTGGCGGTCAGTGTGCGTCATGGCTACCAGTCAAACAGTCAAAAGGACAGACAGTTGCTTAGGCTTATATATATGTATATATAT
>NW_005354131.1:0-216 GCF_000412655.1 Myotis brandtii
CCGAGAATTTCTGATCTGGTGAGAAAGAAGCAATCTCTACCTTCGCACTGACGTTGGCTTTTTACACACACTGTCGCAAAATGTAGCAATGTAGTTTACTGTTGTTATATTAAGACTGTTACCCATGCTACACCATGCTTCAAGACAAAATTTCATTTATTTGTAATTAGAAATAAATATTTCACAATATATAATTACATATTGTTTTTGTGATTA
>NW_005354131.1:522-734 GCF_000412655.1 Myotis brandtii
TCCCGACTGCTCTGAACTCCAGTTCCGGGAGGTCTCTGGGGACCCAGGACTCATACGGGGAGAAACTGGACTGTCTGGCAGCAGGCAGAACTCAGAACTTGAGGGCGGCTTTCCCTCAGAGGTGCTTGCAGCAATTACCAGGACACTGAGACGCATGGCCCCTTAGGGCAGGGTGGAGGATCAGCCATAGCTGCTTGCTCCGCCCTTTGATT
>NW_005354132.1:0-8209 GCF_000412655.1 Myotis brandtii
ACCGGTCCCCGCGCACAGCCTGCACACCTCCCTCTCCATCTTTCATTTGCGCGTGGGGTGTGAAGGGGGGGGGGAGGAACCGGCCTTGGCTGCCGAGGTGGACACTGGGGGGTCTCGGAATCTGTGGGAGCAAATTTCTTCTGCTGGTGAATCTCCGAAAGCCAACAAGCTGTCAAATGAGATTTGAAGTTGTTATGAATTATTATTTTCATAACGCAAAGATGAGTCTTGCTCGGAATCTCAAGCTTCCAGCTCTTGGGGGTCCCGGGCCACTGGCGAGCGGAGGGGACCGGAGGGGAGCTGTCTATACCCCGACCCGGCGCCTGCCCGGCGGGGGAATCGGAGAGGTGGCCTTAAGACAACTTATTTTAATAACCTCAGGTGAGAGGTTTCTGGGTTCCGGGTAGCCATGCCTCGGAGCCCTTATGACCACTGATGACGCCCCGTGAAGAGTCTGGGTATCTCGGCAGCTTCTGGACGCGGCTGTCGGAACCGAACCGGGCCTGCAAGCCAGACCCCGGCGAGTTCGCGGGGTCTGCGTAGTCCCTGCTGGAGATGAGAGCACGGGAGAGTTTACTGGGCACGTCCGAGTATTCCGAGAAACTCCCTCTACTGCCCTCTCGTGGCCACAGTCTTCAGTGGTAAAAATAAGAGGGAACATTGACTCCTGAAACCCCAGAGTTGCATGAAATTCCCAAAGCAGCAGGGGCCTGAAAAAAGAAAAAAGAAAGAAATGTAGACTCACCTGTCACCTTGCACAATTGTCCACTCGATACAGGATTGGGGGCAATCCCGGCTTTACTTCATCTACAGAAATTAGCTACTGATTCAAAAATGCTTTCTTCGTTGTAATGAGCTGAAATTTGTCTCCCTGTGACTTTCACTGGGTATTATTCCTCGTTGTGTCCTGTGGAGCCACAAAATAATCTAAGCTGTTTTCCCTGACCCATACCTGTTCTCCTCTGTGAACTTCTGCAGCATTTATTGTTGGCACCCCTCCAGGCAATTACCATAAATTACCCTATATTATTATTAATTTCTCCTTATAAGTAGATCTTGTCTCCCCATCCAGACAGTCTCGTCTACCTCCTTATCGCTGGGTAGGCGACATCTAAACCACAATTTATTACGGAAGATGATTTGAAGAAGGCGCTAGGAGATTTTGCAACAACATTTCTCCCATTTGTTTGATACATGGGGCATCAGTCTGGCCAGCGACACCTAAGCCAGCCAGCAGCAGGTTGGAAATAGCTAGGCGATAAAGCTGGAAGCTGAAGATCAGGGCCTCTGGTTCTAAATCAAGTGCTCTGTGACCCTGGTATAGGTCACACCTCTTCCCCATGCATCAGTTTAATCACATCTTAGGAACATTATAATACAATTTAAATAATTAAATTGCATTAATACAATTGTGTGACTACCACCCAGGGCCCAGAAATAAATTCTAAATAGAGGGCAAGAAAGGATAAAATGAAACAAATTCCTCCACTTCTTCTATCCTTCACTCCTAGCCTCCCCTTTTCTTTCTGAGAGAGAGAGAGAGAGAGAGAGAGAGAGAGAGAGAGAGAAGACAGGCAGGAGTACACATTGAAGGCAGCGTGGCAATGACTTAGTTCCCATTGCCACTCAGTGAGTCTGAGATTTGAGTCCTGAGAGATTGTGGGAATACCCGTGGTCACATAACAATGGGAAGAACACTAACCTGGTCTATTGGGAGGTACCCTGGATGAAGTAGCCTTAACATCTCTGGGCCTCAGTTTGTCCATCTGTAAGATGGGGATGTCTACCATTAATCATCAGACAGTTGAAGGAATCAAAATAGACATATTTAAAAGTATTGGAAGAATTAATGGTATCATTAAAATGGAAATATTTATTCATATGTTCAGTCCTAATCAGCTAAAGGAAAAATATGAATCTTGTTAGTTAAGCACATAATTATAATAATATATCATGGGAGTTAAAAGAACAACTCAGGTTCATGGTTTATATTTAGCTATAACATCCTCCTAGGTAATATCCTTGGTCTTTAAAGGTGTTCACATAACCTCATTTCTCTTTTCACTGGGTATCCATTCATTCATTCAATCATTTATTCCACAAATATTATTTATTAAAAGTGAATTTATTAGATGTCTTCCTTTAAGGAAATTATATACAGCACATAATTATCTCTTCCACACATTTTTTTTTTCTTAGAAATCATGCTAATAATCTAGCAGGCTCTCTACCCCTAGGCCTGCCTATGTCTTTCTGGGATTCGAGTTTTCTGGTATCTATCTGGCTTTGATGTCCTCTTCCTCATCCTGCCCAAATGGTGTCAAACCCACAGCCCCCGGGGACTCACCAAGCTTTGGCACAGTGCCTTGCAGTGCATCTTCATTTCCACGAGGAGGGGCAGCCACAGCCCAGGCCAGTGGTGGGTATTTAATAAATATTTATCAAATGGATGCAGGGAACATTATCATCTTATATAAAATCATCATTTTTGGAAAATCCTCGAAAACTCAGCAGGGTTCTTCTCCATCCCAACCTACCCCCCTCCACTGTCTCCATGCTCCTGGGACCTCACTCTTGCAAAGTCATCTGTGGCTCCTGGGCCCAGGCCTCTTCTTTGCTTGTCACTAGACGGGTGACTTGGGGAAGAGGATAGAAGTGGGAGAGAACAGGGTGAGGGCATTCTAGAATGGAGCTGAATCTTTCCTGGGAGCCATGAGTACGGATTTCCCCTGCAGAGGGTGAGTCTGGCTGAGTAGCCCTCCTCGGGCCCTTGGAAGGAGGCCTTAGACTTTGGGGAGAACAGGCCCCAATGGGCAACCAGCCGATGCCAGGGGGGAAGTCCTTTCTCTGTCACAGCAGCAGCTCCAGGCCCACAAATAGATGCCAGTACAGTAGTCCCTCGGATCACAAGACGTATTTTTGGCGCTGGAAGCCGGCCACTCTTCGGCAGCCTTTCAGCATTAAGTCTGCTTGCTTTGGGGGTGGGGGGTGGGGGGGCAAGCCTTCAGTGCGCAGCACGGGAATGCTGCCTGGGAGTGTGGGTACACATATATGTAGGCTGCCCAGAGCAGAATGGGGCTGGCCTGGGAGGCTGTGTGCCTGGACCTGTGGCCTGGAGGCTGGAGGGCTTGCCAGCCACAGCATGTGAACTTTGGGGAAGTGATCTCTGTTCGCAGGTTGCAGCTGGCTCTCAAAGCTGAGACCACGGATGCCACCACCAGCGTGATCTATCTTTGCTCTAAAATGCACGTCAGCCCAGCCAGCGGGGCTCAGGGGTTGAGCGTAGACCTACAATCCAGGAGGTCACGGTTTGATTCCCGGTCTGGGCAGATGCCCAGGTTACAGGCTCAAACCCCAGTGTGGGGCTTGAGTGCAGGAGGCAGCCGATCAATGATTCTCTCTTACCATTGATGTTTCTATTTCTCTCCCTCTCTCTTCCTCTCTGAAATCAATAAAAATATATTAAAAATAAATAAAATTCACGTCCTCTTTCCTTTGCCCCGACCCTGAGACTGCCCCTGGTGGGTGGGCCCTCTGTCTCCCACCAGACCTTGCCTTCTCGGGGCAGACACTGTCAGGCAGAAGCAGGCTGCTTCCTCTAACCCCCCCCCCCCACAGTGTTGGGAACAAAGGGATTCCTCTGATGGGCCAGACAGGAGTGTGTGGGCCAAGTCCCATGAATGGAAGAGGAGCCACTGGGATGCCAGCTTGGCGGGCCTCGGCCGGGCAAGGGGGCCAGGGGCCCAGGACACAGAGCAACAGGGCACCTGCGCCAGGATTCTCAGCACCATTCATAGGATGTCCCCTCCTCTCTCCGCACCTCTCATCCCTCCACAAATCCCACTTGCCTGTGTACTTTACACAGTAGCGAGCCTGTTAAGGCTCCAAATCCAACAAGGTGGGATTTCACTCCTTTCTCACTAAACCTCCCACAAGTGGAGCTTATGTCCCTGTATACCTCGCCCTCTCTCCCTGCCTCCCCTCCCTCTCTCCATCCATCTAGAATGGTGCTCTGGGGAAAGGATAGTCTCTGAGAGGCCCAGCCTAGTCCAGCTCTGCAGCTACTTACATGGGTCCCTGGGACAGTGCAGGCTGCAGGGAGGGAACGGGGAAGGGAGGGAGCCTGGACTCCACTGGGCTTCGGGCGAGGAAGGCCAGGGCTGCGTGGAGGCTCCTGACTTCTGGCCCTGCTGTGTGCCTAGCAGTGAGGGCCTGAGAAAGGGTCTTCTGTCCTTATTGTCTCTAAGAGAGTCCAAAATTGGAGGTACCACCCATCTGGTCACGTCATCCCTGGCTAATTCTCTCGGTGCCTCAGTTTCCCCATCTGTAAAGTGGGAATAATATTCTTCGCCTCGCAGCCACCGCTTCATAAGAATCAAATAAGACCCTGGCTGGGAATTGGAACACGTCAGACACACATGGGGGTGTTGTCTTACCATCCACGCAACTCTTCCAGAGCCAAACCCACTGCTCGATGGCTGTGGCTTCAGTTCATTCTCTAGCTTGGTTTTCAACGCAAAGCAGCTGACTCCTTAGAAATACACCTTCGCTTCAGGGGTGGCTGCATCGTCTTCCCGTCACTTCGGGGTCCCTCTTTCTCTCCCCTGGGAACTGCTACAGGCCCAGAGGTTCTATCAGTTACCTTCCTACAGAGACACAGAGCACAGGGATGCTGGAGTCCGCACTCCCTGCTAGGCAGGGCGCGCGCGCGCGCACACACACACACACACACACAGTCAGTTACCTTCCTACACAGATACAGAGCACAGGGATGCTGGAGTCGGCACTCCCTGCTATGCAGGGCGCGCGCGCGCACACACACACACACACACACACACAGGCCCCTCGCAGGCAGGCAGGGAGCAGGAGAGTGGCCGAGATGCCGGAGAACACCCTGGATTGGACAAGCACTGGAAAGCCATGGACCCTCATTGCCTGAGGTGTATTATGAAGATGCACCTTTGGGGTCAGTGACCCCCCACACCTACCCACTGGCTTCGGTTGCCCAGCCTGGCTTGGATGACAGTTGCTCTCAGAGCTTCAGTGGGAGCTGGGCTGCCAGCTTTCGGAGGGACCGTGTCTGACGGGCAGGCTCACCCAGGGCCATCTGGGGCAGGAGTGAGTAAGACAGGACAGAGCCCGTCCAGTTCATTCCTTTGAGATCAGAAACTCTTGGAACTGATCGGAAGCAATCATTTTATCCAAGGTTCTTCCTTTAAATAAAATGATGGCTTCCCTTCTGTTGTTTATAATGATCATAATAATGGCAAGAGCTAGAATGTATTGGGTGGCCACTCTGTTTCAATTGCAGTGCTTGGCGGTGGG
This sequence comes from Myotis brandtii, assembly GCF_000412655.1. Classification (NCBI taxonomy): domain Eukaryota; kingdom Metazoa; phylum Chordata; class Mammalia; order Chiroptera; family Vespertilionidae; genus Myotis; species Myotis brandtii. Next base: position 5,326 of record NW_005354132.1, read on the forward strand.
CCTATAGGATGCCTAGTCCTCACCAATCTTGTTTTACAAGATAAGTGTTATTGTCCCATTTTGCAGATGCAAAAACCGATGGGCAGAAGGTCAAGTGCTTGGTCCCAAGGCCACGCAGATAGAATGTGGTATGGTCAGAATTTGCAGCTAGGTTTATCTGACCTGACATCCATTTTCTTTCTTTTTTTAAAATATATGTTTTTATTGATTTCAGAGAGGAAGGGAGAAGGAGAGAGAGATAAAAACACCAATGATGAGAGAGAATCATTGATCGGCTGCCTCCTGCATACCCCACACTGGGGTTCGAGCCCTGACCGGGAATTGAACCATGACCTCTGGGTTCATAGATTGACGCTCAACCATTGAGCCACACCGGCCAGGCCCATTTTCTCTAGCGTTGTCCTCTCCTGAAGGAGGAGAAAGGGATGACAAAGGGGAGCTGTACTTCCAATGCCAGAAAATGGGAGGCAGGGGCCTCATCCTTCTGAGCATTCACCCAGCCGGTGGCCTGGAGCCCCCGAATCAGGAGGCCCTCCAGACGCCCCAGAGTCCAGCAAAGCCGCCCTGGGCTTCTGTTCCCCTGAGGGTCAGGGTGTCATTTTCTCTAACAAAGGAGCGCATGTTGCAATTATTACCGTGATTATTATAAGCAATCATCCTAATGAGCTCAATTCTCCTCCGCTTTGCAGGGTGTCTGTGTTTAACAATGAGAGTGGCCCAGAGGAAAGAAGTTGCCGACACATGCAAATCTCCACCAGCCATGTCACCTCTGCCCTGCACAAGGCCGCCCAGCACATATGTGGCCATGCCTGCCTTTCAAAATAATGGGCTAATTGGGTGCAACGTGTATCACCCCCACCCCTTAGAGAGCATGCCAGCCGGCCTTTATGGGGGTCCACGGGGAGCAGGGGGAGCCAAACGCCAGTGCCTGCCTTCTCCCTGATTGCATCTGTGCCCTGCAAACCTCAACAGAATTGAACTTACATCTCCTCCTAATTAGGGGAGAAAGGAAGACAAGAATGATAGCAGAAGAATTTCTCCCTGCTTCTGACTTCGGGCTTTTCAGGGACAGAATGTCAAGCTCTCCCTCTGCCGGCCCCTAACCCCAACTCCTCTTTCCTGACTGATATCTGGCGTCCCTAACACAGTGCCAGGCTCCCCCTGGGCCCGGAGTCCTGTGCGATGACAGTGATGAACAGGGCCTGGGAGGGAATGCTAGACTGCTTGCTGCTGAGGCTGTGCAGAGCACGGGGGAGTCTGGGAGGCCTCAAACCAGGCAGGTGGGGGCTGGCCCGGGGCCCGGCGGGGTGGGGGAGGCCTTGCCTGGAGAGGAGGCTGGCAGTGGAGTCCATCTCCCTTGCAAAAACAAATAAGCACATTGCTTACATAAATCACACACTCTGACATCCAGGTGCAAACCCAGGGGCTGCCTCAACGCTGTGAATGCAGGGCAGGGTGTGAAGGACACAGGTCTAGAAAGGAAAATCCAGAAAGGGCACAGCTCTTGGCAGGTAGGAGTCAACTGCGTCATCACCCACGTCATGAAACAATGGCTGGAGAAAAAACACGTTCGCATCGTCTTCTGCATCCTGAGTTTCCGATTCCTAGAAAGAAAGGGCCACGCTCTCCCTTCAAAGTCAGCTTAGCGTTGAGTTCATTACTGTCCTGTTTGCAACTTCTCTCCTGTCGGACGTCTGGGCAGAACAGGAGGTGGGAAGTAGAGATCAACAGGAGGAATTCTGTTTCTGTCCTTTTCCGATGTTGCCTCTTTCTCTTTTTCTTTCTTTCTTTTCTTCTAGAATGGCCTCGATCGCTCAGAATTCACATTTGAATGAAAAGACTGTCATTTTCATCAAAACGCAGAGGTCGGAACCGCTAGCTTAGGTGTCAGGTGTCAGGAGCCCTGGGTTCTAATCCCTCCCCTGCTGTTCCCTGACCTAGCACACAGGTCACCTCCCTTCCTTGGGCCCTGGTTCGCCCCCACCCCCCTGTAAAAAGCAGAAACCATGCTGGGTCCTTCCCTCTCTCCCAGCACAGCTGTGCTGTCATTACTCCAAGCCTCTCCTTGGAGAACACAGGAAGGGCATTGTACACAAAAAAGCCTTAAAAAATCGACGCGGGTGTGCGACCAGGGACAGAGCTGGGAAACAAGATTGCGCCTTTGAATTGTCTCAGGTGGATGACGGCTCTCCCTGCCTGCCTTTGATAAATGCTTCTGTTCGGGGCTCTGCTGGTATGAATCTTTCTGAGTCATGGGTGGCTCCAGCCCCTTCAATCCATCCAGCTGTCAATATTTCCCGATGTTTCAGAAGCCAAGAGTCTCTGGGGTGATCGGGTATCACATATTTGCCTTCTCGCTTCTTCTCCCACCCACCTCGCTCTCCGGCCTCCTCTCTTTCTTGTGGAATTCCTATTCTGCGTTGTTCCGCAAGGTCCTGGGATGAGGGCAGATCCCAGCCCTGGGCGACTGGAGAAGCTGGAGAGCAGAAAGGCTTCTGTGGTCGCTGGAGGGTATCCCCGCCCCCTGGTGGAAGGAAGGGGAACTGTCCAGAAAAGCTGGGGCGCTGGCAGGGAGCCTTACCTTGCCTTGCACTTTGCAATGTGCTCAAAATGATTGCCCCGTGTTAATCACGGCAGTGGAAGGATTGCAGGCCATTATTTCGAAATGATTGGCTTTGGTCAATGAGGACTTAAGACGGCAGAAGGGAAACATCAGCGCCGGGGTGTCCCCATGTAAGTGGGACCTTGAGTGAAAGATCAGGAATAATGGACTGGGCATTTAGCTCCATTTACCTCCCTAAAGGGGCCCTGTCAAAGGAATTTCCCCTTCCGTGCACTACGCCTCGCTATTATTCATAATATCTTTTTGGGAGAATAAAACAAA
>NW_005354132.1:8224-21948 GCF_000412655.1 Myotis brandtii
CTTCCTCCTGCTGTGCTTTCAGTGGAGCTGAAATGAATGTGGCTCTAGTTTTATTTTCCCTTAATCATTCTTTTGCTTTTTTGCTGGAGAGCATTTTCATGAAGCACAATCACAGAGGAACAGAATGTCCTGATGTTTGGGTGAGCAGCATGCATTCCTTTGCTTTTTTTCTCCCCTGGATTAAAAATAACACCCATAACCATAGTATCAGAGGACTTGAAGGCCATCTTTCAAGGTTTTTCATAAGCTTGCCTTGCCCTCTGTGCTCCATCTCATTTCTAACAACCCCGACCCACCTGCCCCAGGCACACGGGCTCTCTCTCAGTCCTTTGAGATCACTGTACCCCCCTGAACTTCTGCCTATTATTCCTGCATTCTGGAATGGGCCATTCCCCTTCCTCCTCTCCCACAGCCCTAGCCAGGTTTAGGACCTCATTGAGACTCATCTCTTTTACAATATGTTTCCCAGTCTTTGCTAGGGGCACCTTATGGTCAGACTGTGTTTAAGAATTTGTGAACTTGTTCCTATCCGTGGTAAGCTTGGCATAGAGACGTCACTTCATAAATGTTTGCTGAATTACATTCCCTGATGGCATCTGCCATTTCTTACTCACTTCAGAGCTGATGAAGGAACGATGTTCAGTAATGTGGGGATCACAGGTCCAGGAAGTGGCAGAGAACATACTGGAGCTCGGGTGTTGTAATTCCAAGGCCAGGGTCCCCCCCCCCCCCCCCCCCCACCCCCCCCCCCCCCCCCCGCGCAACCTCTCCTGGTACAATCTGCACTTCCTCTTCTCATCTGATTGCATCACGGGCAGGGACCATGTCTCATGTTTCTCTTGTACTTACCTTGGAAGTAAAAGTTATATATCGATCTCATGACCAATTCACCCCAGCCTTTCTCCAGTCTGTCGAACTGGTCACAGCATATGGAGCCAAACTTTGGAAGGTCTTGGTGCTGACGCTGGGGTCTCCTGCGGACTTGGGTCGGCAAACACCCATGATCTGTGCTCCTCTCCCAGGCTGACACCAGGGGCCGCCCAGCTCTGCCCCGCTGGTCTGGGTCTCTCATTCAGCAGCGTGGTGACAGCGGGAATGTCAGGAGGCCCAGCGTCTCCTCCTTTGAGACATTAAAGGTGCCTTCAGTTTCACTGCTCCCAGCTCTGCCTCCAGGAACAGCCACCAGCACCTCTAGCCTTCTTGAAACAAAGTACTATCCTCTCCTTTCTGTTGACTGATGAGCTCAGAGAAGACCCTTTGACAGAAGAAGGTGCCAAATTGCCTTGGAATTTTTATATCCACCTCATCCCAGGACCTATGAATCACCTCTGTGCGTTTGATGAGCTTCAAAGTCAAACCAATACTCACTTCTCTTTAATGCAATCATACTTAACAGTGAATGTTAATCATTAATATAACAGTATGTATAGCAGGTTACCATTGGCAAAGTTTTCACGTTCATTCGAAAGCAGATAGATAGAGACTAAAAAAAAAATGCTGGGTTCAGTTACAGTTGCTGAGAGCATAGATTTCAGAGTGGGTTTGACTCCTGGCTCTGCCACTGCTTCCTTCATGGTCTCAGCAAAGTTACGTAATCACTTGCTGACTTTAATCTCCTCAATGGCAAGACAGGGAAAGGATGTGGGCATCGTGGGGTTGAATGAGAATTAAATGAGGGCCTCATAAACCACTGTGTCTGGCCCAAGAGGAACTGCTACTCACAGGACAGGTGTCCTGTGGTAGCCTCTGTCTGCTGTGGCCTTGGGGAAGTCCGGTCGCTTCATTGTCCTCCTCTGTAGAGCAAGAAGCTTTGGGTCCTGATGCATTTCGGTCTTCAGAACAACACAGAAAGGTGGGAAGTAGGGGAGTTGTCCCTATTTTCAGCTGAGGAGACAGGTGTAGGAGAGGGAGTCCTTTGCCCAGGGGAATGCAGGTGATAAATGGAGAAGTGGGCCCCAAACCAGGTCCCCTGCATCTGGCCTCATGCACCGCTCACGGAGATGCACAGGCTCGCCTACCAGTCTCCTTTGTCCTTTGACATTGGCCATCTTTACTTTTGGCCATGGTTTCCCTGGAGGATGACCGTGGTGCCTGCCCCTGAGAACACGGGCATCGATTCAGAACCATCTGTCTCAGGTAACTCGGTCTTAGAGAGCGCAGTGACCTTGAGACTGAGCCCACTCTGCTTTGTCTCCCATCTCGTCCTCTCCCGCCACGGCCCTGGGAGATTTAGTCTCTAATGGCATTAGTGTGTGCCGTCTGCAATGCTGATTGGATTATCTTAATTGTTTGGGATTGAATGGCACTCCTGAGTCAGGAATCCCACTTGACAGCCCTGGGGACTGGGGTCTGGTTCCTGTCCATTAGATTGACCAGCTGTTTTACATGGGAAGGCAGCCCATGTGTGAGAGAGTGTGGTAGTGTGACACGGCGAACCCTTTCTTGAGGAAAGGAGAATCCTGTTGAGAATCTCCTTACAGGACCTACGATGGCTTTTACGGTTCCCTACGGCTCATTGGTAGACAGGCTTTCCTCTCTTTCATGATAGGACTGTGTGGAAATCAGTTCAGAAAGATGTTTCTGCATAAACTCCCAGCAAAGAAACCCCCATGAATTTAGGTCTGCAGCCATTGCCGTTGGAAGAGACCCCCCATGCCTCCTGGTCTCACCCTGTGTTAGTTTCCTAAGGCTCTGCCATAGAAAGGACCGGAAACTGGGTGGTGTAGAACAGCTGTTCTCTCAGACGGTTTCGTCAGGGCCACGCTCTTCCTGAAGGCTCCAGGAAAGGATCTTTCGTGCCTCTTCTAGCTCCTGGTCATTGTCCCTGGTGCTTGGCGTTCCTTAGTTGGTAGGTGCATCACTCCTTGTGCACCTCCTTGTGCATGTGTGTGTCTGTGGTGTGTGTCTGTGGTGTGTGTGTGTGGTGTGTATGTGTATGTGTGTGTGTGTGTGTCTGTGGTGTGTGTCTGTGGTGTGTGTGTGTGTGTGTGTGTGTGTTCACATGGCCTTCTTGTAAGGACACCAGTCATTGGATGTGGGCCTAGCCTATTCCGGTCTGACCTTATCTTATCCACATTACATCTGCAAAGACCCTATTTCCAAATAAGGTCACATTCAGAGGCTCTAGAGGTAAGGACTTGGACATATCTTTGGAGGGAACACAATTCAACCCCACTACATCCTCTATAAAAATGTCTCCTAGGTCAACTCAGGCAGTGGTCATTCTTTGTCTCTTGTACCCATCTAATGATAAGGCATTTACCAACTTAAAACTTTTTTTAATCCTCGCTTGAGGATATGTCTTTATTAATTTTAGTGAGAGCAGAAGGGAGAGAGAGAGAGAGAGAGAGAGAGAGAGAGAGAGAGAGAGAAACATTGATATGAAAAAGAAACATCGATCAGTTGCCTCCCATAAGTGCCCTGACCGGAAATCCAGCCCAACCTAGGTAGGTATGTGTCCTGACTGGAAATCGAACCTGCAACCTTTTGATATACAGGACAACACTCTAACCGAGTACCTGGCCAGGGCAGCCACCTTATAACTTTTAGGAAGTCTAGAATATATTACTAATAGTCCTACCACCTATTATAGTTTTACAGTACTTTTACTCTGGAAGATTCTTAAGTTCTAGTCTAAATTTTCCTTTTAAACTTTAATGGAAAGTTTAAATAATGATTTCTATGAAAGCCTTGGACAGAAGGCTCTATAACTAACTTCCTTTTCAATAGCAAGATTGTGAGCATCTGGGAGGCTCCTATCACACATCATAGTTTTATGTGCATCCTAGTGAGAAAAAGAGACCCAGAATTATCACAATAAAATATTCCCGATTAGCATCCCTATGGGACTTTTGCCTTCAAAGCCATTTGGGCCCCCTTCTCTGGCACACATTCAAGTTCAACAGCATGCTTGCCCACCCTCTCTGGTTTCCTACATCCCCCACAACCTAAAGCTTGTGGTTTGAATAGTTTATTTGCCTTGACTCACTATGAAAGCCAGGAGGCCAGCGTAAGCTCTAGAGAGTACATTGAGATAAACGATTGTATTAGTGTGTATGCATGTGTGTGTATGTGTGTGTATGTGTGTGTGTGTGTGTGTACATGCTGCCAGGGACTGAAACTCTGTTGGGTTTAACTGATGCATTCAATTACTATGATGATTCCATCTCTGGAGCTTTCAAAAATAGCCAGATGTACCAAGGAGACCACCTCCAGTTTTTGCCTTTGGTTCAAACTGCGGGCAGGGGACAAGGAATGGCAAGGATTATGTAGATTGGCACAGTGGAAGAAAAACCTACGCCTCATTTCTAGAGAGCGCAGCCCCCATCTCTTTCCACCAGGACATAAATTAGACTATCTTGGCCCTATGGAGGGAGCCCTGGGGATAAAAGTGCAAAGGCAGACGTGGGGGAAGCCAACTGTGAGGCTCCTCGTGGGGGTCCCCCGCCCCCAGGCATCCCACCCACCCACTGTCTCTTTTCACTGCTGGATGATCAAGAAAAAGCAAATGAGAGAGCTCATTTAAAGTTATTGTAGGAGGAGATAATCCTTTCTCAGCCCGCTCCCCCCTCTTCCTCTCAGCTTACTTTGGGTGTACTTCCTGGATACGGGTCTAGCAATGGCTTTTGTCACTAAAGCTTAGACAAGTTGAGTAGGGTCTGATTCTTGCCTTCGACACAGTTGCAGAAATGTGACATTAGGCCGAGACTAGACGTCAACAACTCCCTTCATTCATGCCACCCACTTCAATGTATTGGTTGTTAGCTATGATGGCACAAAAGTAGATGAGACCCCGCAGCTAGAGAAGTGACGAGCCTAATCAACCAGGAATGAACGCTGGATTCTGGTCCGAGCTCTGCCTTTCACCGCCTTGCTGATCCAGGCCACAGTTTTCTCACCTTAGGGATTGAATTAAATCCTTCAAATCCCTCTGGCTCTCAAGTCCTGCCTGGGGATGGAAATGCACTTGGAGGGCTGGGGAGATGTGTGTCACCTCTACCCTCCAGTAATCCTAGGATTGGCAAAGGACAGCAGCTGTTTGCTAATGGTGACAGAGCCCTGGGCCAGAAGATCACAAAGCCAGCTTCATCCTAGGTTTTCGACAACTGTGTGACCTTAAAAAGTAATTAACTTTGATATGCAACCAACTCTCTCTCCAAGGCCTAAACCCACTCTCCCCAGTTCTTTATGAAAATCATCAGGGACAATGAAGGGACCAGCTAAGGTTTCCTTTTGGCTTTGCTGACACAGAATGGCACCATCTCAGACAGCAGAGGGGAGCAAATACTAAGAACCATTCACTGTAAGGGCTGTGCTCCATCCGGGCCTTTATACAGAGTGGCTGCTGGTCAATGACTCTCCAACTGTTCGTATAATGGAGTCATACCACATCATTTAATCCAGACTCTTGGCAATCACTTTTGGGGATTCTGATTCAGTGGGCCTTGGGTTAGAACTTGACAACCTGCACTGTTAAAAAGCTGAAATGGCTGGATCAGTAATTTGGATGCTTATCCGGGGCTAAGAGGCATCGCTTTGTGCATTCAGTTCAACAGTTTTTCATTGAGGCTGTGGCTGTCTGGAATATAAAAAATATGTAAGGGCTGGTCTGGTCCTAGCTTTTAAGGAAATCCTAGCAACTTTTGCTACAAAGGGAGGCAGATGTGAATGCAAAGATCTGTAATCAGATAAAACTCAGGCACCAAACAATTAGAATAGAGAAGCAAACAATCAGCATGGAGTCTCAAGGGAGGCAGATGTGAATGCAAAGAACTGTAATCAGATAAAACTCAGGCACCAATTAGAATAGAGAAGCAAACAATCAGCATGGAGTCTAGCTGTGAACAATGCATGTGACCATACCAGTGTATTGTCAGGCAGGGTGTACTTCTGGCAATAATTAATTTCACGAGTACTCTGTTTTTGGTGGTGAGGCCTAGAGGAGTAATATTGGAGCTGAGGCTTGAAGAATGAGGAGGGTACAGATATATCTTTGTATTTTCTTAAAGTAATTAGTAATTATAGAAAGATAAATTGTAAAAGCAACATGTTCAAAAAAAGAGAGGGAATAAAAGACCAGGATAGGCACAAGACTTCTTTGAATATACCACATTTTATGGATTTGTCCTTAGAACTATGTAAATATTTTTTACACAACTTTAAAACAAAATAAAACAAAGTGGTTTCTAAAAATTTAGAAAGTGAAATGAAAGAAAACAAAAGCGATTGTAACCGTATATCCAGTTGGAGCAAAACCACACCAAGAAAGTATTTCAAGTAACTTAAAAAATAAGTATAAAAATTTTTATATCCCTAGTGGGATCCACCCTAAGAACAAAGAGAAATACAAAATGAAACCAAGCTTAAGCTATTTTGAGCAATCGTATTGGTGCTGGTAGTGTTGATATTGTACAGCAAGTCCTCACTTAACATCCTTGATAGCACTCAACCATAAGTTTAGTGATATGAACAAGAGTTAGATCCCTCTGGCATCTCATCAATATTATAACAAAATGATGTTGAATGAAATGACATTTGAGGACCTGCTATGTATTGTTTTATGTGTATGTGTTGTATATGAGTAATTATATACTAAATGTCACTGGCAGCAGGGGTTTTTATTATGAGAGAAGAGACACAGATGTGAGATCAATGAGGTGAAGAAAAACCTGTGATTCTGTATTTGTATTGGGAATAGTATAATGAACTCACAATCCATGTTAACTTTTAAAAATACATGTTTACTGGCTCCGTCTCTTGAAAAGACCTACAAATAATGAACTAGAGCACCCCTAGCTCCAAGATTACGTTTTCTAAATACCATTTTCTCCTAAAAGGACACAAGATTTCTTGATGCCAGATCCAGGGCAGGAAATGCACAAGGTGAGTCTGGAAAATCTTGTCATTCCAGAAAGAAAACTAAATACCAAACACTACTAGTGTGATGTCAAAAGGACTCAGGAGCCTGGTAGGATAGATTCTCACTGAGCAGAGATGGGAGACTTTAAGCACCAGAAATGAGGTAGGTATTGTCAATATCTCTATTTTACAGAAAGGATAATAACTGCAAAAGATAGAAATTCACAGCCAATATATTTACATCTGTGGGTTCATCATGATACCTCTATTGGCCATTGAAGGAATTGTCTCAGGATTTTGAAATTGATAAATAAAAAGAAAAATTGAGCCTTTATCCTGCTTTTTATGTATAGTCTGTCTCCCAGGGCTATCTAATAGATGAGAGGAAGTTTCTCTTTATATAAGTCTTACAGCTAACAAATAAAGAAGGAATCGTAGAATGTCATCGTTTTGCAGCCCCCATTTAGGGTTGCTAGATTTAGCAAATAAAACATAGGACCCTCAGTTAAATATACATTTCAGATGAAAACCAAATAATTACCTGGATAAGTGGATTTGGGATATGCTTACACTAAACAATCATTAGTTATTTATATGAAATTCAGCTGTAACTGGACATTCTGTTTTATTTGGAAACCTGACAAAGAGTTAGTAAACTTAGGCAATGATCACTAATATTGCTAACATCACAGCAAAAGAACCAACCAGACATCGTGAACCTCCTGATAGCAATACTTACGAGGACCCGTGAAGTGGTCTTGTCAAATTAGTGAAGCTCTATCAATTGATCCTGCAGATCTATCAATTTATAGGAAATGCAGAGTGGCAAGAGGAGCATGTTAAATGATATGCAATCAACAAAATGCAGACTGTCAGAAACATTACACAACAAATGATCTAATCTCCTGACTAAAACATTGCAAGGGGAAAATAGTATAAAGTAATTGAAGGGGGTAACCTACAAATTAAAGAGACTTAAAAGTCTAATGTGTGGACCTTTTTTCATATCATTTCTGATAGAGGGGAAGAGAGAGAGAGAGAAAAAGAGAGAGAGAGAAGACAATGATTGATATTTAGTATTGTAGAATTATTATAATTTTGGGGAGTGTGGTAATGCTATTACGGTTATACATTTTTAAGACATTCCCCACTTTTTAGAGATGCATACTAAAATATTTAAAGATTAAATATTATTTGCTTTAAAATAATAGGGATGGAAATGAAGTGGGAAGAGTTAAGATAAAGCAAGAGTGACCATACGTTGATCATTGTTGAAATTAGGTGAGGCATTCATTATTCTATGTTGATATATGAGTGTACATTATATTGATATTTATGCTTTTGTGCACATATATATGTATATATGCATATATATACACACACACACACATATATATATAATGACTTATAAAACATTTTTTCAAATGAGGAGCATCTCAGTTACTTGATTTGTTGGGATAGCAATATTTTAGGTGCTTGATTCATATTAGCTCATTTTCATCTCACAAATATCAAATGAGGTAGGTATGATCAATATCTCTATTTTACAGATGAAGAACTGAGGTACAGGTGGGTCAAATAAGTGGTCTTCAAGGTCACCTAGGCGTAAATGAACCAGGGTTTGAACTCGGGGAGTCTAACTCCAGGCAGACTAAGCCCATGATCCTAACCACCAGTCGTCCCCTACACTGGCAACGCTGGTTTCTCTGCCTTGGCATCTTGTTCCCACTTGAGATGATGTGGCTCTGCCCAGCCCTGCATCTCGAGCTGTGCTGCTGGCAGTCATGGTCATATCATTGGTGGTGGGCTGTGCTATGCAGGCATTCTAGCATGAGATCAGTGATCTGACTAAATGGGCTTTAAGTTCATGTCGAATTATGAGACTCTATGATTCTGAGTAGTTTCTTCCCCTTTAAAGTGATTGTCCTGAGAGTGTGATGTAGTACTAAACACGTCATCTCCAGGAGCTGTGAAGGCAACTAGGAGATAAATCAGTAACCCAGGGTGAGGCAGCTCAGGGCAAGGGATTCACAGAGCCTGGAATTCCTCAAGAAAACTCCCTGTCTCTGCCCTGGCCAGTGTCATTCAGTGGTTAGAGCATCGGCCTGGAAACCAAAGGGTCGCAGGTTTGATTCTGGTTAAGGGTTGCAGGTTCCCTACCCAGTTGGTGTGGGCCTCTCACATAGATGTTTCTCTTTCTCTCTCCCCCTCCACTTCCCCACTCCCTTCCAGTGTCCTTAAAATCAATGGAAAAAGTATCTTCTAGTGGGGATTAACCACCACAACAAAAAAGGCCCTGTCTCCCTTCCCCTTGAAGAAGCCTATATAGGGATGGCAGACTCTCTGTTCTCCAGGTCAGAAAACTGGTTTGAATATTTGCAAAATGTTCCCGTCAGCTTCTGGTTATAACCAGGGTCCCCTTCATGAAGACTCACTCCGCAGCTCAAGGAGATAAACAGTGGTATAACCAGGGTAGGATGAAGACTCACTCCGCAGCTCAAGGAGATAAACAGTGTCTGCCAACCCCTGTTTGTCAACATTGCAGTTCCTCCAAGTCAGACCAAACCTTTCCCAAAGTGCAATCTCGAGAGATCTGGAATTCAAATGCTTCCCCTTGAAGAATACAACTACATTTCTCTGTACCCCAGATCTTCCCCTTCACTAAAATGCCCTTGCTCTTTTGCCTCACAAACCTCTATGAGTAGAAGGATTTGGGGGTCACAGTCAGAGGAACTGGACAGGTGGCTTCAACTTCAGAGTTGTTACAGGTGCATCGCCTTCTTCAGTTCACAGGAAGGAAAGACGAGTTCATGGGCAAGGCTGCTTTTTTTTCCAGATTGGGGACAATCTCATAGATTGGCTGACACATATGTACTATTTTTCATAACTCAGAACTATCTTTGGAGCTGCCAAAAGTCAATTCCAACTCTGTTTGGATAAGATGGAGTTTTCAAAGGAAAGTTTTCCTTGGCAAAATGTATGTCTTGGCTCCAACAGCCCAAGGATGAAAATACCCAAGACCAAAGGCGAGGCAGGGCTGCTTCCAATTACTGGGGCTGAGTTCGTTGGGAACAGGCCTCATGACATGTCTCCGATTGGGAGCAGACAGTGTTTCGATTGGCAAATCAGGGGAAAAATAGAGACCATTTCTCTGCTATTTGGTGGACTTTCCCAATTATGGAAAGGTAATTCACGTCTTTGGTGACTTTGGAAGGCTTCCTACTGGAATGTTCCCATTGGTTTTTAGTATTTGCCTTATTCTGGAGCATTGAGGATGGTCTGGAGGGAGTGGAGTCTAAGTGGCCTGGGGGCTTGAGAGAAATTCTTGGGCAAGTGGCATTGGCAGAGGAGTTGCCTGGGACTCGCCCAAATGTCTCAGAAGGTTCTGGCTTTTCATGTGAATTGCACTCATTACCAACAAAAGAAGAGCAGCCTGGGCTGCTGGAAAAGGGCAAACCAGAAATATCTTTAAGGCAAAAACTCTAAGATGCTTAATAGTAAAGTCAGTAGAAAATGAACTCAGACATGAGGAGGATGGGGGAAGAATGATAATTCTCCCTTTTTGGATTGCAAACTGGGAGAAGAAAAACAACTATGTTGAGTTGCTGCCTAGGCATTTTACAGTATGATAACCCTGTTCACACTCAGAGTCTGGACACTTAGATAAGGACCTGAGCTCAGGACTGATTCCTGCTCCAGGTTCACCCTTTGCTTTTCCCAGGGGCACCCTTTTAAATAACCACTTAGAGTTGGAAAGTTAGTGACCTCCACCCCCAACCACCTTTTAAGTAAAACGTGCTTCTATCCTGCTGGCTGGTGACCTGAGACAGTGGGCTGCCCTTCCCCAGGCTCATTGCACCCTCCCCACTCCCCTGGTTCTGGGATCTGTAAGTAACACGTCTTATGGCTTTAATTCTTTTGTGTGAGTATATTGGAACTACGCCTTCCATCAAAACGACCCTGGGGTTTTCACTTCCCCAAAGTGGGAGCTTAGGTGCTGAGGGATTTACCTGCTGACCTGATGTGGGCCACTGTGCCTCCTCCTTCTGCAGGTCGTAACCTGCATATTCTTAATTTAATGCACCAGCTCTGTCTTCTCAATGCACAGCCCATAAAATGTTTTGTTTTGCTGATGATCCTCAGTCACTGATAAGGAAACCTATGTGCTCTGTCTAGGCAACTCATTTCATGAAGGTCAACGAGGGTAGGTAGGCCTGGCCCTTTGGTCCTTGACACTACTCTGCCCTCTCTTCTGAACTTCATACTTGCTGAGATATCTGAATAGAGAGGAGATGAGAAACTGTTGACTAAAATAAATACTTCCCATTTTTAGAGTTTTATTTCTTCTTTTAATTTTTAAACAGTTGCACATGGCTCCCTCCCCCCACTCAGGTCCCCTTCTCCTTCCAAAGTCCCAGACCTCCCACATTGCTCTAGACCCCAGGGCCTTCTAATGACCATCTGTGTGGCCCCAGACAGGCCTCAGCCATCTCAGCTATAGAGGAGGGATGCAATGCGTTAGTGTTTTGGGCTTCCTTTCCCTGTGGGTGAAAGTAAACGGAGTGAACAAATATATGGTCATCTCTAATAAAATCTAAGATACACCTTCAGCAGACATAGTACATATGAATCCGCGATTCCTCCAGTCCCCTGGCAAATGGTAAATGCCCAGGTGAGTCGGCCTGACCATTCTCACATGGGCCAGGAATGGCTTGACTATCAGCTGGATCACAGTTCCTGTCCCTGTCCTCAGAGCAGCGGCCACTCAAGCAACACTCCCATTGAAGATCTCAGCTCAGCCTCTGCCAGCCAGGTGAAAACAGAAGGGACATTCCGACTGCCCTTCTCCAGAGACAAGAATTCCATGCAGAGGGAGGTGTAGGAGGACAGAGGTGCTGGAATCCATCTTCCCGTGACAGTTCCCTCCACAAACCCCCAACCCCCATCGCCTACCATCCCCTCCGGCCAGCCCCAGGCTTTCTGCAGCAGGAGGCGGAGGTGTCTGGGAAGGATCAAACACTAGCAGGGCCAGCAGCTTCAAATTTAATTTCCTGAAGGGACACAAGAAACAGCAGCATGGTGGTGACAGAGCACTCCTCTGGAGAAAGATCCTGAAGGCTGTCCTTTTGATACAGATGGGAGGGAGAGACGGGAGCAGGTCAGGCTCTTCTCAGCACCGGCATGAAGAGCCCACCCAGCTAGACAGCTCTGTCCACACCCTCCACCCCATCTCCTCATCCCAGGAAGGGCTCAGAGGCCAAGCACATCTTCCATGCTCTTTGCCTCTCTCCTTACTTTCCTCCAGGGTCCAACCACCTGGATGGTTTGAACATGCTTGATTGGAACTTGCCCAGTCCCCTAGATGGTTTGAACATGCTTGATTGGAACTTGCCCAGTCCTATTTTGGGGGGCTTTAGAGAGGTTGAGTTCCACATTTGGAATGTCACTGGCCTTCCATTTTACCAAGGCATGCCCTTCCCTGTTCTAAAATCGACCTCTATTTCATTTTCTCCTGGAGTTCAGGTCACCCTTTAACATCTGCATCCACTTTAGGGCCCAACTTGTCATAGTGTCATACAACGTCTGGGCCTTGGGTGGCCTTGGAGATCACCCAACTGTCTCATGTTCCTTTGGGGAAACGGAGGCCCTGCGTGGAAAAGGAAGTTGTACGGTCACGCAATGAGGGGTGCTAGAGCCTGGATTATAACTCAGGGTTTATACCTCCTGGTCCAGGACACCTTTTTCCATTCGAACTTGTCTTGCTTCCCCTTCTCGCGCATTTGACTCCACATCTCTATCGATCTCGGAACTTTCTGAGAGCATGGTCTCTCCTTCTCCTTTTAGAGGCATCCCCGTGCCCGCCACAGCCCATGCCTCATGCTTGGGGCACATTATATATTTTTAGAGGTTATCTAAATTATTTCGTTCCATCCTCATAAAGATACTCTCCAGCAGCGGCAGAGATATAATTTACCCCCGTTAACAGATAATGGAAGTTCGATGGAGAGAATTCAATGGCTCATTCAAGGACACGTCGGCTCACAGAAGACCCTGGCACAAAACAGCCATGCAGACAGTGAACCTGATTGCTACCCAACAAGACCTGTAGCCAAGGGAACCCTGATGCTCGCAGAAGATGATGGGGTTCTCATGGATCAGTGCCCTGTCCCATATTTCCCTGAGGTTCTCTGCTCGCAGGATGCCTGATTCTGTGGTATTATGCTTAAAAATGGCAATGCTCAGAGGCATGGCCAGGTGGAGAAGAGGGGGCTTGCTATTAGCACTGATTATTTAAGCAACTCTAATTCTTCCCTCCTAGTGCCCCTCCTCCATCTCCCCCTCCCCCGCCCCCCAATAAGCTTGCTTTGTGCAAATTTCCTGTGGATTCCTAAGGGAATGTTGTGCTCCCAGACAGCGGGGCCTTTCTCCCTCCCCCCGTGTGTGCTGGGGGAAATGTAGTCACATCATTTGCATTTATCATGGAGAATATACCGCCTTGTCTGTAGCCTTTAGTCTGACTGAATTGCTTTTCTGCTTCATGAGACACACAGCGAGGCAGCCCAGCGCTCCCCGCTCCTCCTCTCTTCACCAGCGTCGGGCCGTAACCCAGTTGGCTCTGCCGCACATTTATCATATTGATCGTATAAGAAATAGATCATAAGCAGAATGAAATTACCGAATGCAATGATCTGGGGCATCCTATGGACCAGATCAATCTTGGGGCAGCCAGGAAGAAAAGTCCCTGGCTGTGACGTTTTCCAAAGTTGATTTTCATTGCAAATAGACATTTCCATCAGCTGAGGCGCCCTGGAGGGAAATGCCTGCTGTGCTGACAAGGTGTGTGTGTGTGTGTGTGTGTGTGTGTG
>NW_005354132.1:22014-45988 GCF_000412655.1 Myotis brandtii
GAGAGAGAGAGAGCGCTTGATAAGCCTCATAAGTCTCCCTGATTAGGAGGGAGACTTCCTTAGCTAGAACTCATTTGAGATGGATGTTCGAGGCTCCAGTTGTGACAATATCCCTTTTCTCTTGCCTATCTCAGATTCTCCAAATTAAATCGTTCTTTCGGTGCCTGTGTTGGGTGGAGGGTGGGCGTGGACGTTGGCAAGACTCACACTTGCTGGGAAGACCCATCCAGGACCTTTCCAATGTCCTGTGAAGCCGGGTGTGAGCTGCCTGTCCTGTCACCCTGGCCCCGTCTGTGAATCTGCCCCGTCAGTGGGCGGCCGGGGCTGTAACAGCGCAGTTTGCACAGGGGTTTGTTTATAAACGACTCCTTGAAAACATAAGCTTGGAGCACCAGCCCCCCTCCCCCCTCCCCCCAGACTCGAGGCTCCAGACATGACCTCTGCCATAATAAGAACGTTCTCTCTGTCTGGAGACAAGGCTGGTGAGTTCAGCTGGGACTGGAAACCCAAGTGAACAAGGTCCCTGGCAGCCTGCCACCCCCTCAGACTGAAGCAGAAACCCACAGTGGGAATGCGGTCCGAGGCCCCGGTCACCCCCTTCCCACTGTGAAATCCATCCCCAGACACCGAGACTCACTTCTATTGGCTTTGGCAACATTCGTCATGCCAATAAAGTCATTGAAACTGAAGAAACCAGAGGGGAGAAGGAGAGCAGGGGATGGAGGCAGCAGGAGGGAGAGAGGGAGGGGGGAGTACAAAGGCCAGCAGGGAAGAGGAGCTGCCCTCAACTCTCCAGTGAGCTTAAAGGGCGAGACGTCATGGATGCCGAATGTCTGAGTTCATGGCGAAGGGCAGGTCCGGGCATTAACAGACAGCCTCCCAGCCCCCAAGGCCATCTCTGCTCCCAGTCTCCGCTGAGGCTTCTATACTCACGGAAATGTGTCTGGAAACCTTCTCGTGGGGCAAATGAACAAGGAAACGCACATACGTGTGCACACACACATGCACACACATTGCCGTCAGTGAGGCCGGAGACAATGAAAGAGGAAGCACCACAAAACGCACCCACCAGGGCTACGAGAGACTACACCAGCCCCTCAGGACACGCTTAAGCCAAAGGAGATCCAGGCTCGGTCAAACTGCTCAGCTCAGCGCCTGGGCAGAGTCAGGCTCCTACTGGCTCCACCCTCCCCACCCTAAGCCTGCTTGGTGCCTCCGTTGCCCTGGGTATAGCTCCTCGATTTTCATAGCTTTCTGGAGATAAAAATGCTCCTAGAAATTCATCCGGGCTAGCTCAGTATTGTGTTCCCTGGAGAAGAAACTGCCTCTCCTAATCTCAAAGAGCCCCAGATAGGGGGAAAGCTGGGTTTCACAGTCTTGTCATGAGGAAAGCCCACCCATTCGCTGATACTGTGGTCGTGGCTGTTTCCCTGGACTCTGGGGGTTGGGCCAGCGGTGCGGCACCAGGCACCAGCACCTGCAGGTGCTCACTGAGGGGGACAGCCAGGCTGCACCTCTGGGTGAAACAACTTCTACGTCCAGAGCCTCTTGCTCAGCCTGTCTGGGTCAAAGGGTGCCTTTGCTTCCTGGCAGTCCTGGACTGTCCTTCTGGCACCTTTCTTGTCCCTTGTTTCTTCCAGGGTCAGTGGAGAGCTGGCTTGTCTGTTCTCTAACCTGGCACATTTCCCCACCTACCATACCTTTATAGGTAAATATGCAAAATAATAATAATAATAATAATAAAATAGGAGCACCTGCTAAGTAAGGGGGGGTAAGAGGACCATTAGAGGAAATTGATATTCAATTTTTTGTTACTCTTTACCTGAGGATATTTTTCTATTGATTCTTAAAGAGAGTGGAAGGGAGAGGGAGGGGCAGGGAGAGAGAAAACATCGATGTGAGAGAGACTCATCGATTGGTTGCCCCCCACACGAGCCCCGACCAGGGCCGGTGATTGATAAGTAAGGAGGGGTAAGAGGACCATTAGAGGAAATTGATATTAAATTTTTTGTTACTCTTTACCTGAGGATATTTTTCTATTGATTCTTAAAGAGAGTGGAAGGGAGATGGAGGGGCAGGGAGAGAGAAAACATCGATGTGAGAGAGACTCATCGATTGGTTGCCCCCCACACGAGCCCCGACCAGGGCCGGTGATTGAGTCTGCAACCAGAATCAAACCCAGGATCCTTCCGTCCTCAGGCCGATGCTCTATCCACTGAGCCAAATCGGTTGGGGCTGATAGTAATTTTAAGTGAGCCAAGTGAAGGCGGGATAGAGAGCTACGACAGACATGGAGACCACCCAGAGCTATGACTGAGCAGCACGGAATCCCAGAACGTACAATGGAGTTTTGAAGACCCCCCCCCCCAGCTCTTTGAAAGTTGGGTTGGGTTTGGTTGGCTCAGATTTTTAGAAGAGGGTACTGACATAGCTAAGAACCATCATTTGACTTTAGGAAGGGGCTGCTTACTTTTCAAAAGAAAATTTATTTCATCATCGCAGGTTATTCTGTTGATTCCCAGTCAATGATCAGATTCATGTTGCAACTGATCACTGGGCTGGTCAAACGTGTGGCTTTCTCAGTGCCACCCCGTCCCGACTACTGACCGCATGGAACGGCAGAGCCCTCTTGGCCAAGGGTGAGAACCTGGATATGTGTTTGCAAATGACATCATGTTCCCGAGGGAAGAAAGCATCCTATGGAGGAACTTCGGGGGGAGGCAGAGACATGTGTCACATGTTAGAAGACATCTGTGGGTGGTGTTGACTTGGTCTGAGCCAGCTGAGAAACTTTGTGGACTCAGAAAGAGACCAAGAGCATGAAGGGATAGGAGTTGGGGTTCAGGAATGTTCCCCAATGACTCCACGGGAAGCTTTTTATCAGCTGGGGGTTCATTTGAGACGAAAAGCTGGTGTGGCTGGCGAGCACGGATTCCCGCTCTGTCCTGGGCCTGATGGGTCCATTCCCTTAATGAAATGCACTCGGTTTATTTTACCAACTCTAATTACATGAAGAATGAGTGTCAGGTTTCTTTATCCTTCTGCCGGCCCTGAATCCAGGCCAACCTCACAAGCCTCCCGTGCTCTGAGGCTAATGGAGCTTTTATTCCAATGAGTTGAGAGCCAACCCACCTTTGTAGAGAGGAGAATATTTTTTAAAAAAAAAGAAGAAGAAGAAGAAGAAAGAAATACTTAATGTTCGTCTAGCGGATGAAAAATTTCACAAGATAAATTAAAGTGTTTTCTGGCTGAACGGAGAAACCGGGGCGGGATGGTGGAGATAATTTTCCCAGGACTCAAAATGATTTATCTTATCTCTGTGTTCTTTAGACAAGAGGTTCCATTTATTTAGTCATTTATTTTATTAGTTTCCTGAAGGTATCCCCCCATGCTCCCACCACCAACACAAAGACATGGCACTTGGCACAGGGAGCGTAGGTGGGGTTGGGAAGGAGAGGGGGACGCAGCCTGCCATTCATCCCAGCAATGATTCATTCCCTTACGACGTGCCCGGCACCGGGCCACGGGCTGGAGAGGTGGCAGTGCTCGGCTGGAAACGGCTCCTGTTCTCGCAAAGCTACAACTTAATGGGAGATGCGCATCCACAAATAACCAACATCACTCTCTGTGATCAGTGCTATGTGTCAGAGCCCTCTCTGCCCCCACGCACCCCAGTAATGGACTTGAGGAGACCTCAGGAGATCATCGAGTCTGGGAGTTCTCAAAAGGGGTGATTTTACTCTCAGGGGACATTTGACAATGGCTGTTGGTGTGTCACCTGGGGGAGGGGCTGCACAGGCATGTAGTGTGTAGAGGCCAGAAAAGCTGCAAAACACCCGGCCATGCACAGAACTGCTCCTACAATGGAGACGCATCGGCCCCGCATGTCAGCAGCGCCACTGGTGACAGACTCTGCCCCAGTCTCTCCGCATGCCTCAAAGCAGTCCCGGGCTTCAACCATGCTGGGAGCCGGCCTGCTTCTCTCAGCCTCCCTGTTTCTTTTTCTTTTTTTATAATATATTTTTATTGATTTCAGAGAGGAAGGGAAAGGGAGAAAGAAACATCAATGATGAGAGAGAATCATTGATCGTCTGCCTCCTTCACACCCCCCGCTGGAGATGAAGTCCAAAACCTGGCATGTGCTCTAACTGGGAATTGAATTGTGGCCTCCTGGTCAACCACTGAGCCACGCCCGCCAGGCTCAGCCTCCCTGTTTTATGCAGGGCTTGTCTTTGCTCAGACACTGCTGTACGCACCTGGGAGAGGGGCTTTTCTCTGCTCTGTCCTCACAAGTGGAGAAGAACTATATTTTATTTTTTCACTTATTTTTATTTTTTAACCACAGCTGACTAGGACTGTACAAAAGTAGCATTTGTGAGTAAACTTATTTACTGTGAGGGGGTAGAAAAGGTTTTAGGAGAGCGTCTCAGATTCAGGGTGGAACAGATGAAAGCTGTGATCCGGCCTGGATGCCTCTTACTCCTGTTCTGTAGGACTGTCTCGTGTGGAGTCCTTGGCAGAGGCGACAGCTTGGGACCAGGCTGAGTCCTTAAATAGTTTCCCTTTTGCATGCCCCAACCATCATCCTGCATGTTTGTCAAACGACTGCCAGGCTTCTCCTCCGGCTCTTCGTGTGACTGTATGTTACATTCCACGGAGTTATTTCTGAGCAGTTAAGGATCCCCGCGCCAGGTTTTCTCATCAGCGACCACAGGCATAAAGAGAGGCCTTGTGTCTGGCTTTCCCGAGAAGCAGATGGCACTTTGGGTCCTGGCAGGAGACAGGTGTGAAGTTTCAGGGGCCGGAGGGCTTGTCTGGCATTCTATGTAAATTTGGCTCCGTTTTGAATCCCTCCTCCCAGGAGCTCAGGAGCTACAACCAAATGGAGCCTGCCATGTGTGTGTGTGTGTGTGTGTGTGTGTGAGAGAGAGAGAGAGAGAGAGAGAGATTGATTGTGATGGAGGTCTGTGTATATGTGTATTGGGGTGAGCAAGACCAACTATGCACTTTGCAGATGAGAATAAAGCAATTCTGTGGTGGTAAGGAAAGCTTCCATTTTATTCTGTTCTAAATTGTACAGTAAAGAGATGGATAATCCCCCAGGGTCAGCTCTCCGGAGGACAGTGCGTAGTTAACTTGATTAGCCTCTGACTCTGCTCCCAGGGCTGCACTGGCCAGAGTTTCCTGACATCCTGACATGCGGAGACGAAGCCTCCCTTTACCTGCAGGCTGCTGAGCCCTCTGAGTGAGCAGCTTAGCTGCCGAGAGGCACGAAGAGGCTGAGCTGAGCGGTGCAGGTGAACCCTTCCTACACGTGGACCACAGGTTCCGCCTAGTTGTCCTCAGTGATTTGTGTTAATGGGCTCACCCTGGATGATGCCTATTGTATTCCACGTCGATGAGGGCACTGTGTGCAGGTGACCACGTGCCAAAGACTCTTCAGGACCAGCCCCGATTTTAAATGCTTTTTTCCCTTATATTTTCCCGAGCCTATAAATGCACAGATGCAGGCTGGAGGGGAATTTGAATGGAATCAGTTAGGCAATATCAACTGCACTTCCTCTCTCATCCAGAGCAAGATTGGCCACACCACTCTCCATCTTGCCTTTCATGATTAGGGTCTACTTGTTTTCACTCAAAAGCCCTTACATGACAAGAATGGGTTACTCATGGCCCTATTTGGGTTGGACAAAGGAAGAGGCATGACTCAGTGGAAACCCATCCCCGTGGTTGGTCAATACCATAAATTTGCAATGAAAATGACTTCAGTTAGTAACACATTCTCTTGGAAACTTGCAGAAAAGGTGGAGAATATGTGTCATGAATAAGAGGAGACATACCATGTTTGCTTGGCCTGAGCCATAGCGGGACCCACACGCTGTGAGGCAGAAGGCTCTGCTCTGACAGGCCTGTTGGTCCTCTCACCAAGGACTGAGAGAGCCACCTCCGTGCTCACCTGTGGCTCACCTGTCAGTATTCAATGTCCAGTTGAGGACGTGGCATTGAAGGCCCTCAGAGATACCTGCATATAGACCGAGTTCTAGGTATCCAGACACGTAGACCACAGAGGCAAGGAAGAGCTCCCCTATCTTTTAGGAATAGAATTAACACCATTTTCTCTGCAGGCTGGTTACTTCCTGAGGTGAGGACACAGGTCTCAGGAGAGCCAGGAGGGACCTAAACAGATCAATTCACTCCTCAGAAGCCTTCAGTGGTTCCCCTGCAGGCACCAGCCAATTGAAACTCCTAGGCTTGGCAGCCATAGCCCCCATGCTCTGACCCTCAGGGACTTTGCCAGTGCTGCCTCCCACTGTCCTCACTTACTTGCTCCCTGTAAAGCAGTGTGGACGTATTCTCTGCTCCCTGACAGGTTCTGAGTGCCCCTATGCCCATGGAATGCTGCCCCTCCCCTAACATTTTCTTACTGAAGTCCCTGTATTTGGATTTTTAAAAAAATATATGTTTTTATTGATTTCAGAGAGGAAGAGAGAGGAAGAAAGGGATAGAAACATCAATGATGAGAGAGAATCATAGATTGGCTGCCTCCTGCACACTCCCCACTGGGGATTGAGCCCACAACCCAGGCATGTGCCCTGACTGGGAATCGAACCATGACCTCCTGGTTCATAGGTCAATGCTCAACCACTGAGCCACGTGGCCGAGCCCTGTATTTGAATTTGATATTAAGCCTGGGCACAGGGACTGGCACTGGAGATCCAGCTTGAAAGTAAATATAAAAGAGTATGAGATGGTGCTGGTAAGAAAAGTAAAGGTGCCGCTGGGTGATTTCATGTAAGCACTGTTCTAGGCATTTTACATACATGCTTTTATTTAGTATCTTGAGTCCTCACAATTACTGAGTGAGTCAGCATCATTCCATGGCTTGTTTAGAGGACCAACATCTTCCCAAATGGGGAGAAACCTGAACCTCGATTCTTTGCTTCTTGGTGTCATGGTTGACTTTTACTGCTCTTGGGAGAGTTTACTAGTCCTGTCTGAGTTCTTCCCTAGAGCAGAGATCATGACAGTGACAGGGGTTCTACACAGAGACCTATGTAGCCACCCCCAAAGTGGCCCGAGTGCCATCCTTCCTGATCCAGCTTAGGTCACACCTCCTCCACCAGGGGTACTGATCCTCTTCAAGTGGAGTTAATTTCTCCCTTCCCTTCATCCCACAGCGTGTCTATTGCTTGCTACAGCTCCCCTCACCTCTCTCTGAGTTCAGCTGATCTATCTGACTGAGCGCTCTATGCGGGCAGGAGTCATGTGTATTCAGGTTTGTATTCCCTGAGCTTTGCTGGACACATAAGAGGCGTTAGCACATTAACTGAATTTAATTGATTTGTAAAGACACCCGAGAAAGCTCCAGGTCACACCATTGTGATCGATGTTTGAGCTCAGTCCCAGGAGATGGTGTGTGTGAGAGAGAGAGAGAGAGAGAGAGAGTGTGTGTGTGTGTGTGTGTGTGTGTGTGTGTGTCTAGAATAGGGATCCCACATGGAGGAGACATTTGGAGTGAAGGTTTATGGTGATAAAACAACTACAGCTGGGCCACTTTCCAGGGAGCTTAGGATTTTGCTTAGAGAAAAGACGATTCCAGACTGAAATATAAGCCTTTTCTTGACTTAGCTGTTGCTGTCCTCGTAGGGGCCTCAGAGTCTGATCACTCTTAGCACAGAGAATTCTCAGGACCTGGCACATCAAGGTAAAGGCTGGAGACAGAGACATAGCTGGTGCTCCTCCTGGCATCCCCCTCCCTCCTCTGCCCTCCTGACAGCTCCTCTTCCTTTGATTCCTGTGTTTCTGCCCCTATCAACTCTATCAATTCTTTGCTTCTCTTAGTTGAGTTTCTCCATAAACTTTAAAAAATATATGTTTTTATTCATTGGAGAGAGAGAGAAAGGGAAGGGGGGGAGAGAGAGAGAAGCATGGATTGGCTGCTTCTTGTACACCCCCTACTGGAGATTGAACCCACAACCCTGGCATGTGCCTTAACCAGGAATCCAACCTGTGACCTTTTGGTGCGCGAGACAACGCTCAACCAACTGAGGCACACCGGCCCGGGCTCCATAGACTCTTGGAGCAGCAGTACTGTGGGTCCCCGGGACTTTAGAAACTGGTGAGTTGTGGCTGTGTACATGCCTCTGCCTGTGAGCTCGGGAGGGGTCTGTGTGGCTGTGATAATGCACGTGGGCTGGGGTGGATGTGATCTGGACGCTGAAGGATGCTCCCCTTCTCTTGGCTATAATTGTCATTCATTCAACATCTCAAAAATTACATACCCGTATTGAAAACTTTCATATCAAGCACTGTGCTAAAATCTGGGGTAATCGAGCCGAGTAATAAATATACACTGCGGTCTTGGAGGAGAGAGACACACAGCGAGTAACTGTGAAACAATATAATAGTGCAATGGTCCAGGTGTGAATCAAACGCACAAAGGAGTAAGGGAGACGGAGCAGAGAATTATGTGTGATGTCTGCACTTGATACCTGCATTGATGTGCCGGTAGGACGAGGAAGCACATGTTGGCAGCATGAAAAGAGTTTATCTGTAGAAGTGTTACCTGGGGCTACAACACTTAGCGCTGAGTGCTGGGTGACTGAGCCAGGCAGCAGGATGAGAAGGCTGAGCCCAGCCTGTGGAATCAAGGGCCTGAGTTCGAACTTAACTCACCATGGCCCAGCTGTGAGCGTGGCACAGTCCCTTGTGCTTTCAGAACTTTAGTCACTACTTTTATAACATATGGACAATTCCACCCACTCTACAGTGCTGATGTGGGGGTAGACTTAGGGTATGGTTGAAAATGTACTCTGACATCTACAAAGTGATATGCGCACAGCAGGTGTCATTTTATTATTGCGAGAAGGGAGGGCAGAGAATAAAGCTATGACGTTTAAGACAGGTAGGTCCCGCAGAGTGAGGAATGGCGGGTCCCGCTGGGAGGAGGTGGTATTACTGCAAAAACAGTTTCACAGGTGTAATGAGCCTGCAGAGTGCACACCACACGCCCACAGCAGCCTCGCCCTGGCCCAATGCTCAGAGCTCCCATGCTATATAGAGTTGGCAGTATATGGCTGCTGACTATTAAAAAGTGGCTGCCCAGTTTTGAGATTGAAAAATAGAGTGTCATTTGATTTGTGCTGTCAGAAAAAAGATAACAGAACAGACCAGCCTTGACCTGTGTAGCTCAGTGGTTAGAGCGCCAGCCTGTGCACCGAAGGGTCTCAGGTTCGATTCCTGGTCAAGGGCATGCACCTGGTTGCAGGTTCTATCCCAGGCCCCAGGGTGCATGTGGGAGGCAACTAATTGATGTGTCTCTCTCACTTTGATGTTTCTTCTCTCCCTCTCCTCAGAGTCCCCACGCCAATCCTTCCCTTCCATTCCCTGTAAAAATCAATGGAAAAAATATCCTCAGGTGAGAATTAGCAGCAACAACAAAAAGAGTTAGACCAGGAAAATTTTCTTAAAATACATGTGCAATTTGGGGACAGTTTGTCATCATTGTGGCTTCAGAGTTTTACAGGTTTTGCTCTTGCCTTATTGAGATACAAATTCAAAGTTCTTTTTGACATTCTGAACAGAGAGTCATAATTATGCCATAAAGAATTATCTTTCTTAAGCGTGTTTCCTGATGA
The DNA here is from genome assembly GCF_000412655.1 of Myotis brandtii. Classification (NCBI taxonomy): domain Eukaryota; kingdom Metazoa; phylum Chordata; class Mammalia; order Chiroptera; family Vespertilionidae; genus Myotis; species Myotis brandtii. The sequence continues at coordinate 31,653 of NW_005354132.1, forward strand.
AGCTGAGGGCTTTTATTGATTTAAGTGTGTCCTGGTATTATGCATAACAGTGAATGAAGATGCATTCAAGAGTGTTACTCCCCCTTAGGGTCCAAGTTGACCTACAAGGGCGTTTCTGAGCCAAGCAGGGTCCTTGTGGGGGCTGTTGCCAGGCAGAACCAGGAGCCCAGCATCCAAGCAGAACCAGGTAGCAGGCAGTGCCAAGAGCCCAGAGCCAGAGATTAGGAAGAAAAGCCTGGATTGCAGGCAAATCAGGAATCAAATTGAGGGGTCATGGGCACCTTAAATCTACAATGGGGATGAAACGGGAGGTTAAAATGTGAGTGGATTTACTTCAAGTTTGGGTGCAAAGTGTGAAATGTGCAAAGGAAAACAAGTCCAAGGGGACTAAGGATGAAGGCTGTGAGGAGCACAGGAAGCATGGAGGCTTGCTCTTCTTCGGCTGTTTCTGCGCATGCTGGGTGGACCCATTGCCTGGAGCAGCGGTTCTCAACCTGTGGGTCGCGATCCCTTTGGCGGTCGAATGACCCTTTCACAGGGGTCACCTAAGACCATCCTGCATATCAGATATTTACATTACATTCATAACAGTAGCAACATTACACTTATGAAGTAGCAACGAAAATAATTTTATGGTTGGGTCACAACATGAGGAACTGTATTTCAAGGGCCAGAAGGTTGAGAACCACTGGCCTGGAGTATAGCTAGAGGTGGATGCCCAGTTCCAGAGTATTTGAAATTCCTCCTCCATTAGGTGTGTATTCCTTTCACTCAGCATTCATTCAGCCAACATTTCTTGAGCATCTATTATGTGGAAGATGTTATCCTAGACATTTGGGATACACTGGTGATAAAAAAGCTCAAAAATTCATGCTTTCATAGAGCTTACATTCTAGCGAGGTATGAGATAAAGGTAAATGAGCAATAAACACAATGAACAATACAAGTATGCAGGATGTTATAAAATGACAAGTGGAAAAAATAGTACAGGTCAAAGGGGTTTTGGAGGGAGCAGGGTGTTGGGGTGTGGTACGGAGCAGGTAGAGTTTGCATTGGGATGCTTAGCGAAGGGAGGAGACCTCCTAGAAAAGGTCTTATTTGAGCAAAGGCTTGATGGAGTGAGCCAAGGAGATTTCTGGGGAAATATTATTCTAGTCAGAAAGCATAGCCAGGGCAAAGACTAAAACAGGAAGTGCAGTAAGGAGACCACTTGGCTGGAAGGGAGTGAGTAGAGAACTAAGAGGGAAATTAGTAAGAAATGAAATCAGAAATGGGGGGTGAGGGAAGTAAATTGTGAAGGGGCTCGTAGGACACTATAATAAATAGGGACTTTGGCTTCTACTTTGAGGTTAAGCCCTGGCCAGTTTAGCATCCTTTCTTAAGTGCAAATGCCCCGGTGACAACAATATACCTTCGGTGACTAAAAGCTAATTATAAAAGCATTTGTCAGAAAACATATATCGTTGTTCATAGCACGGAACCAGATTATTCAGGGCTTCCTGCTTGTGCTGAAATGATGAAGAGGGCATAAAAAGGCAACACTGGAGTATCTGAGCCCATGTTTATCTAGCTCACCTGCATTCATATCGCTGGAATGAAGGTGTTGAATCTCTATGCAATTTATTTTCATTGCTGATTTGCATATGGCAGGTCCTGATTGATGAAATGTCACCTGAGTTGTCCTCTTGAAGCTCTTCTTCTCTCCTCTCCTCTCCTCTCCTCTCCTCTCCTCTCCTTTCCTTTCAGACAGGGCAGCCACAGGAGCACTCTGGGAGGGGAGGGGAGGAGGGAGGGATCGCCTGAGGAGGGAGTTGGCATCCAGCCTCTGCCAAGCCCAGGAATGGAGCAGGTCACCACCACTACATTTCTCAGCTGGAGGTGAGCTTTCTCTACACAACAGGAGGGAAGGGACAAAGACAAATACAGGCCTTTGGGTCTGCTGTTTGCCTTCAAGGAGCTGTGCTTGGTAGCCTGTCAGGAAATGATTTCCAATAAGGGTGGGTCCCAGGGGATGGAAAGTCAACTTGGGTTGAGAGAGCTGGAAGCCTGGATGAGGGTGGCAATCAAATCCCAAATGTTATTGGCTGGACAACTCATTCTTGACCCAAGTCTGGGAAAATGTTTTTCTTTTGTGTTGGAAGTCTCTTGCTTTGCTTATCTAATGTTGTTTTAAGGACAGAAATGTCAACTACATGTGTGTCTTTAGGAAGTCCTGGGAAATCAAATTAAATATCCCAAGTCAAAGGTAAGGGTTTCAAGTTGAGGCCACGAGTTTTCCTGGGAAATCACCTTGTTCGTTTCTCTGTGACTGAATCCCTCCCAGGCTGGGGGTGAGCACTGAGTGTGTGTGTTTAGTCATCTATGAAACTTCCACAGGCTCACTGGAAAGCTTTCCTATATGCCAACAACATTTCTCTCGGTTATAACCCCCAATAAGCACAGTTTCTATTGGAATAAGTGTGAAGCAGTCACTTCAACCTTCCTGTCTTCATTATGTGGAGTTGAGACAGACAACAGTCTACACACTGTTATTTCAGACACCTCTGACCCCATGTATTTCCTCTGTGACCTATCCTGGTGCCCCAAATAGCATTACAAGCAATTCATTTCTTTGCTCCTTGAAGCCTCATTAAGATACAGGCTATTAAAATGTAAATATTTCTGAGACTGAGAGCTTCGGGTAATGCTTCAAAAAGCCAAAGCTCTGTTAGGACAGCTTGTTGAGGTAGACAAGATATTTTAGGGATAAAGGCTTTGAAGTTCTACAGAGCTGGGTTTGAATCTTGCCTCTGCCATTCAAGAATTATGTGAACTGGGCAACTTCTTTAGCATCTCTCTTGTATTTTCTCTTCTGGAAAATGGGGGAAATGATACTAGCCCTCAATTTTGCTTGAAGATTTAATGAGAAAATGAGTATAAAAAATTTACACAATGCTTGGAACATAATAAATACCAACGAAGGAGCATTATTGTGGTTAAGGGCTCTGGGATGGAATCTGGGATGGCTGGGGGCAGGATTATTGGGAGCAGCGCAAGAACTCCCAGGGAAGAAAAGCCATCCAAACCCTTTATTCCTCTTCCTCGGCTGGCCCTTCCTAAGACCCTCCGCTGGAAGCTGTACGCAGAAAAATTAATGAGCAGAGAAGAAAGTATTCAGGGATGTATTTCCTCCAAGCCCCTCAACTACTTTTCCCCTGGTGATGTTTTCCTTCCTCCCTATTTTATCATGCATTTCTTTACCTACTACCCAGGGTGCAATACAGAGAGAGAAACTTGGCTTTCAAAACCACAATCCCATCATGTGGGCAGTGGGGCAACCAGATGCCAATCCGAGTGCTGCATCAGAGCGGGTGAGACTTGGGCATCATGGCCCTGGCATAGCCCAGACTCCATTGTGCCAAGGCTCATGCTGCGTGATCACGCGCTTCCTCTTCTGAAGTCTGCTGCATCCACAGATTTAGGAACCAGCTTGATGGAAGGGAGTGGGCACTGGGGAGTTTTGGAGCACCAATCCGTGCATGCCATCTGTAGCTAGCTTTATTTAGTGCCGGGGAAAGGGACAGATCAGGACGAAATGGTTGGCTTTGTTTGACTTCGATGGGAGGGAGGGGGCAGGAGAAGTGAGACTGCTAAAATTGCCTTGGAGTAGGTGATGATAATCCTCCCCCCCCTTAATGTGTCTCCTTTACTACTTTGAAACAGAATTAAGCTGTAGTTTCTCTGGAGAGGAAAGCTGAGGCAGTCACATCTGATTATCTGACTATCTGATGGTCACAGAAGACAGAGACGCCAGTTTGAACTTGTAGATTCTGAGACAATAGAAAAGGTTGCTATTATTGCTGGGTAATAGGGAGAAAGATAAGAGGGAGGATGCTACTGCTAGAAGCCATCAGTTCAGCCTCTGTCCCCCCAGGTATGAAACGAATCCAGATGGCAGAGAACACTTGGGTAGAGATCTTTTTCTGTAGAAAAGGGCTATACTCTGTAGGGATGCACTTTAAGGTGATCATTTGCTTTTCAGTCTTAGGACCGTTGAACCTCAGCTCTACAAGGGAAAGTGTTAGTTCTCTGCCACACAAGATATAACTACCTCGCCTTTCTTGGCCCAAGAGAAAGAGTTGCAGGGGTATGCCTGAGATCCAATACATAGAACTTGAGCATTACATCCATTCTGAAAACTCATCTCGGACATCTGCTTTTCTAAATGGTTTTCTCACCACTGAGAGTACTGATGCTCTTCCCTCTTCTTCAGGCCCAGCTGCATGCTTCTATCATTGTATGCGGTACTCCAATTGTCCCTGTTTGTGTACATGCCTTCCCTACCAACTGAAGTCTTCGAGGGCAAAGTCTATCTTAGTTATCATTGTATCTTCTGTGTCTAGTTCTGTGCCTGAAGAAGGGCAAGTGGTCCTCACTCCAAACCTTCCCCTTGTGGGGTGGTTCCAGGCAGAGGCAGCTTCCACCAAAGCTTGAAGCAGCTCATGCTAATGGCATCTTAGTATTTCGGGAATATTCTCTGTCTTAACAGATGTGGAGTCAGAATTTGAATTATTTTTGGTAAGTAATCCAGTAATGGCTCCTCTGGGTGACTATTCTGAAGCTGGAGGGTTTCCACGGTCTTTGTTCTCATTCAGGATCCAGACCTGAATGAGAACAATTCAAAGTTTAATTAGTTTCTAACAGGGATGGTCAGTTTATACTTGCAGCCTTCTAAACCTGCTTTGAGAAGGAGGAGGGCATCACATTAAAACTTGTAGCCTGGGCTGCCCACTCTTTGTCGGTTTCTAGAAAGCATGTTGCTTTCCTTTGGAAGTTTGCTTTCCTACCATTTCTCTCCTTTCTAGGAAGATTAGTGAATCTTTAAGCTGTGGTGTGTGCCTCCTCATTCAGCAGGTTTATACTCCAAGTGCAGCCCAACACTGACATTGGTCAGGATGTTCAGTGTCTAGACCAGTATAGGTGCAGCAATTCTCTCTTTTCCAAAACTTGCCCCCCAGAGGCCACCACCTTCTGTGCCTGGCTTTGAGGAGACTAGCGGGTCTATCCGGTAGGAACACATTATGTCAGCTGCAATGACTCCTCGCGGGGCCTTTTGGTAGAACTTGCTGCTCAGTCAGTATGGAATAAGCAGGTGATGTGAGAGTGAGGAGAATTTGTTCATAACTTAGGACCTTCAGTTACTCCCCAGGTGATCTTGGGCAAGCCCCTAGATCTCAATGTCCTGTTTCTACGAAACAGCAAGAGCAAGTGCTATAACCACCTTGCAGCGCTAATGGGGAGCTGAATTAGGTGCCTCTTATAAAACCAGTGACTTCTCAACAGGGAGTTATTTTAGTGCTGTGGTGTCCTGTGCATGTGCTTCGAATGTAGTTGTTCAGCAATACATTCAGGTCCCAGCTCTCCCCTACTTATTAGCTTGGGAAGCCAATGACCTTCCCTACGTTTCATGTTCTTTGGCTATAAAATGGGGGCCGTAATACATAGCTCTAAGAATTGATAGGAGGGTTCATTGTGGCAGCACATGCCCTCAACAACTGTTTACTTTACGTCCCATCCCATTTGCATGTGTCACTTGAATCCCACGGACTCCTGAGATTATACTTCACCCCATTTGATGCAGAATAGCTGCAGTTCAGTTCCGAGGGAGAATTTATCCAAAAGATGCAGGGCATTCAACCGAGTTCTCTCTGCATCCTATTGGAAAGCACATTTTCTTGGACCCACTATTCTTCCATGAGTCTGAATTTATAGATTTTTAGGAATCACAGGGATCTCAAACGCATTTGCCTATAGAGGCCAGGCAATAGTATAAATGTATGAAGCAGCCCATGTATAAGGCGTTAGGGGATAGTGAGGCCTATAGTAGACAAGAGTGTCTGTCTTGCAAAGCCAAATTAGAACAACAACTACTAGTAAAACGCTTTGTAAGACAAGTAGCCTGATTTGGCACAAAGGATGCTAGACTGAGATTCATGTGTACCAGGACATATGCATAAGAATATTCACAGCAGTGCTGTTCAAGAGCAAAAATGTAAACAACTCAATTACCCATTGAGGGAGAAGGGGGTGAATGAACTAGGGTATAGTCATATAATGAAATATTATCTAGCAGACAAAAGGAGTTGAGGGAGAAGGGGGTGAATGAACTAGGGTATAGTTAGTCATATAATGAAATATTATCTAGCAGACAAAAGGAATACATCACAGCTCCATGTAACAATATGGTTGAAACTTAGCAATATATATCTTAAATTCTAAAAAGTAAGCTACGAAGATTTTCTCTGGCATGATGCCCATTTCATAAAGTTTAAAAAACGAAAATGAAAATATGCTTTTTAGAAATGCATACGAAGGGAAGCCCATGGTTTTCTTTAGTGTACTGTGATGGGCTGTGGGTAGGGGAGTGGATGGAATGGGCAAAGACTACAGCACTGACAGGTACAAGTTCTTGTCAAGGTGCTAATGTGTGTGTTGTCTGTAGGTACATGGTTGCTTACTGTATTATTTAGAGATAAAACAAAGCGAGGTAAAAATATTCTTCAGACCTTTCAGAACGTTGTCCGAAACAAATGAGTACTTTAATGGGAAAGTGTTTTGTAAACTCCAGTATACAACATAAATGTAAGAGGTTTTATGATAAAGGGGTCTTGGACATTGATAGCTTATTGCTAAATTCCTGAGGTATTATGTGTTATCCATTTGGTGGACTGTATGTAGTATGTCTTTGGGCAATAGCTTTGCAGTACCAGACTCATTTTTACCCAAATTGCCATTTCTCCCCCTTCACTCTCCCTGGTAATGAGTATGTGCTCAGGGAACAGGCACATATGGATGGTCAGCAAAAACAAAGGTCAAACTATAAAAGTGAATGTCACACACAATTGCACATGCCTCTTCCTGCTTCATTCATACCATACACACCCACCTCCCCTCCACCCACACACACACATATTTATACCACAATGTCATGCACCCCAAACCAGCTAGAAATGACTTCTGGATCGTCTGTTGATTTTGGTTATCAGTCTTATTTCTCTGATAAAGCAGGTGATAATAACTTTCAGAGTAATTAACAATAGATTCTGCTTCCCTGTTTCTTTCTAGGTTGCAATTAAACATCAGTATAAATAGTTGTATGTAAAATTACTAAAGGAAAGGGGCCTTCTTTAGGTGAGACAGAGGCATCTGTTAATTACCCATCTACTATTTACTGTCTATTTGTGCCAGGCACTGTAGTGGGGGTTGAGGCTGTGGGCATGGATATTCCCAGCCTCTGCCCTAGGGGGAGCTCACAGGCCTGTTGGCAGAGGGATCACTTAAAGATGGTGAAACCTCCGGGCTAAGGGGTCTCCACAGTGTCCTGCAAGGAAACTGACAAGGCATCCGAGAGGAAGTGATATCTGGCTTTGGCGGGGTTGAAGTTAGAAAGGTGAAAGAGATGGGCAGGCCGAGTACAGTATGCTCAGCACCTCAGAAAAAGAGGAAAGAGACCGAGTCTGGCCACTGGGGCCAGTGGAAGCTTCTGGTAGCTGGAATGGAGAGTGTGTACCCAGGAAGGGATGAAGTTGGTGAGGGAGGCAGGAGTCAGTTAAGAAATGGCCTTATTACAAGGCCTTTGGATTTTATCCTAAAGTCAATAGGGAGTGGTTTAAGGATTTAACCCGGAGAACGACATAAGCAGATTTAAGTTTTAGGAAATTGTGTTTTAGGGGAAGGTGCCAGAGGCAGTGAGATCAGTTACGGGATTTAAAAAAAAAAAATTCTTTCCAAAATATTGGCTCTCCTTTTGGTCAAGCGAGGGGATTAACAACAAATTCTTTGGGAAGACATCTTTCTTCTCCTTGCTTAAGATACCAAGTAATCAAGGGAGGTACCATGATGGCGAAGGTGGTTGTCCCAGGGCGAGGTTTATCCATTGCACTCCGGATGTGCTGACCCCTACGATTTCCCCAAATGTGGGAAACTCGACTGCATCATTTGTGGTAGCGGGGGACTGCATTTGCAATCTCCCCTGAAAAAAAAAAAGAATAAAATATCAAGGAAGAGCTACCTGAGTAGCTGGTATCCAACAATGTGGTTGAATTTCAAGTCTTTCTACTTCTTTTCCATCGCGGTCTGGTTCTATTTCTGTGGACCTCGGTTTCCCCTTCATTAAATAAGGAAAAGCATTTGCAAAGTGTTGCCTGTGATACCTCCAGTCCCCACCTGGCCCCGCACATAGTTATTACAATATTATTGGCTATATTTCCTATGCTGTACTTTACATCTCCATGACTACTTTGTAACTACCAATTTGTGCTTCTTAATGCCTTCACACGTATATAATTGTCTAACCACTAAATGGTACACCTGAAACCAATATAAAATAATATGCAAACTGTAAGTGGAAAATAAAATTGAAATTAAAAAAGAAAAAGTAAACAAATTCTTATTTTAAACAACCAAAAAAAAAAAAAGGAACGGCATCTGCAATGCTTCTTCTTTGATAGATGTTCTGGAATGAATAAGACTGCAGTTGCCCCTGAAGGTCTCGGAGTTTGTTAGAGAATGGACTCACCCACATGCCACGTATTATTCGTATTTAGGAGGAACACTCAACGTTGTATTAAGGAAGGGAAGAGTCCCGAGTGCTATCTAGCTCCCCAAGCCCAGTCACAAAGCTGATGTTGTCTTCCTGCCTCTCCCATCAGCCTCTGCTCTGACAACCCTGGATCCCCAGAGCTTTGGGAAGTCATGTCTCTCCTTTTTAATGAGTAATGGTTAATTAATGAATCATTGACCTTACTAAGTAAAACAAATTTGGGGAAAGATTATTCTGTTTCACGAGTCCCTGGCACATCGATCCGCGGTCGGGAGCTTGAGTTGGCTCTTGAGGTTACTTTCTGACCTTTGAAAACAGACCCTCACTGTGATCTTTTGTCCAACTGCCTGTTGTTTTTTTTTTTGTGATTGGCCTCATATCCGGTGGCTGTGGCCCCCACAAGTTTTCCTAGGTAGAGGGGACTTTCTGGTCACAGGCAAGCCCACCAGCTGTGATGGCAACCATGGGAACCAGACACCTCAGGGTGCTTCTCCAAATGATGTTGGGTGGCACACACTCCCATCTCTCTGGGATAGTTTAGGCAAAGATTCCATGGAAGCACGGAGACAGGACCACTGCAGATCCTCGTGGGAACCTAAGGATCCTTGTGTGGAATTCTTTGGAGCTCAAATCATGGGGCGTTTGTTACAGAAGATGGTTGTCAGAGAAAACACATCTAATATTTATGGAGCAATGAATATTACTTATTTACTCTGTTCTAAGCTATGTACTTGTGCTACCTCATTCAGTCCTTACAACAACACTATCATGGTCTGCACTTAACACATTAGGAAAGGAAAGTACAAGGAAGATAAATAACTTGTCCAAGGTGACGGCCAGGACCTGGCAGTGCATTCTTCACCACAATATGATTCTGCCTCCTGTACAGATTCATGGACCCCCTGACCTTGAAATGACCTCCAGTGATCATTTGGTTCGCTCTCTGTCTCCAGGCAGTTACGGTTTTATCGTGGGTCTTCCCCTTTCCTTTTTACTGACAAAGCAATGGAGACCCAAGGGGTTAAGTAACTTGTCAAAACACGGAGGTATTAAGTGCTTGGAGAGAAGGGAGCCCCTCTGTCGATGGTCAGAGGAGCACCACTCCTTGCTGGCTCACTCCCTTCAACACAGGCCAAACAAAACACGACTTCCCGTTCTCTCTCCAGCAATCCTGCTTTTCCTCCCATCTAGGATTCTACTTCATTTCCTCTGTGTGTTTTTTTTCAAGGCAGATCACTCAAGCCAGTTTGTATATTTTGTTTTAAAGAAAAAAATATTCAAGGGCCTCCATCTCCCTCTCTTTGTGTCTAATTGGCTTTGACTAGGGCACAAAAGGACAACATTTCCATGATTCCCTCTGACCCAGACCTAGCCTCTGTGAGGCAGCATGCCGGGGTCAGCAGGAGAGGGGACTGGGGGGTGCTGGGGAGGGAGGGGACCTGAGTTACAGGATAATGTTTTGGTTAAATTTTTACCACCCTCTCCCATTTGTGCTGCAAATCAGAGACACGTTCTGACAAGTTCAGAGACATCAGGATTCAGATGTGGTTCTATTCCTTTCTGTTAATTCAAGGTAGCTAAGGGATAGCCTTTCTAGCTAAGGCAAAGCAAGCCTGCCTCTGCCCTCCATCCCCCCGCACCGCAACTTCAACCCATTCCTCCTCTCCGCCCCTGAGGTAGATCTGAAATGGCTGGCAAGGCCATTTCCAATGTTCTGTGCCCAACACTTTGCATCATTGGCTTCCTCCAGGTGCAACTCTCTCGTCAAAGCCAGCCCAGAAGCTGATTATGCCGGGAGGCTGCGGGTCCAGGTGGTGGGTCAGCCAGGCCCTTGGCTCTCGCTCCTCCCTCCTGTGGTCATGGTCATCAGCACAAGAGAAGAACAGGAGAGACTCAGACTGGGTAATTGTGTTTCACCCCTGGGGATATCTGTAATGTATGAAGCTGGACAAAATTCATGAAGGAGAGCTTCAAATACAGAAAAATTGTGATATAAGGGCACAGATATGCCCTTTGGCTCATCCCCACACCTAATTCATTAGTACCTCCAGAATAGCTCTTAAATCTATCCACTTTTCCCCAGCTCACTGCCCCCACCTAATCCAAGTCACCATCAGCTCCCACTTGGATGACTGTGATAATCTTCTATTTGGTCTCCCTGCCACCATTCTAGGACCTTTGTAACTCATTCTCCACACTGTAGCAGAGCGATCTTTTTCTAAAGCAAATCCTTTGCTTAAAAAGCTTCATTTGTTGCCCAGCCAGTGTGGTTCAGTGGTTGAGCCTCGACCTATGAATCATGGTTTGATTCCCAGTTAGGGCACATGCCCAGGTTTCAGGCTCGATCCCCAGTAGGGGTGTGCAGAAGGCAGCCCATCAATGATTCTCTCTCATTATTGATGTTTATATATCTCTTTCTCTCTCCTTTCCTCTCTCTGAAATCAATAAAAAACACACATATATATATTTTTAAAAGCTTCACTTGGTAACCTATGAATCATGCTTTGATTCCCAGTTAGGGCACATGCCCAGGTTTCAGGCTCGATCCCCAGTAGGGGTGTGCAGAAGGCAGCCCATCAGTGATTCTCTCTCATTATTGATGTTTATATATCTCTTTCTCTCTCCTTTCCTCTCTCTGAAATCAATAAAAAACACACATATATATATTTTTAAAAGCTTCACTTGGTCTTAGAGTAAAACCTGCCTCCTTAGCATGATGCACAAAACCCTGTGTGACCCTGCCCTGTCCTAGCTTCTTCTCTCACATCTCGTCCCAGGGGCTTTTCCCATTACCCACCAGCCACGGTGGCCCCCTCTTAAGTCCTCGGACAGGCCACACTTGCTCCTGCTTCAGAGGCCTCTTCCCTCTGCCCAGCACTCTCCTCCTCTGCTCATTACCTAGTTTCTTCTCATCCTTCAGGTCCAATGTCTCCTCAAAATAGAAATCTCCTCTGACCATTGTATCTAAGTGGTCCCATCTCCGGCCTTTCTCCATCAGATCATCCTGTGTGTGCCCTTTATAACATTTATCATCACTTAAAGTTACCAGGTTTAACTCTTGGTTTATCCAGAGTTATCATGCTCTTTAATTATTTTCCGTATTTAGAAATAATCTTGAGACAGGCAGAGTTGATTTTTATTTGGTTCTCTGTTAAATTCCTTAGGCCTGGAGCTTAGTGGGCATTCACTGAATAGATGCTGAATGAATAAAATGAATCACTTGGGATCTGGACAAGTTGAAGCTCTCAAATTGTGGAGCATCCATTCCATTTTGAGTCATCCATCATATCAGCCAAAGGGTGGCGCGTGGTTTATGGAGACCTATTTTGTGTATAAAGTTCTATAGAGTGTGGAGATACAATGACTCTAGCGGCTGCAGGGGCACCTCTGTCACTTCCTCTCAGCACCTCCCCACCTCCCTCACCTGTGGACTTGATTTCCTGCTTGATAACGCTCCTTACAGAAAAAATGAATTTGTTTCTGACTCCAGCAATGAGCACGATTAATGTGTTCTTCTTTCAGTTCAGGACCTCAATTTAAACCCTTTCCTGTTCAACTGGATCGGGAAAGGTTACATGGTGGATCTGGGCTGAAACAAATCCCTAGACACAGAGTCGATTATTCCCTGCTCCTCGAGGTCTCCACGCTGAAGGGAACATTCCCACGCAGTGCTGGGTTTGGGTCCGCAGGGGGCACAGCCTATCTGTGCCATCACCCACAGATGGCAGAGCTTGTGTTGGCTCTGTGGCCATTGCCCAGGGACGTCAAGTGGATTTTTCCATTACAACTTGTCCTTAGGTTGTGGCTTTTTCTTCGTCTGCCCCTTATAGTCTGTTAGCACAAAAGTGTCTGGGTCATTAACTCTGTTAGATTCAGGGAATTTATAGGAATGAGATAGAACATTCTAACAACATGGAATTCCCAAGATTTGGTTCAATCTCCTAATTTTAGGTGTGTTATATTGTAGTTTGAAGTCAGACTGCCTGGGTTTAAATCCTTGATGTGGTGGCTTGGGAAAATCACGTAGCCTCCCTGAACCTTAGTTCCTTCATCTGCGAAATGGAAGTGATAATACTAATTACTTCATAAGGTCATTGTGAGGACTAAATAAAATGCAATGTACAGCTCAAAGCAAGCGCTTAACATATTTAGCTATTATTGTATGGCTATAGAAGAGGAAACAGACTGAAAAGTCACCAAAAGTCATTCTGTTCATTGGAGGCATAACTATTAGAATATAAGCTCCCGTGGAGCAGAAATAGTCTGTCTTTTCGATTTCTTCACCTCAAATTCCACTTCTGAAAAATGGGTATAAAAACACTACCTACCTCAGTAGATTATTCTAATATTTAAAGTACCCAGTCAATGTGAACTATTTAAGATAGTACTTTACACAAATTACTCACTCAAAATGTTATTATTATTGACATTATTAAGTAATATATTTATTTTATTTTATTTTAATTATTTTAAGTTTTCCAGAACTTAACCCAGGGTTTAGAATCTTGCAGAGTCTCAATAAATTTGTAATGAATGAATAAATGAACCAGAAGGAGAAGTCAGGTCTCCTGACTCCCAGTTCTGTAATTTTTCCTCCAGATCACATGGTCTCAGGCCTTCCCAAAATGGTGCTACTCCCATGGCTAAGTTAGCTTAACTCAGGTTTGAAATGTTAGCCACCCTGGGGCTCCCAGGCATGTTCCTTTCTCCTATTCTCTAGCTCAAAATTAAGTCGTTGCCTTTGAGATGTACTGCCGTCAGCTTCTGGTGGAAAACAAAATTGGTGGTCACCTCCCTTCCCAACTGCCCGCTACCCTGTCTTCTAGGAAATCTCATTTGCTCTCATTTTCCTTTGTGCATTTGGTTGGAGGCTCTTAGTTGATTCTGATCCATTACTGTTAAGGCTTTTATTTTCTTTCATCTTTTTTTTTTTTTGCATCCCAATGGCTCATCCTGTACCAGCATGCTCTGGGCTCCAGTCTATTCTGGTTATCCCTGACCCAGCTCTAGCCTTTTGACACTCACCTGGACCCTCATTATCTCCTCTCTGTATCCTTATTTCTCTAATCATGTACCCATTAACTTCATCATTTCATCCCTAACATCATTCCCCTCACCCAACCCCTTCCCCCCAAACCTGAAGTCACAATATGACAAGTGCACAGCAAAAGGCAATCTTCATCAGACTCTGGAAGTTTCAGAGATTTGCACTTAAAATATGTAAATTACTTAAAATTCCCTAATTTCAAAGTCACTTTGGGTAGGGGGAGAATTTTGCTATTTGGTGCTTCCAGTCTTTCTTATCTTCTACGCTTGCTATTCTGAGCGTGATCTGAGGACCAGCAATTATGACATCGTCTGGGAGCTCGTCAGGACTGTAGACTCTCAGGCCTACTCCAGGCCTACTGAGTCAGAATCTGCATTCCAACATGACCTCATATGTGTATTAACGTCTCCTGAGTGCGGCTCCATCCTGTTTCTCAAACTACCACGTGAATGAGATTCCAGGGGTGCCTGTTAAAATGCCCATGACTTTGCTCTCCACCCAGAGAGTTGACTCAATAGGCCTGAGATGGCACCCAGAAACTGGCCTTCCCTCATACACTCTTATGGTGGCTCTGATCCGGCTGAGGAATGCACTTTGAGAAACACTGCTCCTGTCTGACAGCATCCTGAGTCTCCTGCCCAGGGTTTAGAATGTGGCCAGCAAAAAGCAGGCATTCAATAAATCATTATTGCATTGAGCGGAACTTCT